>NW_006399760.1:16099141-16100557 GCF_000299155.1 Elephantulus edwardii | reverse complement strand
TGGTCGCATAACTTTCTAGCCATTAGGCTACACAACAAATGTTGTTGTTGTTTTTATTATTATTATTAATTTAAATTAATTTACATTTAACTGACTGCTAACCTTCTGGGAAATTACATAAATCAAACTTTAACCAGTGGCCTTGTATTCAGTTTTAGAAGTCCACGCCGGAATTTTGTGTAAGGGAATGTGTCACCATTCCCCCACCCTCAGTTATAAGAAGGAGTAAGCATTAAACTGCTATCTATGAGCTGAGACTAGAGAGAGAAGTGTCTTACACTCAAAGCTGATGCGGTATCAACATGTCGAAGAACAAGATTCACACAAATCACAAAAGCAAGTTCAGGGCTTGACTTGTAAAAGTACTATAGAAAAAGCATTGTAGGCAAGACAAGTCACGGACATTGTCACATAGCATCATAGGCTAACTGCAGAAGCTCTTTTTTTTGTTTTTGGTTTTTTTTTTTGGCAGAAGCTCTCGTCAGGAGATTTTCGACTACAGTATGAATGACTTCACTATATTGAAAGAAAGCAGAAAAATGGTCCTTCTTTATAAACCTTTTTCTCCATTGAATCAGGTTTGGCGTTTCCATTGGTTCACCTGATGAAGAGCCTTGACATATTCTAAGAAAACCATTTTTGTGGCTATTCTTATGGCCCAGTATGTCAGTATGGAAGCCCATGGTGCTCATGCATTCCCAGACCTCTTTGAATACTTAGTAGTTTTATGTTCCCAGATATAGGACCTTTAACACGTATACTTCATTATACTTGGAAAATCACAATCTCTAATAATTCATGCAGATAAAATTTGAGAAACAGCATTAAAACTTTCTTCTCCTATCATGCTGTTGTAACTTAGTACATATATGTAAATGTTGTACTAAGTTATAACAGCATCTGCTAAGTCAGGAACCAATTCATGACAACCCTTTGTGTTACATAACAGAACAGGCCCACAGGGTTTTCTTGCTAAAATGGCCTGTAGAAAGTTGTATAATGAATGCAAAGACCAGTCATTGTTACCATTTTGGATTTTGAACTGCTCTGTGAGAGAAAGCTATGAAAACTCCTATGTGGTTTTACATTACAACCTTAGAAACCCAATAGAGAGTCAGTTTTGGGTTAGTTCCAATTAAAATAAAAGAGTTTGAGAAAAGTATTTAAAAAAATCAGTTCACCAAACCTCTCTTCTGAATTTAAACCTCTCACCTGTAGATTATCTTCTGATTGTCAATTATTTGTGTCACACAGGCTCCTCTTGTGCTGCTATAACTTAGTACACATTGCTATCATGTAGTGCAACTATATGCTGGGTTTAGCTTGTTTGTATATCATTGATTCCTTAATTTAGCCTAATAAAACAATTGAGAATAGCAGATTAAGGAACCTTTCTGCATAGGAATCGGATCGATT
>NW_006399760.1:16091976-16097006 GCF_000299155.1 Elephantulus edwardii | reverse complement strand
AACAACAACAACAACAACAGGTTAAGAGATTCAAAGGTTGGTGATTTGAACCTACTAGCTGCTCTGTGGGAAGAATATAAGGCAGTCTACTTCTATAAAGTGTATTGAATGCATTGGCAAAAAATAAGACCTCACGAATTGATGAGGTACCAACAGACTAATTTTAATTAACAGATGCAGTCCTACATGTGCTCACCAGTCTATGACAGGAAATTTATAGGACAACTCTTTGACCAATGGATTGGAAGAGATCCATATTCCCAGTCTCAAGAAAGGTAATCTAACAGAATATCAATACTATAGAACAATATTATTAATATCACATGCAAGCACATGCTGAAGATCATTCAAAACTGGCTGGAATAGTACATACATAGGGAACTGCCAGAAGTTCAAGCGGGATTTAGAAGAGTCTGTGGCACCAGGGATATAATTGCTGATGTCAGATAGATCCTGGTTGTAAGTAGACAATATAAGAAAAACATCTATTTATACTTTACTGCTTATGCAAAGACATTTTACTAGGATGACCATAACAAATTATGGCCAACATTGAGAAGAAAGGGAATCCCAGAGCACTCAATTGTGCTCAAGAGAAACCTATTCCGAGACCAGAACGCTATGTGCACAGAGCAAGGAAACACACTACATGTTTAAAATTAAGAAGGGAGTGCTTCAGGGTTGTGTTCTCTCCACACTTATTCAGTCTGTATGCTGAGCAAATTATTAGAAAAGCTAGACTCTATGAAGAGGAATGTCACATCAGGTAAGAGGGAGCCTCATCAATAACCTGCACTATTCAGATATTACAATCTTGCTTGCTGAAAGTGAGGAGGACTTGAAACACTTGTTGCAAAAGATCAAAGAATACAGCCTTCAATATATATTGAAATTCACTGGAAAGAAAACAAAGATTCTTACTTCTAGACTGATAGGTAACATCACGATAAATAGAGAAAAGATTGAAGTTGTTAACAACTTCATCTTACTTTGATCCATAATTAATACCTTTGGCATCACCAGTCAGGAAATCAAGACATGTATCGAACTAGGAAATTCTGCAATTAGGGACTTCCCCAAATTATTGAGGAGTAAAGCTGTTAGTTTGAGGACAAAAGTGCATCTGATCAGGCCATGGTCATTCCAATCACTTACTGTGTATCTGAGAGCTGGACAATGAATGAGGATGACAGAAGAACTTATGCCTTTGAACTGTGGCATTGAAGAAGAGCATTGAACATTCCATGGACTGCCAAAAGAACAAAAAAATGTGTCTTGGAGAGTGTGCAGCCAGAGTGTTCTTTAGAGGCAAAGATGATACAGCTTTGCCTCACATACTTTGGGCATGTTTCTAGGAGGAGCTATTTTTTTGAGATAGACCTGATGCTTGGAAGGGTCAGGGTTGGCAAAGGAGTGGAAGACCCTAGACCAGGTGGATTGACATGCTGACTGCTGCAATGGGCTCTAATATGTCAGGAATTAAGAGGATGGCATAGGATAGAACAGGGTTCAGATGTGTTGTTCATAGGGTCACTATGAGTCTTACCCGATTTGATGGCTCCTAACAACACTTCTATAAAAATTGAAGCCTTGGAAACCATGTGGACATTTCTGCTTTGTCTTCAGGGTTGCTATAAATTAGAATCAAATAAAGGCAATGAGGAGTTTGTTTTGTTTTAAAAACCAGATTCGGTTT
This sequence comes from Elephantulus edwardii, assembly GCF_000299155.1. Taxonomy (NCBI): domain Eukaryota; kingdom Metazoa; phylum Chordata; class Mammalia; order Macroscelidea; family Macroscelididae; genus Elephantulus; species Elephantulus edwardii. The sequence goes on along the minus strand of NW_006399760.1, from coordinate 16,095,310 downwards.
TCCATTTGACTGATGCATTGCTTGCTGCTGTTGTGTGCTGTCAACTCAGATCTGATCCATAACCGATGCTACAGTAGGTTTTCAGAGGCAATTAGTCACACAGGAGAAGACTGGCAGACCACCTGGTGGATTCAAACCGTGAACCTTTGAGATTGTAGTGCAGCTTCTTACAATTCAGCCACCAGTGCTCTCAAGATGCATTGCTTAGAAAGAGTATATTATTTTCTTTGATAGTCCACAATCTGATTAGGGATAAAAGAGAAAGAGGAATTAAATAGAGATCAATTAGAAGACTACAGCAGGAGCCTGAAAGAGAGGTGATGGTACATTAAACAAAAATAGAAGAAGTACATAATGAGTAATTGTCAGATCCTATAAATATTTTGCAGATAGTACCAAATAGGAATCCTGACTGAATACAGATACGTTAGAATAGAAAGTACAGATTCTAAAGCAACTACAAATCGAGAAATGATAACCTCTTCAACAAATAGTACTGGCAAACTGTACTACTACCTGCAGAAAGCTGAAGCAGGATGCACACTTCTTACCATACAGAAACACCAATTGAAGGTGAACCACAGAACTAGGTAAATTCCACAACCATAAAGATCATAAGAGACAAAGTGGGACCAAGTTTAGAAAGCCTAGTCCACGGTATACAAAGGTGGACATATAGAGCTAGAAATGCACAAACAAGAGAGGATAGAATTACTGAATGGGATCTTCTAAAGATAAATCCCTGTACGCATCAAAACTTTTTCCCAATAGGGTGAAAAGAAAACCTACTGACAGAGAAAAAAACATTTGGCAATATCTCCTCAGACAAAGATCTCATAATAAAAGTTTACTGAATCCTACAGGGCCTCCACAAGAAAAAGACTGATAAACCAATTACAAAATGGACAAAAGACATAGGAAGACTTTTCACAGATGAAGACATTGAGATGGCCAACAGAAAGGAGGAAATGCTCAAAGTTACTGGCAATAAGAGAGATGAAAATCAAATCACAATGAGATACCATCTCACCCCAGTAGCAGTGGTGAAGCTTTGCAGGGCAACAAACAGGAAATGTCGGAAAGAATATGGAGAGGTGGGAACTCTCATACACTGTTGATGGGTTTGTGAAATGGCAAAACCATTCTGGAAGGCAGCTTGACATTTCCTCAAAAAGCTAAACACAGAAATTTCATATGACCCAGCTATTCCACTGTTTGGAATATGTGTTGTTTTTGATGGCTGTTGAGTTGAGCACGACTCATAGCGACCCTAGGAATAAAAGACCTGAATCCTCTCTATAATTATTGTCATTTTTCAACCCTGAGAAAATTAGAACTGAGACACAAACAGAGATTTGTACACCAATGTTCCTAGCAGTGTAATTCTCCATTATGAGAAAATGGAAGCAGCCCTCATGTCCAATTCCAATAGAATGGATTGAGGAATTGTGGTACATTCACACAATGGAATACTAGACAGCACTCAGGAGCAATTTTAAAAATAACTACATAACTTCAGAGGGACTGGAAAACATTATGCTGAGTGAACTAATTCATTCTCGTAAGGACTAATACTGTATAAGATTATTATTGGAGAAAAAGAAAGATAATTGGTAAGACCTAAATGAGGATACAAGTGGGGGAGTGTAGGAGCTGAGGGGTGAAGACTGACTTTAATAACTTACTTATTGGTGATGATGAATGAAACTTTATTAATGCAAGTGTGGGCATGCATTTTTGAGGCTTGACATTAGTAGATTTAAAGGAATTTAAAGATTTGAAAACAATAAGAAAAACATAAATGTTCTTCTGTTATAAAAAGTTTCTGTCCAAAGTCTGGGGAAGATAGATGTGAGAGGAGAGTTTGACCTTAAACCTCTGAACACACTTTCCTGATGATTTTATGGATTGCTTATTAACTTTATTCCATTCCAAACACCATGGGATAAGATAACACATTTTGGTTGTGGATATCTCACTCTTTCATCATTTTTCATTTTTCATAATTTTGCATTGATTTCTTAGGGCTGCACTGTAATCTCAAACGCATATTATTTGAATCTACCAGCTGCTCCATGGGAGAAGGATGGGCAATCTCCTCCTATGTGATTAACTGCCTCTAAAAGCCCACCGAAGGGTCAGTGATGGGTTGGTTCCTCCTCAATGATACTCAACAACAACATCTCACTCTTTCATTCCAGATGGAGATGTTATGTTGTAAATTGACCACAGTATGATGAGGGTAGCTGTAAAACCTCCTATGGCAGAAAGCCTATGGCCTGTTGGGATTTCCCTGATAGATGTAGGGAGAAAATAATAATTTCATGCAAGATTGAATGTAAGCATGCCTTCCAATCAAAATTGAAGATTATTTTGTGTCAAAAGCTGGAGTTTGCAAGCAAATGTCTAAAGAATAAAAGTTTGTAATAAGGTGTTTTATTTGTTAGTGGAAGATGTTTCTGAGCAAAAATTTTCATGTTGAGACTATTACTTATGATCGTACTCCAAAATGAGAGAAGAGTTTGTGAGAAGATACAGCTATGTGCACACATAAAGGGATAAGTGGGTGTTTAGGAAGATAATTTTTATAAGGTTTGAAGATTTAACTCCTTCATTGATTTGTTAAATGACCCTAAAAGAGCACTGATAAGCCACTTCTCTAATTTAGGATTGAAGGCTCCTTTCAGATACTGAATTGATTTAAGGATTTATTCCCTTTATTAGTATTTATTCTCATCAGATTCTAAATTCTTTGAAGCAACCTTTCCCTTTTGTTAGTTTTTCGTTCACTTAGCCAGAAGTTCTGAGTTTATTGTGTTCTCTTGATATGAGGTGAACCGTAGTAGGTGGGGTAGAAGGATAAAACCTGTGTCAACTGGGCCGGTAATCTGATCATTGAGAGCAGTTGGGCAGAAATCCTAACTTGGCTGTTTTCTTGACAGCTGTCAAAGGATGCCTTAGGGGATTCTCAAGATTTAATTTTATTTCTTAAAATTTCCGCTTGGAGATTAATCACTGCATGTAGAATCTCTACTTGAGGAAACTTGTTTCTCACAAAGATTTAAAGAAAACTCCCATACCTTATGCAACTAGCTTTGTGGTCAAGATCAGATCTTAGGTCCCATGTTCTTTGTTTATCAGAACAAAATAGCATTTATGAATCAATTTGGGCTCTTGAAGCTTATTTGCTCTCAATAACTGATTATAAGTAATCCTTTAATGCATTTCTAGTTTTCTTTAATAGCTATGAAAATCTACATCTGTTTCCAAGGCTTTGTTGATGAATAGACAAATATTGAAATATAGAAAGAAACTCTGTTGCTGTGTTAAGTGC
>NW_006399760.1:16084861-16091471 GCF_000299155.1 Elephantulus edwardii | reverse complement strand
TATCCACTTGCCATACAGAGGTAGCTTGTGGTTGTTCTCGTGCTAAACACTGTGACACTGATGTGTCAAATGTGATAATGTTTACCCATGGTGGACAGTGTTTGTTGGAGCTCCCGATTAAAACAATCTTGGAACAGGAGTGGCATCCACTTCTGCAAATAGCTTGCCTCTGGAAACCTTATAAACCTGGAGAAAGGATGAAAGAAACATTACAAACTTAAAAGTCATCTATGCTTACGCTGGTCTGATGGTAGTGAGTTATCAGAAGCTATTAACATTAGTGCAACTAAAGTGGGTATACAACAACAACAACAACAAGTCATCTATGTTTTAAGATGTGCATAAACCATTTATCCTTTCCTCAAGTGTATTCAGTCTATATGCTGAACAAATCATTCAAGAAGTTAGACTATATGAAGAAACATGTGGCATCAGAGTAGGAGATGGGGGAAGCAGCGGAATGCTCCCAGACAGGTGTTCTGTGTGGTGAGAGCCAATGAGAATGCTTGATTATGGTAGAATGTGGAATAATAGAGCACATGGAGTTTGCACCTTGCCTTGGTTCTTAAATTTGTTTAGGCCTACGGGCCTTTAGTTCTCGGGCCTGGTTTTAATTGTTTTTGTGAAATGTTCTTCTAAGTGGTCTAGCACTCGTCTGTCCATTTGCTGTACAGAGGTAACTCTTGGTTGCTGTGATGATGAACACTGTGACACTGATGAGGCAAATGGGATAATGGTTACCTATGGTGGACAGTGTTTGGTGGAGCTCCCAGATTGAAAAAAGCTTGGAAGCAGGAGTGGCATCCACTTCTAAAATAGTTTGCTTTCAGAAACCCTATGGACTTGGAGAAACGATGAAAATTATACAAGTGTTCAGGTCTTTCTTGCAAAGGGTCACTATGAGTCGTCTATAACTCGACGGCACTTAACAACAACATGCTTGAATAGCATGAATATACAATTATTATGTTATTTTCCCCTGACCTATACACTATTGATGGGAGAGTTCTCATTTTACAACCATAAACAATACTGCAATGGACAGTATTGCAAACCTATGCTTTTTTTTACTTTAAAGAATTCCTTGCATTTATATCTATTGACCATTCTCTATGTTTTTTTGGTAAGTATTTTCTCACAGACTTTTACTTCTCCATAGTTTTATTTTGCTTGCATATTTGGTCTTATTGATTACATATACTAATCTCTAAAGCATACATCATAACTATCCAAGCTGGAACTACCACTAAACATACAGAAGAGCCAGCTAAATGATAAAACATTCAGAAAAATAATTAATGTTCAGCTCTACTTTGTCTTAATATCAGGATTATGGCCTATCATTTTTATTGTATATACAAAATAGCTTCCAGAAAAGTCTAGAGTTCATTGATGTCAAGGAGGATGTTTACTCTCAGAGATGGTGTGAAAATTTATTTGTTTTAATTGAGTGATATTAGTGATAAAAAATATCAATAAAATGATGATATGAATACACTACTAAAAATGTTTACCATTTCTCCTGTCATTTACTTTTTGGAAACTGAGGAGAGGAAAGGTTGATGTGGCAAAACCCTGTTAAATGTGGTAATTACAGAGTTACAGTCTTCCCTTTCCACCATCATGCAACAGTTTCATTTCCTGCACTGATATCCCTAGGGTTAGTATCATCCAGTGTGCTGACTCATGGTGTCATTTCCGTATGGAATGTCTCTGTTCCATGTCAAACAGAATCCTTTGGGGTGTTTTAATCACAGAATAATACTGTATGCTTAACATTGTTGTAAGTTGTAAAATTTTAATATTTCATAGGTTATATAAGACCTAATAATAAAATAGTTTCGTAACATCTTTCTACATTGAATTACAACATTTTCACTCACAACATTATTAGTAACTGAGTGGAAGCCTTTTTCACTTTTCTACTTCATTATTTACTACTACTTCATTATATGTATATACAACTACTCAACAAAACTGCATTGTCATCAAGTTGGAACTGACTATATCTGACTCTCCAGTGAATTCTTGGAGGATTTAAATGATCTAAGAGGAGATTGCCCATCTTTTCCAAGGGAGTCACTGGTATATTTAAACCACTAGAGAGGCAATGTCTTTGAGTTAGCACCACAAATCTCTATTGAATATGCCATACAATATTGTATCTAAAACACCATACAGGTTAACAAAGCAGCAAATATAAAAACACCTGCAACAACAAAAACAAATGTATGCTTATAGTCCACGTGGATGAAGCCAAATAATTTTAAGTATCTGTGTAACAAGTAATAATGACAGCTCTGACCAGAACACATTGTTGTTATATGCCTTGGATTCTTCCCTTAAGCAACTGGTGGATTTAATTAAACCACCTGCCTTTGGGTTTATAGTACAACTTCTTACTACTAAACCACCGAAACTACCTTGGGCATATTAAGATTAAGAGTTAGCCTTGTAAGTAAGATATATGCAAGTAGATATATATATATACTTGAGCTTGGTAAAAATATTTATAAAAAATATAATAAAAAATATTTTTTTAATGTCAAAAACAATACATTTCTTCTGAAACAGTGCATACAAATTTTTCAGATAGAATTTTGAGTTTCCCTATTTTCGGTCACCTTATATGCATATAAAAAGCTCTGGTGGCACAGTTGATAGAGACATGCACTGCTAACAAGAAGGAGACGTCTTTCCGATGACTTCCAGAAATCAATGCCTTCCTAGGAGAAAGATAGGCAATTTCCTCCTATGTGATTTACTGACTCTGAAAACCCACTGGAGGGTCAGTTATGAATCGGGTGTGACTCCACTGCTATGCATATGGACAATGAAGAAGAAGTCTCAAGAATAAATTTTAATGCCAGTTAAGAATATTGAGTATACCATAAACAAAACTATTAATGTAGAATGAGTATCAGGATACAAGGTGGTGGGGTGGGGGTTGCAAATAGAGGGGTGAGGTAGGCAGGTGGGGTGTTAATCATAGGGTTGTATATCGTTGAGGGGGTAAAGGAAATGGGAAGGATTTTTGTGAAAAACAATGTATTCAAACTTTTTAAATAAATCAGAGTAATATAAAAAGAAAGGGGAAAAAAGACTAATAAACAAGTTGTACAGCTAGAATGCTCTTTGGAATGAAATGTGATTAGACACCATTTCACATACTTCAGGCATGTCATCAGGAGGCAGCAATCCCTGGAAAAAGACATCATGTTTAGTAACAATAGAGGGTCAGAGGAAAGAAAGAAGACCCTTAAAGGAATGGAATGACACAGTGATTGCAATGATGGGCTCAAGAAGAACAGTAACTGTGAGGATAATGCACTACTGGCAATGCTTTACTCTGTTGTGCATAGAGTTGCTGTGAGTCAGAATTCACTTGATGTCAGTGAACTTCAACAATAACCCTTTGATAATATTAACTGGTGCAGTCTGCACCCTCCACGCCTAACTAGTCATGCCACTAATTCTTGATGTGGAAATATACGAACTTCAACGTGATGAAATGGTTACTAAGTTGTTCAGAAGCCATTATATTCAAGAGTAATTTGGTGTATTCTTGTTTACACAGAGAATTATTGGGTTGGTCAAGGGTTAGTAAAAGTAAAATTATAGGGAATAACCAACATATTCTTTTATCTTGTTTCTTATTCCTAATGTCACTCAAGCCATGAATAGCATTTGGGTCATTTGTTGTAGGAAAATGCTTCACAGAATGAAGATGAACTGGAGCTGAGTAAGGTACTATGATCCCCTGGATGGTGACCTTGTTTCCTTTCATAATCGCATTAAAATTTAACTCCAAGGACTATACATTTTATTCAAGAACCAATAGACCAACTGCATTGCTAGGGAAGGAGGGACAATCACTTCCTGTGATAGTCGAATCTGATTTGATAGGGAAAGGAAAGGAAAGGAAAGGAAAGGAAAGGAAAGGAAAGGAAAGGAAAGGAAAGGAAAGGAAAGGAAAGGAAAGGAAAGGAAAGGAAAGGAAAGGGAAGGAAAGGACAAAAGAGAAAGAAGAAAGAGAGAGAGAGAGAGAAAGAGACCCAATAGTCCCATGACTATTTTGAGGGCTTCTTCAGCTTGCTTTAACACTCTTGCTATCAGCAGACAGGAAATCAAAAGATGAATTTCACTGAGAAAATCTGCTGTCAGAGACCTCTCCAGAGTACTGAGGAGCAACAATTTCAGTCTAGAGATTAAGCCTAATCCAAACCATGGTCTTTGTGATTTCTTGCTATGCATCAGAGAGCTGGGCAATGAATAAGAATGATAGAAGAAAATCGATGTCTTTGAGTTGTGGTGCTGGAGAGGAGTATTAAGTGTACCATGGACTGCCAAGAGAACAAGTAGGTCTGTTCTGGAGATGATGAAAGTAGGCTGCTCCTTGGAGGTAAGAATTTTGAAGCTCCATCTTGCATACTTCTGGCATCTTGCCAGGAGAGATCAGTCTTTGGAGAAGGATAGTATGCTTGGAAGGATGGAGGGATGGCACAGGAGGGGAAGGTCCCAGAGGAGATGGATTGACACAGTAACTAGGTGAATCAGAGACAGTGAAATTTGTTCAGAATAGGATAGGATTCACAGCAAATGTACATAGTTTCACTATGAGTTGCAGGTGACTCGACAGCTCATAATAACAACATTATGTAAACTCTTCCATAATGTTGGTATAAGCCCCAAGTATAAAAAGATTATGTTGCTGTTTTTAAGTGTAATAGACTTGGCACTGATAATAAGAATGAGAGCCTGCCCGATCCTGTACCATTCTCACAGGAGGATATGCTTATACCACCCATAATTGCAACCACTGTCACTCCATCTCCTTGAGAGGCTTCCTCTTTAAAACCGACCTTCTACTTTTTCAATCCTGATGCAATAATATAGGGAATAGTTCTCCCTGATACCATACTGCCAAAAGCATGTATCAGGAAAAGAAGACGACTCATTAACAAACTATGTTATGCAGATGACACAATCTTGCTTGCTGAAAGTGAGGGGCACTTGAAGCATTTGCTGCAAAAAGTCAAAGGTGGTCAAACACTACTGCCTTCAATATGGATTATATCTCAACATCAAGAAAAACAAAAATCTTCACCACTGAGCCAATAGGTAGCATGATGTTAGATAGAGAAAAGATTGACATTGTCAACATTTTCATCTTGCTTAGATCCGCAACCAACACCCTTGATAACAGCAGTCAGGAGATTAGAAAATGTAATGATTGGAGCAGTACATTGACAGAAAACTACCAAAACTACAAGGTGGGTTTAGAAAAGGCCATGTCACTAGGCTTATCATCACAAATGTCAGCTGGATCTTGGCTGAAAGCAGAGAGTACCAGAGGAATGTCTGTTTGGGTTTCATTGACCATGCAAAGGCATTTGACTGTGTTTATCACAATAAATTGTGGCTAACCTTGAGGAGATTGGGAATCCCAGATCATTTGATTGTGCCCATGTGAAACCTATCTTTGAACCAGGAGACAGTCATCAGAACAAAGCAAAGAAACACTGCATGGTTCAAAATCAGAAATGGAGTATGTCCAGGATGCATCCTATCTTCATACCTTTTCAATTTGCATATGGAGCACATCATTCAGGAGACTGAACTTTATCAGGAGAAAGGTGGCATCAGGATTGGAGGAAGACTCATCAACAGCCTGTGTTATGCAAATTACACAACTTTGCTTGCTGAAACTGAGGAACACTTGAAGCATTTGTTGCAGATGAGCAAAGGACTGTAATCTGAAAAATAAATTGAGTCATTATCAATAAAACAAAGAATCTCACCTCTTGGCTAGTCTCAGAATTTTGATGGAAGAAGGAGAAATTGAGATTGTTAACAATTTCATCTTGTCTGGCTCCACAATCAACACTCTTGGCACCAGCAGTCAGGATATCAAAAGACAAATTGCACTGGGAAAATCTGGTCAAGGACCTCTCCAGAGTGCTAAAAAGCAACAATGTCAGTCTAGAGACTAAGTTGTGCCAGATTCAGGCCATGATCTTTACAATTACCTGTTATGCATCAGACTTCTGGGTAATGATAAAAAAGGACAGAAAAAGTATAGGTGCCTTTGTGTTGTAGAACTAGAGAAGAGTACTGAACGTAACATGAACTGCCAAGAGAACAAACAGGTCTGTCCTGGAGAGGGTGAAGCCAAGTTGTTTGTTGGAGGCAAAGATTCTGAGGCTCCATCTTTGGGCATGTTTGGGCATGTGAGCATTATGGGCTCAAATACTTTGGGCACATGTCCAGACGAGACCAGTCATTGGAGAAGGACATCATGCTTGGAAGAGTTGGAGGGGCAGCACAGCAGAGGAAGAGCTCAGATGAGATGGATTGACAAAGTAACTTGGGTAATGAGGGTAGATGTGTGTGACAGTGAGACTGGCCTAGTGTAGAACAAGGTTCAGAGATATTGTGTACAGGTTGTTATGAGTTGTGGTCGACTCAACGGCCTCCCTTGCCCTTGCCCTTGCCCTTGCCCTTGCCCTTGCCGTTCCCTTCCCTTCCCTTCCCTCTTTTCTTTTCTTTTCTTTTCTTTTCTTTTCTTTTCTTTTCTTTTCTTTTCTTTTCTTTTCTTTTCTTTTCTTTT
>NW_006399760.1:16077686-16084761 GCF_000299155.1 Elephantulus edwardii | reverse complement strand
TTCTCTTCTCTTCTCTTCTCTTTTCTTTCTTTTTTCTCTTCTCTTCTCTTCTCCCCTCCCCTCCCCTCCTCTCCTCTTTTCTTTTCTTTTTTTTGTACCATCAAATCAGATCCAACTGGCACAGGAAGAGATTGTCCCTCCTTCCCTAGTGATGCAGCTGGTCTATTGGTTCTTGAACAAAACGTATAGTCCTTGGAGTTAAATTTTAATGTGATTATGAAAGGAAACAAGGTCACCATACAGGGGATCATAGTACCTTACTCAGCTCCAGTTCATATTCATTCTGTAAAGCATTTTCCTATAACAAATGACCCAAATGCTATTCATGGCTTGAGTGACATTAGGAATAAGAAACAAGATAAAAGAATATAACAACCACATTGCACTGGGAATGACTACTGAGGGAGCTCTGGTGGTCTAGTGTTAAGAATCTGTGCTATAATTCCTAAGGCAGTTGGTTTGAATCTACCAACTACTCCATGGGAGAAGGATAGACATTCTCCTTCCATGCGATTACTGCCTCTGAAAACCCACTAGAGGGTCAGCTGTCCATCAGTTTTGACTTAATAGTAAACAGCAACAACAGCTGTCTGGACATCTCCAAGATACTGAGGTTCAATAGTGTCAATTTTAAAACCAAGGTTTACCTGGTCATGCCATGGTCTTTTCTCTCATTTGTTATGCATCCAAGAGGATGAATAAGAATGACAGAATGTCTCTGAGCTGTGACGTTGGAGAAGAGTACTTAATATCCTGTGGACTGCCAAAAGAACAAACAGACATGTTTTGGAGAAGGTGTAGCCAGAGTCTTCCTTGGAGGCAAAGATGACAAAGCTCCAGCTCACATGCTTTGGGTATATTGCTAGAAGAGGTGCATCATGCTTGGAAAGATGGAGCGTTGGGAGAAGAGAGAAAGACCCTCAACCAGATGGATCTACACAATGACTGTAGCAATGGGCTCAAGTATGCCAGAAATGATGAGAACAACACAGGGTAGGAAAGAGTTCAGCTCTGTTGTTCATAGGGTTGCTGTGAGCTGTACTTGACTCAAATGTATCTCACAACAACAACAACATAATATTTAGAATGAAATCTCATCAGCCTTGTTACTAGAGAGCATTCTTGCTGTACTTCTTCCAAGAGATATGTATTTGTTCTTTCAGCAAAGGGTGGCATTAAACCTCACCCACCCTGCAGAAATAGTCTTTCTGCTACTGCATTCTTTTTATGAGGCCTGTGGAGCCCTCCAATGATACTGAGCTCATAGGTCACATCTGTCTTGTGTTATGGCATCCTTATTTCTACTATATTTCTGAAATTTGTGAAATATCTCAGGAATCTACTATGCGATAGAGGAAGTTTACAAGTTTTGAATAAGAAGTGCTCCTACATGTCTTTATGTTTCATTCATAGGTAAGTCACAAAGAAATACATACAGTCCTTATTTAGCCTTGTTGTTGTTGTTACGTGCTGGTGAGTCTCCAGAGACTCATAGTGACCTTAAGTACAACAGCTCTAAAGCCTGCCCTGTCCTGAGCCAGTCTCATTGACTCTGACACATAAACTCTTAAAAAAAAAAGCTAGAGGACTTTTTTATGTTTTAAAACTGAAGGTGATTGTGAAAGAAGAATGTTTCCAGTATGGGTTGTTTCTAGGAGTCCTTGTACTGTAGCGGTTAAGTGTTCACTTGCTAACAGAAAGTTTACGGTTCATACCTACCTGGAGCTTTGCAAGAAGAGAGATGTGGGAGTTGGCTTCCATAACAAATTACAGCCTTGGAAACCCTGGGGAGTGATCTATTTTTCCCTACAGGGCACTCAATCTAAATTGACTTGATGGCCTTAGGAATTGACTCTATAATTTCAATGTGATGTCAAAGTATACACAATCAAAGGGCAAATATAAATGTCAGATGTTTGTAACTTGAAGACTGCTTATCCTTTTTGGCAAAGCTGATATTGTTCAACAAACACACGTTGCCCTGGATGTGCTCCCTAAATTGTGCCAAGAAATCTGGAGAACAACCACCCTACCAACTGGAAGAGACTGGAAGAGATCAATATTTGTTCCCATTCCAAAGAAAGGTGACCTGACAGAGAACAGAAATTATTGAACAATATCATTAATATCACATGCAAGCAAGATTCTGCTGAAAATTATCCAAAAATGACAGACAACTGCCAGATGTGCAGGCTGGGTTTAGAAGAGGTCGTGGTAATAGGGATATTATAGCTAGTATTAGATGGATGTTGGCAGAGAAATGTCTATCTGTGCTTCGTTGACTATGCAAAGGCTTTTGATTATGTGGATCACAACAAACTGTGGCTGACTCTGAGAAGAATGGGAATCCCAAAACATTTGATTGTGCTTATGTGAAACCTATACTTGAACCAAGAGGCAGTCATCAGAATAGAGCGAGGAGACACTGCATGGTTCAAAATCGGCAAGGGTGCCCACCAGGGATGTGTTCTGTCTATACCTTTTCAATCTGTATGCAGACCACCTGGGATGTTGGGCTGTGTGATGAGTAATATAGCAATAGGATTGGTGGAAGATTCATCAACAACCTGCATGATACAGATGACACACCCCTGCTTGCTGAAACTGAGGAGGACCTGAGGTGCTCGCTGCAGAAAGTCAATGACTGCAGCCTTCAATATGGATTGAAGCTCAACATCAAGAAAACAAAGATCTTAACACTGGGGCAATTGACAGCATCAGTATGGATGGTGATGAGGTTGAGAAAGTTAACAGTTTTAGTTTGCTTGGCCTAACAGTCAACACTCTTGGTACCAGCAGCCAAGAAATCAAGAGACACATTTCAGTGGGAAGGTCAACTGTTAGGGACCTCTCCAGAGTACTGATAAGTAACAGTGTCAGGCTGGGGACTAAGGTGAGCCTGATCCAGGCCATAGTCTTCACAATTGTGTGATATTGTTGGAGAGCTGGATAATGAGTAGGGATGATAAAAAGAGAATTGATGCCTTTTAACGGTGGTGCTGGAGAAGAGTCTTGAATATACTATGGACTGCTAGGAAAACAAACAGGTTTCTCCTGGAGAGGGTGAAACAGGGCTGCCTCTTGGAGGCAAGGATTCTGAAGCTTCATTTGACATATTCTGGGCATGTTGCAAGGAGGGACCATCATGTCTGGGAAGGTGGAAGGACAGGGCAAGAGAGGAAGACCATCGATTCAATGATTGGAGTAATGGGAGTAGGTGTGTCAGAGACAGTGAGGTTGGCACAGGATAGAGCAGGGTTTAGGGCTCTTGTACATAGGGTCACTATGAGTTGCAAGTGACTTGTGACTCAACAGCACATAACAACAACAACAAATCTCATCAAAAATACTGAATTGGTAGTTAAAGAAAGTTGTACTTCTCAACTAGGAGTGATAAGAATCTGATTTTTTTATGGGTTTGGACCAGCTACTGTAACGGTACTTCCAGTTTGCTTTTACAATTGGCAAAAGAAGTCTCAGTATAATTTAGAGTGCCAGCTAGCATTTTAGACTGTTTCTTAGCCTTCCATGAAGTAAGGGGTGGCCAAGTAAGTAGCCAGTGGCTGAGATGAAAATAAAAGTTATTAGATGAAGTTTTCAAGGAAGTTTATTTAAACAAACAACAACAACACCCCAACAAGTCAGAAAACAAGGAGCAGACTTTGAGTCCCTTCCTGCCTCCATTATTCATTCCAGTGACTAGTATGTGGACGGGACAAATGGAGTTCTAGCAGATATCCTGGAGCTGTCATTGAGATTAGAAGTTACACACTGAGGGCAGTTAAACATACTGATAGAGAGGTCCTGTGTCTCTGATAATTGCAGAAATACTACTTCTCTGTACTGAGCTCTGGAATTCCTTTATGTGAGGCAGGGGAGTTATTTTTAATTTTGTTTGTTTTTTTGTCTTGAGGTATTTACTAAGACTTCCTTGCCTTTGATTGCAAAACTGAAACATGGTACTAAAGATAGAAGTGCATTTTGTTAGTCTAAGAGATACTGCAATTTTCCTCTTAACTGTTCACATATAAAACATAAACCAAAAGCCAAACCAGTTGGTGCTAAGTCAGTTTCAACTCATGACAATCTCAACGGCTGTGCTTCAGAAGCAAAGAGCTCGGGCTTTCTTCAGAGGTGACTGAATGGATTCAGAAAAAAGAATAAAATTATGTTTTGTTAGTCATCATTTCTGTCATTTACATGCCATATAAAATATGCTCTCTTGTAACGTGGTCTCTGGAATATACTTACTGTCACCTAACAATGAAAACCAATTTGGTGTCATAGCCTCAAAAAAGAGAGAAGAGAGACAGTTTTTCAGTTGGGATTTATAGTTGCCTTTTTTTTTCTTTTTGGTTTATAATCCTTTTTGACAACTTGGCATGAAACTTACTTCGGGGCATCTTGGTTTTAATGTTATTTTCCTTAGACTATTTATCTAGGACAATCAAGGATATCTATTTTCTACTTTTATTTTATTGTTTTCTCATATCATATTCCGTGTTCAGTGCTGGCCAAGAAAACATACATAGCCAATAATTGATTTGTTGTTTGCTATTGACCTTGTTCAGATCACCAGTCATTAATAAACTTCATAACATCACCTCCTAGAAATGGTGAAAAAATCAGACCACACATAAATACGGGTTGAACTACTCAAGACAGAGGCAAATAGCTTGCCTTACCACCAGAGGCACCGTATCCTCTGTATCCTTTGGCTGTGTGACAGATGGATGGGTACCAGACGCTGGGGGACTGCCTATCACGGATGGAGCGTCGACAGGGGGCCAGTGGATCACTGCTGGATGCACAAGGAACATCTGGAAACACTGTTGGGCAATTGACTTAGCAATTCCTTATCTCTAGCAGAGTGCTATTTCTGTCAATTTTAACAATTTTTTTCCTCTTGTATTTTCTTTTATATAGACAACTGGCAAAATTACATTTTTTAAAAGTCATAATTTAACACCAAGAATAAAAGCAAACAAAATTCATACCGAATTTTATAGCAACTATATAAAAATACATAATCTTCTTTCCTAGAAAATACTTATGAACACAGAAATCTGTTATAGTATGTTTCTGTGTGTATTTGCGTGTATTGTGTACATTTTATTAAATATTTTCTGGAAGACTTCTTCAACTTTTTGTTCTGTGTATCCTACCTTTTAGGTTTTTCCTTTTTTTTTCCCCTCTCAATTTGAATTCCAGAATTCATACATGTCATACATGTGTCTCTGTATGTATCTGCTTGTAAAATGGGGGGTGGGATATAGTCTTCTTATAGTTTTCCAAGTTTAAACAAAATGATACTATAATTATCACTGTTAATATAAATACATGTGATATTCAGACCAAAATAATAGTTATTTTTGCAGAATCTAAGCAGTAGAACTAGCACCAAAATGTATGAGTACAAAGCTGAAGCAGTTAAAAATCAGAAATGAAGGAGAGACAAAAGAGACATAAAGAGGTACATGGGTTCTAATTTTTTTAAAAAGGTAATTCTATTAAGTTTTTTATATAAACTGAAGTATACTGATTTTCCAAACATATTTGGTATTTTTTTAGTGTGAATTATTAGTATTATTAATTTTAATGAAAATTTACAGAGATTTTTTATTTCCATTCATTCATTGTTGCACTTTTCTCCCTGGCCATCCCTCCCCTCCAGTTTGTTCTGCTCTTTGAAAATTAAAAGAAATATTCTTTCATTGTTGTACAATCCCTCTCCCCAAGTCCACTCCACTGTGCAGCCTTCATTCTGGACTCATGTCATGACAATAATACCAAATCAAAATGGAAGAACTCCACCCCCAGATGGAGGGGCTCCACCGCCAGACGGTGCCGGAAGAGACCCAGGAAGAGCAACAGTCAGCCACCGACCATGGAACTCCAGAGGAATGAAGACCGTGAGACCCCAGAGGAGCGAAGACTACCCACCACTGTGTGACCCCCCCTGCAGCCCGCACCTGTGTGACCCCCAACACACAGGGTGCTGCTGCATAAACCCCCAGCAGCGCTCAAGCCCCGCCCTCACCTCTTGGTGATAGTGTTCAAGCCCTGCGCTCCTTAACCCCTAGCCCCTTGCTTTCCTCCCCTTCCCCCACCCCCCTTGCAGCTCCACAACCACACATCTCAACCCCCACCACAGCCCTGTGACCTCAGGGCACCACCGCAGGTCCAGCCATCACCCGGAGCTATCAGCCAAGCTGTTGTGGAACTAACCTGGCAGGAGAAAGGCTGGTAGGCTCTTGGCTGTGTTTACTGGGGCATTGCTGATTACCTGGGAGAGCACCTAACGGCGTGCCCACTGGTGGGGAATTTGACTGAGTTCTCTTGGGCTACAACAACTGCCCAAAACGAGCCAGCCAGCTGGCTGCCTTTAACTCTGCAGACCAGCCAGAGGCTAATGGGTTGGTGGGAATTTGACCCTGACTTTTTGGATCCTGTCGGATCCAGGACCCTGCTGGAGCAGGGGCTGTTGTGTGAGGGCACCTGCGTAAGTACCACCAGGCAGGTCACCACTGATTTACAATCTTATCCAGGGCTTTTTTTGGTTTGAAGATGTTGTATTACCTTTTCAATTTCTTCTTTTGTAATGGGTCTGTTCAGATGTTCCATTTCAGTTTCTATTAGTTTAGGTAGGTTGTGCATTTCTAGGTATTTGTCCATTGCCTCTTGGTTTTCATATTTATTTGAGTATAATTTTTCATAATACTATAATGTTAGCTTTTTTATTTTAATTGGTTCTTTTGTGATGTTGCCTGATTCATCTCTTATTTGCATTATTTGTGTTTTTTCTCTCTTTTCTTTTGTGAGTTTTGCTAATGGTTTGTTGATTTTATTGACCTTTTCAAAGAACCAACTCCTAGTTTTGTTGATAGCTCCAATTGTTTTTCAGTTTTCTATTTCATTCATTTATTCTCTAATTTTTATAATTTTGATTTTTTTAGAGGGTGTCAGGTTGTCTTGCTGCTCTTTCTCAATCTGTTGAAGATGTCGAGTTAGATAGTCAATGATCAATTTTTCTTGCCTTTTGATGTGTTTGCTTATTGCTATAAATTGACCTCTG
>NW_006399760.1:16042051-16065294 GCF_000299155.1 Elephantulus edwardii | reverse complement strand
CTTTTTGCTCTAGTAAATCAGTGGTGACGATTTTGTCTTCTATTTCACTAGTTCTTTGTTGCATCTCTTCAACTCTGCTCATGTGTCCCTCCATCATGTTGATGGCATCTGAAACATTGGAACTCATATTTTGGATAGTGGTTTCTTGTTTTTCCAGTGCCACCAATGCCTCGTTTATTTTCTCTACATTGTTATGGACTGTTTGTTTGCTTGGCTTTTTTTTTGTTTTTGTTTTTGTTTTTTTAGCTCTTCCTGGTTTTTGCTTGTAGTATCCTGTAATTGTTCAAGTTTGTCTTTCATCAATTGAAAATATTCAATCATTGTTCTTTTAAATTCTGTGTCAGAAAGTTCCATCAGACTTTCTGGCTTCAGGAAATCTATCAATACTGTGTCACCCTTTGGGGGGTGATATCTTGCTTTGTGCTTGTGTATTGTGTGGGACAGCTTGCTTTCTTCGAGACATTGATATATTCTTGATCTGAAGAATATGCTCTAGAGATCAGTTGGGTAGCTATCCCACTTGTGCTTTTCTCTCAACGTCTGACTCCAGGGAAATGTCAGTTCAGAGCCTGTGAGAGAAGCCTCTTGTAGGTGATAAGTCAAGGTGCTCCGGATTAGGGGCAGGTTGATTACCCAGATGTGTAGACACAGGTGTGGAGCCAAATGGGGTGGGCACATGGTTGGGGTGATCATAAGGTCAGGTCAACCATTTGGGGGACCTCACTCAGACCTCAGTTGTCTGGGTGTGCTTACAATTGGAGTCCCTATTCAAATTCCAGCTGTCTGTCTCCCACCCAGTGGTTTTCATTCACTGGTCCCTGTCCAGTGGTGCTCACACAGTTGCCCTTGCACAGTGGCCCCTGCCCAGGAAAGGTCCTGGGCCCAAGGGGACTCAACAAGACAAAGTCAAATTCCCACCAACCTACTTGCCTCTGGCAGGTCTGTAGTGTCCACAAAAGTTCAGCCAAATTATCACTGGCTCGCTCATTCCTGGGCAGTTGGCATGGCCTGAGAGAGCTTAGCCAAATTCCCACCAGTGGGCTCACCCTTGGGTACTCTGCCAGACAATCGGCAGTGCCCAAGAAAACCCAATTAGGATTCTAACAGCCTTTCTTGTGGCAGATCAGTCCCACAGCAGCTTGATTGGTGGCTTAAGACAATGGCTGGATCTGCAGTGTGCCTTTGTGTGCTGACTCAAAATCTACCATCCACGGCTGTTGGTAGGTCTCTGTGCTGCGTGAAGGAGTCTCTAGTGGTCCTGGAGCACCACCAGAGGTGCATGGTTGTGGCGAGGCCACCAGTGTGTGCCAGAAGTGTGGGGGTGCGGGATGGTGGTGGGCTGGTGTCCCTGGACACGGTGCTGTGGCGGGGATGGGGACAGGGTGCAGGACTTGGGCAGTGTGCTGGGAGTTAGGGGTTATAGTCTGTTCCCAGATATTAAGCTGCCAAGTCACCAGTCCTCAGCAAATAAGACTTCTTGCGCTGTCGCCCTTGTGCACCCCTTCACCCTTGTGCACTCCGTCACCCTTGTGTGCCGTCGCCCTTGTGCCAAAAAAATATTTTAAAGGAAGAACAAAAAGCAATATTTTTCTTACAAATATTATGTTGCCATATCATAGTAATTGTAACTATCATAATATACTACATTTGGTCAAACCTTCTTCTTAGTGGTATCGCACTGGTCTGTCCATTTGCTGTACAGATGTAACTTTTGGTTGCTGTGATTAAAAACACACTGTGGCACTGATGTGTCAAATGTGATAATTGATACCCATGGTGGACTGTGTTTGGTGGAGCTTTCTGATTAAAACAAGCTTGGAAGCAGGAGTGGCATCTACTTCTGAAATACCTTGTCTCCAGAAACTCTATGAATGTGGAGAAACAGTTATGCAAGTGTTCAGGTCTTTCGTTCATAGGGTTGCTATGAGTTGTCTATGACTCGAAAGCGCTTAACAACAACAACCATAGTTGTTTCAGTGAGATTTTTACACAGGACCAAGCATTCAGATGGTGAAATTGATTTCTGTTTCCCAGCATTGTTTTCTCAGAAACAGACGTATCAATTGGTTTTTCAGAGACAGACTTATAAAACCTCAAGGTATACTGCAAGAGAGAGTTCAAATCATAGGGACACTAATCATTTACTAAAAGTTTTGGGAATAATTGGCTATGCAGTAGATCAATAACCAGCTGCTCCAAGGGAGAAAGATGGGCAATCTTCTCCCACTGTGATTTACTGCCTCTGAAAACACCCTGGAAGAACAACTATGACTTGGTTCTGATTCCAAGGCACATGACAATAGCATTTGTTCACACACACAAAAAGACTCTGCATATATGAAATATCTAAATGTAAGGAAAACTAGCTAATTACTATATATGTATGGATTTATAGGAGAGTATTTTTATCACTTTGTCATAGGCACACTTTCTCTGAAAAAATGCAAAGCTCAGAAACCATGAAGTAAAAAGAAAACCCAAAAACCTAGAGTTTTTGGCTGAAATCAAACAGATTCATCCTGGAGAAGGTGAAACCAGGCTGCTCCTTGGAGGCAAGGATTTGGAGGCTTGGTCTGACATACTTTGGTCATGTTGTAAGGAGAGACTGGCCCTTGGAGAAGGACATCATGCTTGGGAGGGTAGAGGGCAGGTGCAGGAGGGGAAGGCCCTCTAGGAGGTGGATTGATTAGGAGACTGGGGTAATCGGGATGGGTGTGTCAAATTCAGTGAGATTGGCACAGGACAGAGTAGAGTTTAGGGTTGTTGTACATAGGTTCGCTATAAGTTGTAAGCGACTCAATGGCACATAAAACCAAAAATAATTATAATTTTTAAAAACTCCTGCATAACATGATATAGTCAAAAAAGAGCTTAAAATCAGAGACAAAACAAAAGAATGTATATGTTTTCTTTACCAAATTATTATGCAATTTTTCAATTACTAAGTAAAAGCATTGGAAAAATGTATAAATTGCCCCCTCACATAGGAACTGAAATGGCCAATAAATAAAAGAGAAAATATGTAACCTGGTTTTAACCAGGAAAAAACTAAAACATAAGGGAAATACTGGTTTTTCCTCATCAAGTCATTACTCTTTTAAGCTTATTAATTATTCTTATTGATGCAGGAACAAAGTTCTGATCACTTTCACTTTATTCTGGTAGAACACCCATTGCCTTCAAATGAACTCATTGACAATCAGTTGGAACCAAGCTATGCTTGACTCTCCATTTGGGTTCTGAGATTATAAATGCCACAGAAGAGATGGCCTGTCTTTCTACCTTGCAGTCACTAGTTAAAAGCATAACTCCCTAGAAGCTTGCCATATTTAAACTTCCTTTTAGGAAGTATTTGAACACAGTCGTTCTGTCATTTGTGATTTCTTTGGTAACAAGGAATTTCATTTAAACTTGCTTATTCAATTCAAAGCAGCTCCAGTGGCATAGCACATTGTGCATAGAACTGGTAATTGAAAGATTGATGGTTAGAACCCATGAGAAACTTGTAGGGAAATGATAGGAAGTTGATAATAAAGATTTATAGACTCAGAAACTCAACAAATGGTATTTATAACTCAGAACAGCCTGAGCGGTAGCAGGGATTTGTTTTATTTTGTTTTTCTATAATACAGATTATTGACTTTCCCCCAAGCACTTACTTCTGTAAAATTACAGCCCTTAAACATTATTTGGAGTTTAGCTTTGTTCTCACATACATGGGATAGCATGAGTCAGAACTGACTTGATGACAGCAGCTTTGATTTCCTGAAAAATTCACCAAGAAACCCTCACCTTTAAGCAAGACTCAACTAGCAAGCATTCAGTTACCTAGTGATTCTCACGCTACATTCTATCCTGTAGTTGTCTGTCTCTTATCTTAGATGGCATCTAACATCTCCCAAGGGTACATTTCTTCCTGTGTATGTACAACAAGAAAGAGTAAATAACTCTGAATTTCCATTAAAAATCCTGTGATTCATTCTGGTGGGAATTTAAGACATATCATCCTCTAAATCTATCATTGTTGTGATCCAAAGTGTTAAATAATCTCATTGCTTTACCTAAATAAAACTCCTCATCTTGTGGAGTCTGATGCTTCAGGACTAAGAGAGCTAGAACTGCATATTAGAACTCTTATAAAAGGGAATGGATGCCAAGAAAATGTCTCTGTTCTTTGACCTGTAACCGCCCTTTTCACTATCTGAAAAATATTGACATAAGTTTGAAAAGACCTATAAAAGCTTTTTATCATGTTTTTCTGTTTTCTAGTATAAAGCTGGAACTAACATCAAGGTTTACCAGTAAAATGCAGATTAATCTATCATAAAACCATAGAATGGATTATCTGGTCTCCTGCATAACTAAGAAAAAGAATAAGTTGTATCCACATGGTTTGAAATGGCAGGATCAAATGAAAAATGTAAGCTGTTTGCAAAATCAAGATGCTACTGACTACTAAAAAAACAAACCATTTGTATTTATCCATGTACATTTAAGCATGGATGTGCATTTGAAAAACACAGGGGGTAGCCTCCTAACTGGTAGGGCTTCAAACTAGTTCATTCTGCTTCAACCTTCTGCTCAAAATTTACATTTCCACTATAGATACACTGAATTTTAACCTACTTTTTAATAATATCCTCAGGGAATTCTTATAGATCCCCAGATCTGTAAAAACATTCATTCACTAAATTGAAAACAATCAATCTGTAATGTCAAATATGAAGAAATTTGTATTTTAACCAACTTCAGAAGTCTAAAATTGATCAAGCATGGAATCAAGAAGAATCAATAAATATTGGTGATTGGAATGTGGAAATTGAAAACAGAAATGAAATGTTATAATGGGAAAATATAGTCTTAGTGATAAAAATCTAAGACTTTAGGATCTCATGGTAGAGTTTTCAACTATGACCAATAGTTCTGAACACTGCTCTATCCTGAGCCATTCTTATAGTCTGTGACACAATTACCCTTATTACCCCAGTTACTATTTCAAGCCATCCTATCTGGGGTCTTTCTCTCCCATGCTATCCCCCAACTTTTCCAAGCATAAAATCCTTCTCCCAAGAATGGTCTTTCTTCTCTATAAGCTCTAAATATGTGGGTTTACAGAGGCAGTTAATCACACGGGAGGACATTGCTCACCCTTCTCCCTCAGAGCTGCTGGAGGAGTTGAACCACATGACTTTGGGATTGCAGCACAACTTCTTGCCAGAAGTCCCTAAAAATAAACTATGTTAGACAGAGCCTCAAAATTGTTGCCTCCAAGGAGTAGATTGGTTTTTCCTCTCCAGGACAGACCTGTTAGTTCTCTTGGCAGTCCATGGTGTATGTCCAATACTTTTCTCCGCTACAATCCAAAGGCATCCATTCCTCTTCCATCATTCTTAGACATTTACTGCCTCGAAAAACCCCATGCAGGGACATCTATCTATCAGTTTTATCTCAATAGTATTCGATAACAACATTCCAAGGAAAAGTGCTATTTTAATAAATGTAGACCTTAATTCTAGAAAAAATGTAGAAATTATATTACTCATAACACATAAGTAAAATATTGCTAAAGATTATTATAAAAATGTTATAGTAATATATCAATATAGATCTGGCATAAATTCAAGTCAGATTTAGAAGAAGACATGGAATTAAGGACATCATAGCTGATATTAGATGGATCTTAGGTAAAATCTACAGATTTACCTGTGTAAATCTGGAGAGGTTTACCTGTGTTTTATTGGCTGTACAAAGACATTTGACTATCGCTCATAAAATTTTTTTAATAAATTACAACAAAGGAGATTCAGAAAACTTAATTGTGTTTATGCCTAATAATGTATACATTAACCAAAATGCAGTAATTCAAATAGAACAAGGGGATAATGCATACTTTAAAATCAAGGGTGTGTCAGGATCGTAGTGGTTCCCCCCCCATACTTATTAAATCAGAATATTTAGGAAATAATCTGAGAAATCAAATATAAAGAATAATGAGGCATCAGAATTGGAGGATGTTGTTGTTGTTAGGTGCTCTCCAGTAGATACTGATTCACAGTGACACTGTATACAAAAATCCAAACATTGCCAATTGCCACCTTCACAAACTCCTTTGTGTTTAAGACCATTGTTACAATGCTATCAATCAATCTCATTGATTTTCCTCTTCTTCCCTGAATCTTTACTTTTCCAAGTATGATGTCCTTTTCTAAGATCTATTTCGTTGTATGAATTCGCTGTAGTTTTTTATCCATTCAATTGTTGGTGGACATCTGAGCTCTTTCTATTTCTTAGCTATTGTGAATAAGGGTGCGATAAACATGGATCTTCATATAATTATTTGTGTCACAGCCCTAATTTTTTGGGATGTATTCCCAGGAGTGTGGTAGATGGGTCAAACAGTTTCTATTTCCAACTCTTTGAGGAAATACCAGACTCTTCTCCATAGTGGTCATATATCCCCAACTGCTGTGTATGAAAGTTTTGATCTCTCCACATCCTCCCTAGCACTTGTTGTTTGCTGTTCTGTTGAACATTACTATTGTTGCTATAGTGAGATGATATCTAATTGATGTATTGATTTGCATTTCTCTAGTAGCTCACTATGTTGATCATATTTCCATGTGTTTCCTGGCCGTCTAATGTTCTTCTAAGGTGAAGTTTCTAATCATCTATCTCAAGTGCACATTTTGCTATTGAGTTTGTCTGTTTCTTGTTAATGTACTGGAGTGCTCCACAAATTTTAGTTATGAGTCTCTTACCAGATGTGTCATTTATAAGCTTTCTTTTTACTCTTTTGGAGAGGTTTTGGGATTTTGATTTATTTTCTTTTTCATATCCCTTTCAGTGTATTTCCTTCAAGACAGAGTTGCTTCTCCTTTAAGATGCTAATAAATGTATGATTATAGTTTAGGTTGTTTATAAAAGGTATACTGATCAATAGGTAATTATAATTGGTCTTCCAATACTTATTATGCAGTTTAGAGAGTACTTTTGCAACAATCAGAAATCAATCAAACATGCAGCCAAGATGGGTGACTGGAAAGCAAAAGTTGGGAACAGAGAAGAAGGATCAGTAGCTGGAAAACAAGGACTTGGTGACAGAAATGAAGCTGGAGATAAAATGATAGAATTCTGCACATTCAATGATTTATTTATTGGGAAATACCTTTTATAAAATGCACACATGCAGGCGTTTTAATGACCTTTTGCATTCTTCACTGATAATATTTGAAGAGGAAGAAAAGACCAAGATGGATGTCAGATGAGACTCTGAATATTGCATTAGAGTGCCAAGAAGTCAAAGCTAAAGGAGGAAATCAAGAAACTAAAGAGCTGAACAGAAAATTTCAAAGGGCAACTTGGGATGACAAAGCAAGATATTATAACGAAATATGCAAAGAACTGGAGTCAGAAAATAGAAAGGGCTGAACTCACTCAGCATTTCTGAAGCAGAAGGAACTGAAAAACAAATTCAAGTCACTAGTGGCAATACTTAAGGATACTTTGGACAGAATGTTAAAAGATCCAAGAAAAATTTAAAAAAGATGGAAAGAGTATACAGAGTCACTGTAGCACAAGGAATTGGCTGACACAGAAGAATTTCATGAAACAACGTATGAGCAAGAGCCTGTAGTGATAAAGGAAGAAGTTCAAGTTGCCCTGAAAGAATTGGCAAAACAAGGCTCCAGCAGTTGATGATATGTCAATTGACATGTTTCAACAAACAGGCGCTGCCCTGGATGTGCTCACCAAGTTGTACCAAGAAATCTGGAGGACAACTACCTGGCCAACTTACTGGAAGACATCAATATTTGTTCCCATTCCAAGGAAAGGTCACCTGAAAGAGTGTGGAAATTATCGAACAACATCACTAATATCACATGCAAGCAAGATTCTGCTGAAAATTTTCCAAAAACAACTGGAGAAACACATCAACAAAGAACTGCTGGATGTGCAGACTGAGTTTAGAAGAGGCTGTGGTACTAGGGAAATTATAGGTAATGTTAGATGGATCGTGGCAGAAAGCAGTGCCTATCTGTGCTTCAATGACTGTGCAAAGGCTTTTGACTGTGTGGATCACAACAAACTGGATGACTCTGAGAAGAATGGGAATCCCTGAACATTTGACAGTGCTTATGCAAAACCTGTATTTGAACCAAGAGGCAGTTGTCAGAACAGAGCAAGGAGACACTGTGTAGTTCAAAATTGGGAAGATTGTATGCCAGGTATATATTCTGTCTCCATACTTTTTCAATCTGTATGCAGAACGGATCATCCGAGATGCTGGGCTGTACGAGGAGAAATGTGGCATCAGGATTGGAGGAAGATTCATCAACAATCTGCGTTATGCAAATGACACAACCCTGCTTGCTGAAACTGAGGAGGACTTGAATGCTTGCTGTAGAAAGTCAGTGACTGCAGCCTTCAATACGGATTGAAGCTTAATATCAATAAAACAAAGATTTTCACCACTGGGACAATTGGCAGTATCATTATGGATGGTGAAGGGATTGAGATTAGCAGTTTTAGTTTGTTTGGCT
This sequence comes from Elephantulus edwardii, assembly GCF_000299155.1. NCBI lineage: Eukaryota > Metazoa > Chordata > Mammalia > Macroscelidea > Macroscelididae > Elephantulus > Elephantulus edwardii. The sequence goes on along the minus strand of NW_006399760.1, from coordinate 16,056,754 downwards.
TTGCAATCAACACTCTTGGTACCACAGCCAGGAAATCAAGAGATGAATTGCATTGGGAAAGTCAGCTGTCAGGAACCTCTCCAGAGTACTGAAGAGCAATGGCGTCATGCTAGAGACTAAGGTGCATATGATCCAGACTGTAGTCTTCACAATTGCGTGCTATGCATCAGAGTGTTCGACAGTGACTAGGGATTATAGAAAGATAATTGATGCCTTTGAGCTGTGGTGCTGGAGAAGAGTGTTGAATATACCATGGACTACTAGGAGAACAAACAGGTTTGTTATGGAGAGGGTGAAACAGGGCTGCTCCTTGGAGGCAAGGATTCTGAAGCTTCCTCTGACAAATTTTGGGAATGTCACAAGGAGGGACCATTTCTTGTAGAAGAACATCATGTTTGGGTGGGTAAAGGGAAAGCACAAGAGAGGAAGACCCTTGATGATATGAATTAATTCAGTAACTGGGAGTAGATGTGTCAGAGACAGTGAGGTTGGCACAGGACAAAGCAGGATTTAGAGCTCTTGCACATAGAGTCGCTATGAGTTGCAAGTGACTCGACGGCACATAACAACAACTACGCATACCTTTCATATCTAATTTTAGTATGCGTATAATTATTCATATACATTGTGTTTTATTCATGTACATGGTGGGGGTTTTTGGTATATTTCATAGGTTTCTCTGCCAACATTATTCTTCATACAATCATTCTCATATATTGTGTTTTATAAAATTAATCCCCATTGGACTATGATCACCATTATTCTGTCCTTCAGGTCCCCACCAGCTCTCTCTCATTTCCTTGTGCCACCCTGTAATTTACCCTTGACCATCCTCTCCCCTCCCCTCTGATCCCTAACCCCCTTGATCTGTCATACATTTTTGCTAATTATCCTTCTATTTTGCTATAGCTGTCTCATGCAGTATTTGTTTCTATGAGGCTGAGTTAATTCATTAATGTTGGTTGCAGCGTTATTCACCATCAGATTAACATGGTAACAGCCCAAATATTCAACCACAACCAAATGGATTGAGAAAGTGTGGTGCATTCATAGGATGAAATACTATGCAGCACTCAGGAGCAACAATTTAAAAAAATACTACATAGCTTGGAGAAGTTTTCTGATGCCCACAGGGATTTGGCAAGTGTGATTGTGGAATCAGGACTGGAGGAAGACTTATCAACAACTTGCATTATTCAAAAGACATAAAGTTAGTTGCTGAAACTGAGGAGGGCCTGAAGCATTTGCTGCAGAGGGTCAAGGACTTTAGTTTGCAAAATGGATTGAAGCTCAACATCATAAAAACAAAGATTCTCACCACTAAACCCATTAGCGGCATTGTGATGGACAGAGAAGAGATTGAGATTGTTAACAATTTCAGCTTGTTCAGTTCCACAATCAACATTGTTGGCACCAGCATTCAGGAAATAAAAGAAAAATAATTGCATTAGTGAAATCTGCTCTAAGGGACCTTTCCAGAGTACTAAAAAGCGAGGATGTCAGTCTAGAAACTAAGATACACCTGATCCAGTCCATGGTCTTTGCAATTACTTGCTATGCCTCAGAGAGCTGGACAACGACTAAAGATGGTCGAAGAAGAATTAATGCCTTTAAGTTGTAGTTTTAGAAGTGAGTTTTGAACAACCATGGACTACCAAGAGAACTAACAGGTCTGTCCTTGAGAAGGTGAAACTAAGCTGCTCCTTGGAGGCAAGGATTTTGAGACTCCACCTTGCATACTTTGGGCATTTAGTCAGAAGGGACCAGTCTTTGGAAAGGGATGTCATACTTGGAATTGTGGAGGAACAATGCAGAAGAGGAAGATCCCACATGAGATGGACTGACAAAATAACTAGGGAAGTAAGGGGTAGGTATGTTAGAAATAATGAAATTGGCTCAGTAAAAAAGCAAGGTTCAGAGCTATTGTGCAAATAGGGTCACTATGAGTCATAGTTGACTCGCTAGCACATAACAACAACAATAATGGCAGGGATTTAATTTTTTCTAAGGTCCTATTAATCTGTTTTATCCTCTTCTGGTTGTAGGGTTTTAGTTATGCTTGAAAGTTTGTTTATGTCATATATTAGGTCTTCCACATTTCTTCCTGTTTTTCCTTTTATGAACTTCATACTTTCGTGGGGTCTTTTTTATTGTTTTACTCCTAGTGCCTTGATGCACCTAGAGCTGAGTTCTTCATATGGTTTGATGTGTGGATCTTGCTTTAATTTTCTGCAGATGGTTGTCCAATTATACCAGCACTGCTTGTTAAAGAGACTATCATCTTCCAACTTAACTGATTTTTTTGTCTCTTTGTCGAAGATCAGTTAATCAGAGGTAGATAGGTTGATTTCTGGGTTCTCAATTCTATTCCATTGATCAATGTATCTGTCACTGTACCAGAACCATGCTGTCTTAACTAATTACTGTGACTGTATAATAAGTTTTGAGGTGAGGATGTGTGATACCTCCTAATTTGCTTTTCTTTTTCAGTAGTGCTTCGCTTTTTTGTGCTCTCTTACTTTCCCAGACAAAATTGGGAATTGGCTTTTTATCTTGTTGAAGAAGGGCATTGATAGTGGGATTGCATTGAATCTGTAGATTGCTCATTGAATTCATAAAATTGTCATTTTCATGATATTAAGTCTTGCTATCCATGAGGATGGTATATTCTTCGATATGTATATATAAGTGTTTGTCAAAAGCATTTTGTCATTTGTATTGTATACAAATGTATTGTACCTCTAGTTTTATTTGCTTCTAAGAATTTAAACTTGTGGCTAGCAACTGTAATTGGTAGTATTTTGTTTTGTTTGTTTTCATTTCCTTTTCTGTGTTCTTTTTTCTACTACAGAGATTTCTGGCTGGGTTTTGTATATTGACCTTGCATCTTGCTACTTTACTCATTGGTCAGCTATTACTAACAGTTTTGTTTCATTGGTTGTGTTTTCTTTGTTTTGTTTTGCTTTTTTCTGGAGCTCTGGGTTTCCTAAGTATATTGTCATATTATCTGAAAATAGGGATAGTTTTACCTCATCTTTGCCAATTTGGATAGCTCTTATTTCTTTCTCCTGCATTATTGCTCTCCCTAGGACTTCTAGTGCCATTTTGAATAGTATTGGTGATAGTAAGCATTCTTGCCTAGTCCGTATTTTCAGTGGAATGCTTTTAATTTCTCTCCATTGAGGATAATTCTGACTGTTCAATTTAGAGTATATGCTATTAATTATGTTGAGGATATCCACCCCCATTCTTATTTTGTTGAGAGTAGGCTATCTTTATATATATATATATATATATATATATATATATATATATATATATATATATATATATATTCTGAAATACTTTATGCAGAATTGGTTACACTTCTCTGAACATTTGGTGAATTTTACTAATAAATCACTTGGGTCCAGGATTTTTGTTGTTGTTGTGTTTTTTTGTCATTGTTGAAATATTTTTATTACATTTTCAACTTCTTTTCTGATGAATATTTTCAGGGTTTCTACTTCAGTCTGTGTCTGTGTGGGTAGGTTGTGAGTTTCTAAATATTTGCTCATTTCCTCGGTCTTCATACTTTTTAGAGTATAGTTTTTCATAAAATTCTGTTATTAACCTCTATTTCAGTTGGTTCTGTTCTGAAATCACCATTTTCATCTCTTATTCAGACTATTGGTGCTTTTCTTTTTCTTATTTATTGCTTCATTATTCACAACAATGAAGAAATGGAAGCAGCCCAACTGTCCATCAGCAAATGAATGAATAGACAAAACATTCACACAATGAACTATTATGCAGCATTGAGATAAATGAACTTGTAAAACACTACACAGCATGAGTGAAGCTGGAGGTCATGATACTGAGTGAAACACTTTAGTCACAAAAGGACAAACACTGCATAATACTACTGTAATACAGTAGGATTAATTCAGAGGAGGGAAACAGGAAATGAGTAGATAGAAATGAAGAAAAACGTCTGTCTGAAAGGAATGTATGATTAGACGTTTTATGTATGACCATTAACAATCTGGAACAAAAGGTGCAGTATAAAGTGAATTGGGGAAGAGGAAGTGGGAGAGAAAAATGTACATCAATGAGTGAATGAAAAGTCAACCTTTTCCCAAGCTTACATTTATATCACAATTAAAACAACAACAACAACAATAACAAAAACCCACAATTGCAAGGTCTTAGGTACAGTGGCAGGTGCCCACTGTGGAGATGGTAGTGCCTGTTGTGGGGTTGACATTGCCCACTGTGGTGGGAGAGTCAGCTACTGTGCTCCTCATAGAACACAGAGGAAAGGGCATCAGTGAATACTGTAGTGCACTTGGTCTTTTTACAGTTCATGTCTTCTTCTTTTTTTTTTTTTAATTTAGGTTGTTTATTTTTCATTTCAATGAACATCTACAGAGATTTTGGGATTCCATTCATTCATTGTTGCACCCTTCTCCCCGCACAAACCCCTTCCCCCTCCCCCCCCATTTGCTCCTCTCCTTGAAAAGCAAAAGAAAAACTCCCTCATTGGTACACAATCCCCCCCCCCCGCACCTTCCCAAACCCCACCCCCTAGCCCCAAATATAATCCACTCTACAACCCTCATTGCATACTCCTACGATAAAAATAATGCCCTAAAATATAATACTTTTAGACTATTCTCTCCCTCATAGACTTCTTAATGATGTTTTGCTTTCTTTATAGATGATGTCTTTGATATCATCCCACAACTCATTTAGTCTTTGGTCATTAGACTCTAATGCATCAAATCTATTCCTGAGATGGTTGGTAAGGTCAAATGAGAAATATTCAAGTCATGTTTTAGTTCTTATGATGTTATTTTAATTACTTCAGTTACAACTTTAACTTTTATATGAGCAACTGATGATTTATTTCACATGAGGCTCCTGATTTAACTTTGACAGATTATAAAGAGTTTTTTGACCATCTTTTTCCACAAATTAATCAGTTTTATTCCTAATCATGTTTTTTTTTTAAATAAGTTATTTGCAATGAAGAAATCATTGATTATATATAATTCTATCATGTGATCTCTGGCTATATTTCTGTCAAGAGGCCACATTTTCAAGTGTAATGGCTTTATCCAATTTTTCTATAGTGATAACTAATTATTATTAATGTATCTTGACTGCATTTTCAGTCAATTTCCGATTAATTGCTTCATCTTTTCAGTGGTCGATGTAATTTTATTAATAGTCATATTAACAAGTCTTCCTTGTCGGTGTATGGATCTTACTCTATTACTGTCAAAAATTTACCCTGATAAAAATCTTGATTTTTTTTGTATAATTAATGCAACACCATTCCTTCTCAATTTTGCATCCTTGGTTGTCTGATCAAAATGACCAGCGGCAATCAATTTCAGCTCAGTAATACCTAAGATCTTTATGCATTCCATTCCATTTTTGGCAGCTTCTAATTTTCCTAATATTTTCTTTTGTATATTCCACATTCTGACTATTAACAAGTGTTTGTAACTGACTTTCCTCATTTTGCATTGGGCCATATCAGCAAATGAAGTATCTTCTTTGGGTGAAACATACTCTGTCTATGTCATCAAAGCGGACTCTACTTTTAGGATGGAGCTGTTCTTAGTGGTAATCTGAGTGCCTTACAATCTGAAGATTCATCTTCTGGTACTGTATATGACAAATTGCTGTTGTTATTCATAGCATGTTAGGGGATCTACTATTTCAAAAGTGAATACCCAGGCCCATTTCTTCCTCTGTCTTAGTATGAAATTTCCACTGAAAACTGTCCATCATGGTATCTGCTGGTATTACAAACGCTGATGGAATAGCTTTCAGCATGGAAATACACAAATCCTATAGTATGGCAAGCTGACTTCCTTATTAGAAGATGACTCATTAAAAAATTTCAATCAGTAGTTGGCATAATGTGGTTTGCTGAAAATTCTTGAAGCATATACTGATAAATATCAAAGACTGCATAATGAAAGATTGAGTATCTTTACAAAGAAACCAATACACAACATTATGACATGTGCAGAAAAGCTTGATGTTGCCAAGGATTTAATTTTACTTGGACCCACAACCAGCACTCATGTCAGCACTAGTCAAGAAATCAAGTTATATTACACCTGACAGCTGCAAAAGATCTTTTCAAAGTGTTCAAGAGTAAAGATGTTGATTTAAGAACTAAGAAGTGCCTGACCCAAGTCATGTATTTTTAATTGCCTCAATTACATTCTTACAAGGGGTTTAGAAGAGCTGTGGCCCTAGATACATTACCACCAATGCCATATGGATCTTGGCTGAAAGCAGAGTATCAGAGTGCTGAAAAACAAGGAGCTCATGAAATATTATACAAAATGGGTGGCCCTGGAGCACATTATGCTGAGTGAAATATCTCAGTCACAAAAGGACAAATATTGCATAGGTCCACTGATGTAAAATGGGACTGACATCAGGGTTGAGGGAAGACTGAAAAAGAGGGGATAAATAATGTATACTGCATTGAAACAAATGAGAGAAAGAACGGTTCAAAAGTGATATATGATTAGGTATTATTCTCATGACAGGAATCCAGAATGAAGGCTGCACAGTGGAGTGGACTTAGGGGGAGGGATTGCGTAACAATGAAAGAATTTTTCTTTTACTTTTCAAAAAGAAGAGCAAATTGGGTGGAGGGTGTGGGCAGGGAGAAAAGTGCAACAATGAATGAATGGAAACTTTATGTCTCTGTAAACTTTCATTTGTTGTTGTTATGTGCTGTCGAGTCGCCTGCGACTCATAGCGACCCTATGTACAACAGCCCAAAACTCTGCCCTATCCTGTTCCAATCTCACCATTTCCGACACTCCTACCCCCATTACCCCAGTCACTGAATCAATCCATCTCATCGAGGGTCTTCCTCTCCTGCACTGTCCCTCCACCCTCCCTCTCCAATGACTGGTCCCTCCTTGCAACATGTCCAAAGTATGTCAGATGAAGCTTCAGAATCCTTGACTCCAAGAAGCAGCCTGGCTTCATCCTCTCCAGGACAAACCTGTTTGTTTCCCTATATTCAATATAAGGGTATATTCAATACTCCTCTCCAACACCACAGCTCAAAGCAATCAATTCTCCTTCTATCCTCCTCAGCCATTGTTCAGCTCTCTGATGCATAGCACGTGATTGCAAAGACCATGGCATGTATCAGGTGCACCTTAGTCTCCAGACTGACATCTTTGCACTTCAGCACTTTAGAGAGTTCTCTAACCGCAGACTTTCCCATCGCAATACGTCTTTTAATTTCCTGGCTGCTTTTGCCAAGAGTGTTGACTGTGGATCCAAGCAAACCAAAACTGTGAACAATCTCAATCTCTTCACAATCAATTATGATGCTGTCAATCGGTCCAGTGGTGAGAATCTTTGTTTTCTTGATATTGAGCCTCAATCCATATTGAAGGCTGCAGTCCCTGGCCTTCCACATCAAGTGCTTCAGGTTCTTCTCAGTTTCAGCAAGCAGGGTTGTGTCATCTGCATAATGCAGATTGTTGATGATTCTTCCTCCAATCCTGATGCCACATTTCTCATCAAACTTTCATTAGAATTAATAATAAAAAAAGAGTACCAGTGTATTATCTATCTGTGTTTCATTGACTATGCAAAGGCATTTGACTGTGTGGATCACAGCAAATTTTGACAAGCCTTGGAAAGAATGGGAATCTCAGAACTCATGGTTGTCCTCATGTAAACTTATACTTAGACCAGGAAACAAGCAGTCTTCAGAACAGAGCAACACTGCATGGCTCAAAATCAGGAAAGGAGGGCATTAGGGATGTGTACTGTCTCCATATATTTTCAATCTATATGCAAACAGACCATTTGAGAGGCTGGACTTTATGAGGAGGAATGTGTCATCAGAATTGGACAAGACTCATCAACAACTTGCGTTATGCAGATGACACTACCTTCCTTGCTGGAACTGAAGAAGATCTGAAGTGTTTGCTGCAGAAGCTCAAGGTCTTCAATATGTATTGAAGCTTAACATCAAGAAGACAAAGACTCTTACCACTAGGCCTACTGGCAGCACTGTGGTAGATGGAGAAGAGATTGAAGTTGTTAACAATTTCAGCTTTCTCAGCTTCACAGTTAACACTTTTGGCACCAGCAGTCAGGAAAACAAAAGATGAATCACATTTGGGAAATCCACTGTCAGAAATCTCTCCAAGGTACTAAAGAGCTACTGTGTCAGTCGAGAGATTAAATTGTGTTCAATTCAGGCCATGAACTTTGCAATTACTTGCTATTCATCAGAGAATTGGACAATGGCTAAGGATGATATGAAGAATATATGTCTTTGAGTTGTGGTCCTGGAGAAGAATACTGAACATACCATGGATTGTCAAGAGAACAAAAGGTCTGTCTTGGACAGGGTGAAACAAAGCTGCTCCTTGTAAACAAGGATTCTGAAGCTCTGTCTGACATACTTTGGCCATGTTGGCAGGAGGGACCAGTCATTACAGAAGGACATCAGGGTTGGGACAGTGCAGGGACGGCATAGAAGACCCCAGATGAGATGAACTGACACAGTAACTGGGATAATGGAGGTAGATCTGTCAAAGACAATGAGGCTGGCTCTGGATATGATGGAGTTCAGAGCTATTGTTCCTAGGATCGCTATGATTTGCAGGTGAATAAAGGCACATAACAACATTTGCATTTGACAGTTGGGTAGTGAGAAAGGAAAAGAAAAATTGCTTTGAATTCCAGTGTTGTTAAAAAAATAAAACAAACACCAAAACCTAAAACAACTAATAATACCCTTGATTGCTAGAAGAATGAACATGTTTGTCTTGGTAAAGTTCATTCCTTAGCTTTAAGGATTGGGGACTTCATTTCCTACTTTGAATATTTTATTAGGATAGCTCAGTTCCTGAGAACACCATTCTTAGTGAAAAAGAGAAAATGGATTTACAGAGGTTGATTGACATAGTGGCTATAGCAAGGAGATAAATTAAAAAAAAAACACAGTGAGTATGAGGAAGGTACAGCACAAGGTAGTGCTTCAAACAGCAGTACCTAATATTGCTGTGAGTTGGAATTTACTCTCTACAAGTGTAAATGCAAGTGACAAGAATAAGTTTAAAAGGTTACTCAACAAACTGGTAACTGTGATTATCATTAGGAGGGTTTTGAGCTGTGGAAGGCATGAAAATGACCTCGATTCTTAAGTCATCTACCTCATTCTTTTAGTTTTCATAAATATTCATGATTTTGTTACTCTCTGAATATTTGAAATTGTACTCAAGCAATCCTTGGTTTTCATCTATAACTGGTAACATCATTTACTTTAAACCTAATCCCTGCAAGGAAGAACAATTTGCAAAAGTATTAATTTAAACCCCATTTATGTTTCCATATTCAAGGCTATTGCAAGAGAATGAGGATTGTTTGTCAAACTGAGACCAGCTGGGATTCTTTGGCTGATTCCCAGACACAACTGTGAAGACACGGGTATTGGGTGCTCTCCCACCTCGTCAGGAGCAGTACTTCTCCTGTCTGCTGTTGGCAGCCTCTGGCATCCTGTGCCCTGCTAAGGTGTTAACTGACAACTGACAGATCTTACTAATAGCCTACTCTTCTCCCTTGTGTTTTCTTTTTAAAAGTTGACTTAAAATTTTCCTTAAATTATAATTCCTTCCTAAGATCAACAACAACAAAACTTCCTTAAACTTGAGATACTCTAAGTTACCATCCAGTGTTGACCAGTTTTTCTGCAATGTTTTCTGATAGACTAATAAGCTATTTCTTTTATTAATTTGCTAATCTCTACAGACCCATTGTCATCTGGCTTTTGATCTCTTCAAATGAAACTGCTATTTAAGGTAATCATGATTAAGACATAATTGTCAATATGAAGAGTTTTTCTTCAATTTTATATATTATTTTCTGGGATAGTATCATTGTAATATTTATCATAGATTTAATTTGTCTGTATCTTATCCATTAGGTGAGTTTCTTTGTGTCTCAGTCCCTGCCTTGTTTGTCTTATTAACATTGTCTTACGTTGTTGTTCTTGTTGTTATGTGCCATCGAGTCGCTTGCAACTCATAGCGACCCTATGTACAATAGCCCTAAAGCCTGCTCTATCCTGTGGCAATCTCATTGCCTCTGACAGTCCCATCCCGATTACCCCAGTCACTGAATCAATCCACCTCATAGAGGGTCTTCCTATGATGTTATTGTTGTTATGTGCCATTGAGTCAGAAATTATTCATTGCTCACCCTCTGATAGGTTTTCAGAGGCAACAAATCACTTTGAAGGAGATTAAGCATCTTTCTCCCACTAAGCAGCTGATGAATTTGAACTGCATGCCTTGGGTTGGCAGATCAACTCTTTACCTGCCACTAATATCAACATGCTAGGCATTAGTGAGATAAAATGGACCAGCTTTGGCCACTTTAAATCACATAGTCGTATGTAGGGAAGGAAAAACAGAAGAAGAATGGTATTGCTTTCATAGTCATAAAGTCAATTTCACGTTCTATCCTGAAATACAATGCTGTGAATGATAGGATAATATCCAAATGCATATAAGGAAGACCTTTAACACAACTATTATTCAAGTATATACTCCTACCTTTAGAGCCAAAGAGGAAGAAATTGAGAATTTTTATCAATCATTGTAGCCCTAAATTGACCAAACGTGTAAGCAGGATGTGTTAAAGATAATTGGTGACTGGAATGGAAAAGTTGGAAATAGTGAAGAAGGAACAGTATTTGGAAAATATGAGCTTGGTAACAGAAATGAAGCTGTAAAAAGAATGATTGAATTTTGTATTTTCAATTATTTAATCATTCCAAACACCTTTTCTAAAACACATAAAAGATGACTTTACAAGTGGATTTTACCTGATAGGCAGCAAAAGATTCAGAATGACTTCATTTGTGGAAGAAGTCATTGGAGAAACTCAACAGTGGCAGTTAAAACTAGGCCAGGGGCAGACTGTGGATCCAGTCATCAATTATTCATATGCAAGTTCAAACTGAGACCAAAGAAAATGAAAATAAGTCCACAGTAACCAAGATACGATCTTGAATCAATTCCATCTGAATTTCAAGGTTAACTTAAGAATAGCTTTGAGCTGTTGAATACCAGTGATGGAAGACCAAATGAGTTGTGGGATAATATCAAGTATTTATCCATGAAGAAAGCCAAAGGCCATTACAAAAACAAAGGAGAAAGAAAAATTTGAAATGGATGTCAGAAGAGACTTTAAAGATTGCACTGAAGTATCGAGAGGCCAAAACTAAAGGAACGCATCTGCTCTTTGAATATTCCATTATAATATTTTTCTTTGTCCTTCTGAGCTGCCCTTTGAAATCCAGAATAATTTCAAAGGGCAGCTCAGGAGGACAAAGAAAAATATTATAATGGAATGTGAAAAGAGCTGGAATTGGAGAATAAAAAGGGAAGAATTTGCTCTGCATTTCTCTGAATGAACTAAAAAACAAATGTAAGCCTCATGTTGCAATATTGAAAGATGCTATGGGAAATCTATTGAATGACCCAGAAAGTATAAGAAGAAGATGAAGAGAATACACAGAGTCAAAGTAACAAAAAGAACTGTTTGACACTGAAAAACTTCAGAAAGTATCATATGAACAGGAGCCAATAATGATGAAGGATGAAGTAGAAACTTCCTTGGAGGCCCTGGCAAAAAATAAGGCCCCAGGAATCACTAGAATATCAATTAGCTTGTTTCAATTAACAGATGCAGACTTAGATGCACTCAACAGTCTTTGCCAGAAAATCTGACAGATGGCTGTCTGGCCAATAGAATGGAAGAGGTTAATATTTATTCCCATTCCCAAGAAAGAAAATGCAACTGAATGTGGAAATTATCAAATAATATCATTGCATCAGAGAGTTGGACAATGACCAAGGAGGATAGAAGGAGAACTGATGCCTTTGAGCTGTGGTGCTGGAGAAGAGTACTGAGAATATCATGGACTGCTAGGAAAACAAATAGATTTGTCCTGGAGAGGGTTAAACCGGGTGGCTCCTTGGAGGCAAGGATTCTGAGGCTCCGTCTAACTTACTTCGGACATGTAGTGAGGAGAGACCGGTCCTTGGAGAGGGACATCATGCTTGGGAGGGTGGAGGGACAGCGCAGGAGAGGAAGCCCCTCTATGAGGTGGATTGATTCAGTGACTGGGATAATTGGGATGGGAGTGTCAGAGACAGTGCGATTGGCTCAGCATAGAGCGGAGTTTAGGGCTGTTGTACATAGGGTCGCTATGAGTCGCAGGCGACTCGACGGCACATAACAACAACAACAACATCATTGATATCATATGCAAGTAAAGTAATGCTGAGGATCATTCAAAAAAGACTGGAACAATACATAGATAAGGAACTGCCAGAGGTTCAAGCAGGATTTAAAAGAGGACGTGGTGCCTGATATCATGGCTGATATCAGATAGATCCTGGCTGAAATTAGGGTGTATGAGAAGAATGTCTATTTGTCCTTTTTTGTGACTATGCAAAGTCATTTGACTGTGTGTACCATGACAAGTTGCAGCTGACATTGAGAAGAATGGGAATCCCAGAGCATTTGATTGTGCTCATGCAGAACCTATACCTGAACCAGGAGCCTGTGTGTGAACAGAGCCGGGAGAACTGTATGGTTTGAAATCAGGAAGGGCATGTTCCAGAGTTGTATTCTCTTTCCATATCTATTTAATCTGTATGCTGAGCAAATTGGAGCGAGACTCATCAATAACCTGTGTTATGTAGATGACATGAATTTGCTTGCTGAAAGTGAGGAGGGCTTGAAGCACTTGTTGTAGAAGATCAACGAATGCAGCTTTCTGTATGGATTGAAATTCAATGTCAGGAAAACAAAGATTTTTATCACTGGAAAGGTAGCATCATGATGGATGGAGAGGAGACTGAAACTATAAACAGCTTCATTTTGCTTAGATACATAATTAACACCCTTGATAATGGTAGTCAGCAAATAAGGAGACACATTGCACTGGGAAAATCTTCAGTTAGGGACCTCTCCAAATTACTGAAGTGTAGTGACGTCAGTTTGAAGACCAAGGTGCTTCTGATTCAGTCCATAGTCTTTCAGATTACCAGCTATGCATCTGAGAGCTGAACAGTGAGTAAGGATGACCGAAAAATAATTGACAGCTTTGAGTTATGGTGTTGGAGAAGAGCATTGAACATCCAGTGGACAAAGGAACAAATAGATATGTCTTGGAGATGGTGTAGGCCGAGTGCTCTTAGAATGCAAGAATGATAAGGTTTCACCTCACATACTTTGGCCATGTTGCTAGGAGGTGCTATTCCTTGGAGAAGGATGTGATTCTGGGAAGGGTGGAGGGTTAGCAAAGGAGAGGAAGACACGCAAATAGGTGGATTGACCCAGTGACTAGTGCAATGGGCTTTTGTGAGTTAGGAAGTGTGAGGATGGCGCAGGATAGAACAGGGTTCAGATCTTTTGTTCATAAGGTAGCTATGAGTCTTGCTCGACTCAACAACACCTAACAACAACAGCAACAGAGATAGTACAGATCATATATTTATTATTTGGTATTTGTTAAGCAAGGGGGCTCAGATGGCCTAGTGTGTGAGCTATCTGCTCACTCTTATAAGTAGCTATGAATTGCATTGCAATTCAAAAGGCACATGGTTTAAATCTTCCATCTGCTCTGCAAGAGAAGGATGGGAAATTTCTCCTCTCCTATGATTTAATGCCTTTGAAAACCCACTGGAGGGTTTTCATTTAGGTGTAGCTTGGTACAAAAGCCAGAACTAATTTAGTTCATTTAGACTGAAAGGATCTCTACAATGACACCATGATTGGGTAAGAATAGCATGTGGTTGGAAGCATAGAATGCTTGTGCTTATGTGCTTATTTTCTAAACTAGAGTGAACATTGACTTTTTTTTTATCACATCAAAGATTCTGTTTCTAGGCATAGTTAACATCGGTTTTTGCCCTAACTTCATGGCACCTTCATATGGAATCAAAACATTTCTTCAAATTTAATTTACCCTGACAGGTAAGGAGTACACAGTGAGGAAGCTAAGCACAGGCTTGCTTGTGCTTACATACTCATTTGTAGTGAAAAATTTCACATGATTTTCACCATATTGAAGACGTTCATTGTGTTAAGACTAGAACCAAGAAGCTAAGAGTGAGATTATGCTTGGAAAAATAGAGCTATCAGAACCAGGAAGCCAATATCAACAAGCATAGAGTTAGTGTTTTGGGTTCATGAGTGATGTCTTAAGTAGTAGACATTTTGGGCACATGAACAACATCAAAGAACAGGGACCAGAGTGAGAACCACCCAGTAAACTTTGAGCTCTCCATGACACCATGCCATTGGCCCAGATTGCAAACCCTAAGGCCCACCCAGAGAAGGAGGCCATAAACAAAGCATGCATCAATTCACTAACATGCTGTCTCTCCTCCATATTTCCTTTCAAGGAAGGAGATCTGTCCCTTTGGAATGTTGTTGTTGTTGTTATGTGACATTGAGTCACATGTGACTCATGTTGTTGTTGTTGTTATGTGCTGTCGAGTCACTTGCGACTCAAAGCGACCCTATGTACAACAGCCCTAAACCCTGCTCTATCCTGTGCCAATCTCATTGCCTCTGACAAACCCATCGCGAGTACCCCAGTCACTGAATCAATCCACCTCATAGAGGGTCTTCCCC
>NW_006399760.1:16037836-16040555 GCF_000299155.1 Elephantulus edwardii | reverse complement strand
AGTTCCTTGAGCTTAAGAAATGCTGAATGAGTTCGGCACTTTTGATTTTCCAACTCTAGCACCTCGCACATTTCATTGTAGCTAACCTATATACAATAGCTCTGAACCCTGCTCTCTCTAGAGCCAACCTATTGTCTCTGACAAACCTATCCCCATTAACCCAGTCACTGAATCAATCCATCTCATCAAGGGTTTTCCTCTCTTGTGCCATCCCTCTGCCCTCATAAGCTTGATATACATCTCCAAGGACACAAAATATGTCACATCCCTCTACCCTCACAAGCTTGATATACATCTCCAAGGACACAAAATATGTCACATCCCTCTACCCTCACAAGCTTGATATACATCTCTAAGGACACAAAGTATGTCACATGGAGCTTCAGAATCCTTGCCTTCAAGGGAAAGCCTGGTCTCACCCTCTCTAGGATGAACCTGTTTTTTTTTTTCTCCTAGAAGTCCTTCTTCAGAACCACAGCTCAAAGTCATCAATTTTCCTTCTATCATCCCTAGTCATTTTCCAGCTTTCTAATAGATAGAATGTAATTGGGATGACTATGTCCTGGATCATGTGCACCTTAGTCTCCATATGGACATTATTTTATTTTTTTCAGTACTCTGGAAAAGTTCCTGACAACAAATTTCCCAATGCAAATCGTCTTTTACTTTCCCGACTTTACTCTTACTTTCCAAGAGTGTTGATTGTGGAACCAAGCAAACTGAAGCTGTTAATAATGCCAATCTCTTTATCACCTATCATGATGCTGCCAGTCGACCCAGTGATGAGAATCTTTGTTTTCTTAATGCTAGCGTCAATCCATATTGAAGGCTGCAGTCCTTGACCTTCCACAGCAAGCATTTAAGCTCTTTCCCAGTTTCAGCAAGCAAAGTTGTGTCAAATGCATAACATAGGCTTTTTTTTTGTTTTGGGGTTTTGTTTTTCTCTTTTTTTCTCTTCTTTTTTTTCTGTTTCTCTTCTCTCTGAGTCTATCTCCAATCCTGATGCCACATTCCTCCTCATAGAGCCCAGACTCCCAGATGATCTGTTATGCATAAAAATTGAAAAGATCTGTAGATAGGACACATCCCTGGTGTAAACCCTTCCTGATTTTGAACCATGCAGTGTTTCCTTTCTTTGTTTTGACAGTTATCTCTAATAAATCTATCTTTGCTTTTTTTACCCTCACTTCTGTCTCATTTGTCTTTTTCTTCTCATCCCCACACTTTAATAAAAATCCTTCAGCTTACACTTTAAAGCTCCATGCACTAATGTCTGCTCTCCCAAGAAACTAAGATTGCTATGCACTGTATTACCTTGGCATTTGGGCACCTCTTCTGCTTGGCACAATTCTTTTGCCTGTGTGAGAAGGGCAAACTAGAGCACTGATTTCAAATGAACAATTGCAGTTGCTCACTATAAATTATTAAGTAAGTATAGGTAAGTCAATACTTAGCTTATTTATTGTATAATCTTACCTCTGGGTATGGAGCATAGATAAGAGAAAGAAAACTATGCTGATGTCAGAGCAGGTATATGAAGGATTAAGAAACAATGTTGTATATATTTGAAAGAAATAGAAATTTGGAAATGGATGAAATGTAATGGACTCTTATAAATGCATAAAAGCACACCAAGTCAGGCTTCATTCTAATGGAACATATAAAAAGGGGTGGAAATAGAAGTAGAAAGACAGCTTCTCTTTTCTTTGAATCACATAGATGAATTTGTAGTAAAAACCTTTTTCATTTCTTTGCCTTTGCTTTAGACAGCTGATACAATGATGAGGTTCCTGTGAGGCTACTGAAACACACACAATTCTTATCAGAATGTGACGTGTACCAGGACAATAAGCAATGACATTATTTACTCAACACACACATTAGCTAAAAACAATTGGGTATACTTTATCGCCTAGACCTCATAGCCTTGAGAATGACTGTCTTTATTTGCATTCTTTCATGCATCTTTAGGTTAGTGATTCCATTGATTGGTTAGTTGTTCTGTTATTTTATGTACTTATTTGATTTCTCCTTTCCAAGTTGATATATATGGTTGCCATCTGTAATAATTGTTGATATATGTGATAATTATCATGTCACATTCATTGTGTCATGAAAGCAGTTTATTAGAATAATATTTGTCTACTCTGAGTTTTCTACCACTTAAAATGAGGATAAGTGTGTATCAGGGCTGTATCCTTTCTTCCTACCTATTCGATCTACATGCTAAGCAAATTATTGGAGAAGCTGGACTTTATGAAGAAGAGTGTGGCATCAGGATTGTATGAAGACTCATCAACAACCTGCATTATGCAGAGGATACAACCTTATTTTTTGAAAGTGAAGAGGTTAAGAAACATTTGCTGCAGAGGATCAACAGCTGCAGACTTCAGTATGGATTACATCTCAACATCAAGAAAACAAAAATCCTCACCACTGGACAATAGGCCACATCATATATCCATATATGGAAAAAATAGCTTGTCAATAATTTCATCTTGTTTGGATTCTCAGTCAACATCCTTGTTACCAGCAGTCAAGAGATAAGGAGATATATAATAATGGGAAAGTCTACTGCAGAGGTCTTTCCAAAGTCTTAAAGAGCAATGATGTCAGTTTAACACCATGTTGTGCTTGACTCAAGCCACAGCCTTTCCAATCACCTGCATCTAAAATCTGGAAAATAAATAGGGATGCATTCAAACTATGTTGTTAGGAG
>NW_006399760.1:16032763-16037736 GCF_000299155.1 Elephantulus edwardii | reverse complement strand
CTCCCAGATGATCTGTTATGCATAAAAATTGAAAAGATCTGTAGATAGGACACATCCCTGGTGTAAACCCTTCCTGATTTTGAACCATGCAGTGTTTCCTTTCTTTGTTTTGACAGTTATCTCTAATAAATCTATCTTTGCTTTTTTTACCCTCACTTCTGTCTCATTTGTCTTTTTCTTCTCATCCCCACACTTTAATAAAAATCCTTCAGCTTACACTTTAAAGCTCCATGCACTAATGTCTGCTCTCCCAAGAAACTAAGATTGCTATGCACTGTATTACCTTGGCATTTGGGCACCTCTTCTGCTTGGCACAATTCTTTTGCCTGTGTGAGAAGGGCAAACTAGAGCACTGATTTCAAATGAACAATTGCAGTTGCTCACTATAAATTATTAAGTAAGTATAGGTAAGTCAATACTTAGCTTATTTATTGTATAATCTTACCTCTGGGTATGGAGCATAGATAAGAGAAAGAAAACTATGCTGATGTCAGAGCAGGTATATGAAGGATTAAGAAACAATGTTGTATATATTTGAAAGAAATAGAAATTTGGAAATGGATGAAATGTAATGGACTCTTATAAATGCATAAAAGCACACCAAGTCAGGCTTCATTCTAATGGAACATATAAAAAGGGGTGGAAATAGAAGTAGAAAGACAGCTTCTCTTTTCTTTGAATCACATAGATGAATTTGTAGTAAAAACCTTTTTCATTTCTTTGCCTTTGCTTTAGACAGCTGATACAATGATGAGGTTCCTGTGAGGCTACTGAAACACACACAATTCTTATCAGAATGTGACGTGTACCAGGACAATAAGCAATGACATTATTTACTCAACACACACATTAGCTAAAAACAATTGGGTATACTTTATCGCCTAGACCTCATAGCCTTGAGAATGACTGTCTTTATTTGCATTCTTTCATGCATCTTTAGGTTAGTGATTCCATTGATTGGTTAGTTGTTCTGTTATTTTATGTACTTATTTGATTTCTCCTTTCCAAGTTGATATATATGGTTGCCATCTGTAATAATTGTTGATATATGTGATAATTATCATGTCACATTCATTGTGTCATGAAAGCAGTTTATTAGAATAATATTTGTCTACTCTGAGTTTTCTACCACTTAAAATGAGGATAAGTGTGTATCAGGGCTGTATCCTTTCTTCCTACCTATTCGATCTACATGCTAAGCAAATTATTGGAGAAGCTGGACTTTATGAAGAAGAGTGTGGCATCAGGATTGTATGAAGACTCATCAACAACCTGCATTATGCAGAGGATACAACCTTATTTTTTGAAAGTGAAGAGGTTAAGAAACATTTGCTGCAGAGGATCAACAGCTGCAGACTTCAGTATGGATTACATCTCAACATCAAGAAAACAAAAATCCTCACCACTGGACAATAGGCCACATCATATATCCATATATGGAAAAAATAGCTTGTCAATAATTTCATCTTGTTTGGATTCTCAGTCAACATCCTTGTTACCAGCAGTCAAGAGATAAGGAGATATATAATAATGGGAAAGTCTACTGCAGAGGTCTTTCCAAAGTCTTAAAGAGCAATGATGTCAGTTTAACACCATGTTGTGCTTGACTCAAGCCACAGCCTTTCCAATCACCTGCATCTAAAATCTGGAAAATAAATAGGGATGCATTCAAACTATGTTGTTAGGAGTGTGCTGAATATCCCATAGGCTGCTGAAAGTACAAACAGATATGTCTTGGAGAAAGTGCAATCAGAATTTCCTTGGAGGTAAAGACGGTGAAGCTTTGCTTCACATATTTTGGACATACTGTTAGAAGACACTCATGCTTAAAAGGGAGAGGAAACTCAACAAGATGGATTGATACAGTGTCTGTGATTGTAGACTCAAATATGTCGAGGATGGCCCAGCATAGGACAGAGTTCATATCTATTCTTGATATGATCACCATGAGTTTACTTGACCTGATAACAGTTAACAACAACAAAAAAAAAACCCTCTTTGAGCTCTTGTGGACTATCAGGTTATGAATTGCATTGCCAACTTAAAGGCAGGTGGTTTGAATCCACCAGCTGTTCTGAGTGAGAAAGATGAACAATTGCCTCTAATGTGATTTATAGTTTCTGAAGATAAACTGAAGTTTCAGTTATGAGTCAGTTTTAACTTGACAGCATGTCACACAACTCTGTAAGGTGGGATCACTTTCTTTTTTTAATTATTGTGTGTGTACCATCAGGATATTGCCCCTCCTTCTCCAGCAGAGCATCTGGTGGATTCAAAAGGCTGGAATCACTTTCTTATGCTATAGATAACTATGCTGTAAGTGACGATTAGGCTGAAAGCACTGTGCAAGGTAACTTACTCATACAGTGGAGAGCTGAACCCCTTTGTTCTGCGATCTGACTCGAGTGCTCAGTCATGATACTGTATCTTCACCTTTCACTCCAATGACACAGGCCAGGCATCCAATGCAATCCAATATCTAAAGTAATAGATCTAAGGATAGCTTCAGTCACTTGTAATGACACCTCTGAGCAAGTTCTGAGCTATGTTGAAGATTGATGTGGGATCTTAGCTTTGGGATATGAATCTGTAAAATGGTGTAACACAAAATACTCCTTCTGAACAGTCTCTTAACACTTAATATAAGTCCTCTACTTAACTGACTCTGGTGTCCTAGTGATAAGAAGTTGCACTGCAATTGTAATGGTTTAAATCCTCCATTTGCTCTGTAAGAGAAGGATGGGCAATCTCCCCTCTCCTGTGATTCACTGCTTCTGAAAATCCACTGGAGGGCCAAGTCTGAAAACCCACTGGAGGGGGTCAGCACACAGCAGCATCAGCAAAAAAAACTTATCGATGCTGGCTCCCCACAGTTTCCCTCTTACAGAGGTACCATATCTGTCTTACGAGTGCTGGAATATTGATAATGAATAGATGACAAGACTTCACTAGGTCTTCAAAGCAGGTGATAAATGCAGTAAGATGTACGAAATTTAACTTTTGCTGTGATGAATACTTCTGAGTTAAACAACCTAATTAGGTAGAGCTGGCTGTGATTGTAAAGAAATAAAACCATTGTACTAGAAACATGTCATAAGATCAATGTCTTCCTCTTCTAAAACAAACAACTTGGCTATGCTTCTGTGTTTGTTTTGGCTTTAGAAGCAGAGTCCTTTATCAAACAGTAGGAGACTACTATCTGGTAATAATGTATTTTGATTCTATTGTTGTTATCTTAAACCTGGTTTCTTCTGGGCCCATCCTTCTGGTATATTTGTTTAATGACATGTTTAAAAATCTTTGTAAGAGCTGTATTAAAATGACAGATATTTCACATTGCCAACATAAACCGCAATCTTCAAGGCTGATGAGAAACTCCAGTCAGTCCTAGCCTCAGCTACTGTAACGCTTTAAAGCTCTTAACTATTTTTCAAATGTTGGTATAGTTGTCAATCATTCTGTATCATGCTTATAGTTTATGTGAGAAAGCCATTTGTTAAATTGCAGCCTCCTAGACTAAAAGAACATTTACCAAATGCTTTCAGATAAAATGCCACCTTATTCTGTAAAATACTAGGAAGGTTGTGAGAGGAAGAAATACCTGAGGGAAATGGAAAATTGCAAAAGAAAAAAGTAACATATCACATCTCTCCGTTTTCTATTAAACTTTGATAAGATCTGAGAATAGCACTTAATTTCCCCTCTTTTCTATGTGGGTTTATGTTATTCATTTAACTAGAAAGAGCTCTTTGGGGGCAGGGAACAAATTGAATACTGATGGCCTCAAGCTTACAATAGAATATGGGGGTGTCAGGATCTATGGAGTCATTTCAAACTTATAGAGATTATATAAACAACAGAACAAAACACTTCAGTCCTATGCCATCCTCATAGTTGTTGCTATGTTTAAGCTTAAGGGATTGTTGTTATGTGCTGTTGAGTCGTCTGCGACACATAGTGACCCTATTATGTGCAGCACCTCTGAACCCTGCCCTGTCCTGAGCCAGTCTTACTAATTCCCACACACCAACCTTCATTGCCCCAGTTACTGTATCAACTCTTCTCAACTAGAGTCTTCCTCTTCTGAGCTGTCCGTCCACATTTCCAAGAATAATGTCTTTCTCCAAGGACTGATCTCTCCTGGTTTCATGCCCAAAGTAAGTGAGGTGAACCTTAAAAATTCTAGCCTCCAAGGAGAGATTCGGTTTCACCCTTTCCAAGACAGACCTATTTGTTTTCTTGGCAGTCCATGGTATGTTGAGGACTCTTACCAAGCACCATAATTTGAAAGCATAAATCCTTCTTCTGTCATCCTTAGTCATTGTCCAGCTTGTCACTATATTAATTCTTCTCATTGAGAGTCTTCCCCTTTTCTTGCTGTCTACTTTACAAAGCATCTCTTTCTTCAAGGTCTGTACTTTCCCATTAACATGTTGAAACAGATGAGGTTAAGTCTCATCATACTGAGGCATTCTGGCTGTTCTTCTCCCAAGATGTATTTGTTAGTTCTTCACCAACAACCACAGATCTACCTCAGTCCTTCTTATTAATTGTTGCTCTTTCATATACATATGAAGTGATCAAAAAATACCATGTCTTGGATCAGGATGACCTTAGTCCTCAAAGTACATCTTTACTTTTTAAAAACTTAAAGAGACTTCAAAACTAAAGAAATGATGACTCACTGTTGTGACCCCTCAAGGCAATGAAGCATTTCTCTGAATTTTTCTCATGTTTTATCATTATTTTCCCTCCTTTTGGTTGTTGTTGTTGTTGTTGATTGCTTTCGAGTTGAGCAACTCAGAGCAACTCCATGAGCAGAAGGCCTGAAGCCCCTCTGCAACCATTGACATTTATCAAAGTTCGTAAGAATTTCCACAGGCATGCTATCTAGGAAATGGATGCCACTACTGCTTCCAAACCTGGCGTTGTATGTTATTGTTATGTGCTATTGAGTTGCCTGTAATGTATAG
>NW_006399760.1:16029711-16031983 GCF_000299155.1 Elephantulus edwardii | reverse complement strand
GATTGAAAAGTATGAGAACAGGATGCATCCCTGACACAATACTTTCCTGATTTTGAACCAAGTAGTGTTTCCTTGTTCGGTTCTTTGGACTGCTTTTTGGTCCAAGTACAGGTTTCACATAATCACAATCAAGTGTTCTGAGATTCATTCACATTTTCTTCAAGGTTAGCCACAATTTATTGTGATCCACATAGTCAAATGACTTTGCATAGTCAATGAGACACTGATAGACATTTTTCTGGTACTCTCTTCATTCTGCCAAGATCCATCTGACATTGGCAATAATGTCCGTAGTGTCATGATCTCTTCTAAACCCAGCTTGCAGTTCTAGTGCTTTCTGTCCATCTAGTGTTCAAGTCTTTTCTGGATAATCTTTAGTAGAATTTTCTAGTGTGTGATATTAGTGATATTGTTCGATAATTTCTATGTTCAGTTAGGTCACTTTGTTTTGGATTGGGAATAAATATGGATCTCTGCTATTCAGTTGGCCAAGTAGTTGTCCTCCAGATTTTTTGACACAGTGTGGTGAGCATATGCAGGTCAGTATATGTTTGCTGAAATACATCAACTGGTATTCCATCGAATCCTGGGTTTTTCCCCCCCAAGTCCTTTGCTAAGGAATCCTTGGACAGTACAAATGGTTAAGTTCTCAATGTTTAACATTAAGTCTGGTGATTTGAATTCACCTGGAGATGCCTCAGAAGAAAATTTCAACAAATCCACTTCTTAAATATTATACTAGTTTCTTTATAAAATTCAAATACATTGCTTTTCACACCAGTTCCTTCCCATTTCCCTAACTCCCTCACCCATCAAATTCTGCGACCCCTTGATTAATTCTCCCCACCTCACACATCCTCACCCCTTCTGCTTCTATCCTCTCCCCAACTTGGATCCTCATGCTTATTCTACAATGATGGCTTTAAATAGTATTTTTCTTTATGGGACTGAGTTAGTTCACTCAGCATAATGCTCTCCAGTTCCTCCCAAGTTAAGTAAAAATTTGAAAAATCATTGCTCTCACATACTGCATAGTATTCCATTGTGTGCATGTGCCATAACTTCTTAATCCATTAGATTGTGGTTGGTCATTTGGGCTGTTTCCATGTTCTTGCAATTGAGAATAACACTGCTATGAACACTGGTGTACAAGTCTCCATTTATACCTCAGTTTTCATTTTTTCAGGGTATTTTCCAAGCAGTAGATTAGCTGGATCATATGGAATTTCTATGTTTAGCTTTTTGAGGAAACACCAAACTGCCTTCCACAGTGGTTGTTTTCATTTTACAATCCCACTAACAATGTGTGAGAGTTTCTATCTCACCACATCCTCTCTAACATTTATTATTGGCCGTACTGTCTTGAGAATATGAAGCATAGTTTTATTCTGTACACATGGACTCACCATGAGATGAAATACATTTGGTGGTAACTAAGAACAACTGCTATTCTATATTCTAGATGGTGAGATATTAACATATATTTGCTTGAAATATTTGTTACTATTAGCTGTAAATTACCACCAGTCTCCTAGATGAAAGAGGAGAGGCTTAAAACTTAATTTGTTAGTTGGCTGGCAAGTGCTATTGATTGTATAAAAGACTGTTTTAAAATAACTAAAGTTGAGGATAGGGATTCCTTGTGGAAAGAAATGGACCTGGGAAACTCTGCTTTTATGTCAGAATCTCATTATTACTGCCTGTAAAGGGATAAGCACAGCTAGGTTTATTGAGAACCCACACTGTAAGCTAATACAGAGAGCCACCAGGCTCGACATTGTCTGGCGGTTGGTCTCCTCAGTCACATATTATTTTCATAAATCCTCTTTGTACTTATTCCTCTTGTCCTGTCATTTCAGTCAAATATGCATAAGATACATAGGCTTGAATCTTTTCTCTGAAGTGCCAACTCCAGTGTTCTTCATTATCACCTGCCTTTTAACCTGCTCGATCAAAGTTAGTGATTCCCGACCAGGGGGTATCATTTGTGTATCAAACAGGATGTGAAAACTGCATAAGTAAAATATCTAGTAATACATAATAAATGATATGTTTTTGTTTTGTTTTGTTTTTTTTTTACATAAATTAACCTATTTATTACAGGCTAGAGATGCTTCAAAAGGGGGAACTTCTACTGGTCTTTCAGTTCCTTCAGTCTTCTGATGGCTGACTTCACCGTGACGGCCGAGGTGGTGTTGTAGGTCCAGGCGCCACCAGCTACTGTCTTCATGCAAGAACCACAGTGCCAGATGCCCACAGCTCTTCTCTTCAT
>NW_006399760.1:16023370-16028571 GCF_000299155.1 Elephantulus edwardii | reverse complement strand
CTCATAGAGCCCAGCCTCTCGGATAATCTGCTCTGCATACAGGTTGAAAAGGTATGGAGATAGGACACATCCCTGGCATACACCCTTTCCAATTTTGAAGTTGTACTGATGGAAATTACAAATCATCTTGAAGCATAGTTCTTTCATCATGAGAAGATGTATGTGAATGATTCATCTTAAGCATTCAATCAGATGACAAAAAAATTCTCATTGTACTGAGAAAGCATGTAATATGATTGTGCCCTCTTAACTATTGGTTTTTAAAGCTGCTTCCTTGGTGACAAGGAGTGAGAGTACTGCCTAAAAAGGATGAGACTGAAACATCTCAATATCTTTTTTCTGAATTTGGAAGGTAGAATAATCTATCTGGATGGACAAGAGTGGCATAATCCTAAACTAGTAGTAATAAAGGAAGGCACAATTATAGAAGGGAATTCATTAGGAGAGCTGTGGTTGACAACTTGGTGACGATATAAAATGAAGTGATTTTATGAAGGATTATGGCTTGTACAGTGTGTATCTGAGTTAGCATATACATCCAAGTTCTGCCACCTTTCAGAGAAGAATGATTGAATTTGTTAATAATTTTTTTGTGAAAAACCACTGAGAAACTTACAGAGAATAAAATAGCAAGGGTATTACCGCACAGCTCATTAGCATATCATGTACCATAGAATATCATGTTCAAAAGTAATCTGTATGGTGAGGAAATGATATTAGAACCTAGGCTATATGAAGAAAAATGTGGCATTAGGATTGGAAGAAGATCCATTAACAACCTGTATTACACAGGTGACACAACCTTGCTTACTGAAACTATTCGAAACACTTATTACTGAATAACAAAGACTATAGCAGTTAATATGTATTGCACCTCAACATAAAAAAAGCTAAACAACTCACCACTGGACCAAGGGGCAACAACACAATAGATGGAAAAAGACTGAAGTTATCAATGACTTTTTCTACAATCTACACATATGGAAACATGAATCAAAAATCAAAAGATGTGCTGCATTTGGAAAACTTTACTGTCAAGGACCTCTTCAAATCGTTATATAGCAATTATGCCAGTTTAAAGGTTAAGGTGTGCCTGATTCAAGCCATGGTATTTTCAATTGCTTTCCATGCATCTGGACGTTTGACAATGGATAAGATTGAAGAACCGATGCCTTTAAACTAAGGTATTAGCAAAGAGTGATGACTATAGCATGAACTGCAAAATAACAAACAAATCTTTCTTGGAGGAATTGCACAACAGTACTCCTGAGAAGCAAGTATAGTGAAACTTCATTTCATACACACTTTTGCCACGCTGTCCAGAGGAGCTAGTCCTTGGAAGAAAACATCATGATGGGAAAGGCAGAAGGTCAGTGAAAGAGAGGAAGACACACAAAGAGATTGATTAACATGGTGACAGAAACAATGGCCTCCATCCAGTATGCTGGAGAGGATGAGCGTGTAGTGGGGCAGGACAAGGTTCTGATTTATTTTTCAAAAAGTCTCTATGTGTCCTAGTTAATTAGATGACACCTAACAGTAAAACTGTCTCTCATTGTGGTTTTGGTTTGCACAGTGCTTTGTGATGCTGAGCGTTATTTCATGTAATTTTTGGTAATTGAAATGCCATCTTTAGTGAAATGCCTTCTAAATCCTTTGCCCTTTCTATCAACTGTTTGTCTTTTTTGCTGCTGAGCTGTCAAAGTTTTATATGTAATGTTCTTTTGACATTTTTAAAATGTTGTTAATCAATATAAGAGTTTGGAAAGTCTTTCAATAAGCTAAAGGAATTCCTTCACAAAATATTTCTCATCAAAGGAATAAAAAATTACCTTGGAATTGAAGGATATCATGTCCATTTTTTCCCATTGTCCTTAATTATTTGAACTCTTAAAAATAAAAATAAAAAACCCACCCACTTCTCTGTGTGTGTGTGTGTGTGTGTGTGTGTGTGTGTGTGTGTGTGTATGTGTATGTAAGAGCGGCATCTACTTCCTAAACAACATGTCTCCAGAAACTCTATGAACTTTGATAAATGTCTATCCTTATAGAAAGGCTTCAGGTCTTTTGTTCATAGGGTCACTATGAATCATGCTCTACTTCAAGACAATCAACAGCAACAACATATAAAAATATAAAGCTAAGCTTGCTCTGTGGGTAGTATGTTGTGGGTGATGCAAACAATTTGCACTTAACTACTAATTGAAAGGTTGTTGTTGTTGAGTGAGAAACAACTCATAGCTGACCCTCCAGTGGAGTTCAAAGGCAGTAAGTCTCAAAGCAGGAGATTAGGAGATTGCCCAACCTTCTCCCATAGAGAATAATGGTTTCAAATTGAGTGCCTCCAGGTTTGCAATGCTGATTTTTACCACAAGACCACCAAAGGTCTGTTCACTAAAGGATTGCTAGTTTGAATCAAACCAGATGCTGGGGTCAAAAGGCCTAGCAATGTACTGCCTTGTGATCTGTTTCTGAGAGAATGTATTTGGTGAAAAGTCTACGGAGGTAAATTCTACTCTGAAGCATAGTTTGTCACTTTGTGTTGGACTTGAACATGTTTGGTTCTTACTTCACAGGAAATAATCAAGGAAGTTTACATTCCAACCATGTTAAGGTGGGAATCTAATACAGAGAAGTCTGCAGGATGCAGTAATCTTTAGTCCCCTTAGAATAGGCAGCCAGATGAAGTGCAGGGGCTCCCAGGAGGGTGGCTGCATCAGGAGATCTATTATTCTCAGCTTTTATCTCTTTGGTTTTAATGCTGTGGTCTTAGCTACTAAGAGTTTCAATCCCTGAAATTCTACTGCTGAGGTTATGGTTCCTAGCTGAGAATTGTTCTAGTGTAGATTTTTTGCCTTCTACTGACCACGAATGCCCAGGAGAGGTTCAGTGGTTCGACATGAACAAAGTTTTGTCAAGCAGAGATAGCTTGAGAGCAGCAGAAGTGGCTTCTCAGAGGAGACAGGGCCTCTGCCTCCCTGAGCAATGGATTACACGGAATCATGTTTATTTCTTAAAAGTTTGAGAATTGGTAGATGAGAAAGGTAGGTTTATGGAGATTAGGTGTGAATGCAAACTAAATTCAGGATGAAAAGTATTACAAAAGCTGTTGAGGTTGCTTGGTGTGACTTACTCTTGGATGTCTTCCTTGCATAGCACCTTATGGCTCTGGTTCAAGCCCTGCTGAAGGGTTTGAATTCTTTCTCACCCCATATGGAAGATATAACTTAGCAAATCCTCAACAAGGATTTAGGCACAGCCTGAGGAAGCTTGAGGAGTTAAGACCCATTTGGTCCCTGTACGAAGCATTGCATGTGCTTAGGAGGCTGACTCAAGCTGGTGATTGCAAAAAACATTTTGTTGTTAAACTTAAGCCTGCAGGCAAGGCTGTTTTTGTGTTCCAAGGTGAATTTTATCTTTCTAAACTTCTTCAAACACAGAATAAACAGAACAAAACACTGATTGCTGTGGAGTTGGAACCAATTCACAGCTGATACTCCATTAGGGGTGCAGGTGGAGGGTGTGTGTGTGTGTGTGTGTGTGTGTGTGTGTGTGTTGTGTTTTGGGTTCTTTTTGGTATTTGCTTTTTGTTTTTTTCTGCAAAGGGCTGCTAGGGCCAAACTTACACCCTCAGAACGAATACAAAGAGTGGCCTCATGATAACATCAATTATTTAAGAAGGATAATACAAGGGATGCTAGCATCACCACTGCTGCCTATGGACAAGGAGACTTGAGGACTACATAGAGGGGGATCCTCACTTACAGAAGCATCCTTTGCAAGTTGGGAGCTGTCTAATATTTTTGTGGCAGACATCATATGATCAGTGGCAAGGATCCTGGTCACCCATGGTGTTTGGCTGCTGGTTTTGGTTCCTGAAGCTGGTATGTGCAGATGCAAGAATCTTTAGGTCAAAGTTGGTAGCAGCCTGGTCCTTGGATATCTCAGACTCCTCTTGGATAACAGGTTCTGGGTGTTTCGTGGTTGACTCCAAGTACTGGGTTCAGATGTAGTGTAGTCTGCAATATGGATTGAAGATCAATATCAAGAAAATGAAGATTCTCCCCACTGGACCAATTGGCAGCACCATAATAGATGCAGTAGAAATTGAGTTTGTTAATAATTTCAACTTCCTTGGTTCCACAATCAACAGTCTTGGTATTAGAAATCAGGAAATTAAAAAAAAAACAAAACAAAACAAATTGCATTGGAAAAATAAATTGTCAGAAATCTCTTCAGAGTAGTAAAGAGCAAATATGTCAGTCTAGAGACTAAGGTGCACCTGATAAATACCAGGATCTTCAAAATTACTTGCTATGATTTAGAGAGATGGACAATGACAAAAAATGACAGAATAAGTGATACATTTGACTTGTGATGCTGGAAAAAAAGTATACAACATAATAGACTGCCAAGAGAACTAACAGGTCTATCCTGAAGAGGATGAAAAAAGCTGCTCCTTGGAGGTAATGATTTTGAAGCCCCATCTAACATACTTTGGGCATATTTCCAGGAGGGACTAGTAGTTGGAGAAGGACATCATAATTGGAAGGGTGGAGGGACAGTGCAGAAGAGGAAGACCCCAGATGTGATGGATTGACACAATAACTGGGGTAAAGAGGGTAGGTGTGTCAGAGACTGTAAGATTGGCTGTAAGAGCAGGGTTCAGAGTTATTGTGCATAGGGGCATAGAATATGAGTTGTAGTTGATAGCACACAACAACAAATATACATATACATGTATGTGTGTATTGTTGTTGTTGATGATGATTGCCTTCAGGTTGAGCACAAGTCATAGAGACCCTATGAATAAAAGACCTGAAGCCCCTCTACAACTGTCAATGTTTATCAAAGTTTATAGAGTTTCCGGAAGCATGTTATTTAAGGAGTGGATGCCACTCCTGCTTCCAAACCTGTCATAGTATATTGCTGTTGTTATGTGCTATTGAGTCTCTTGTAATGTATGCACAGAAGCTCTGAACCCTTCCCTGTCCTGAACCAGTCTTACTAATTCTGACACACCAATCTCCGTTGTCCCAGTTACTGCATCAATCCATCTCACCGAGGTCTTCCTTACTATAAATTCATATATACATAAATAAGCACTGTTTCATTTTATTTATTATAAATAAATAATAAGGAACTCTTTTTGTTAAGAAAGAAATAGAAAGCATAAATATTGACATATTAGGCATTGGAGA
>NW_006399760.1:16014768-16021220 GCF_000299155.1 Elephantulus edwardii | reverse complement strand
TGCTCCAGGGGAGGATGGGCCATCTTCTCCCATTTATTTGATTTACTTCCTCTGAGAAGCTCATTGATGGAGTCAGTTCCAACTCAAAGGTTTTTGTTGTTGATTTGTGCCATAAATTTCTTTTTTTAATTTTTTTTACCATAAATTTCTTATGACTCATAGTGACTCTATGTACAACAAACAACCTTAAACCCTGATCTATCCTGTGCCAATCTTATTGCCTCTGACACACCTACCCCCATTACCCTAGTCACTGAATCAATCCATTTCATCGAGGGTCTTCCTTTCTTTCACTGTCCCTCTACCCTCCCAAACATGATGTCCCTCTCCAAGGACTGGTTCCTCCTTGCAACAAGTCCAAAGTATGTCAGAAGAAGCTTCAGAATCCTTGCCTCCAAAGAGCAGCCTGGTTTCACCCTCTCCAGAATGAAGTTGTTTATTCTAGCATTCCACTACAGCACTACAGGTCAAAGGCATCAAGTCTCCTATCATCCCTAGTCATTTTCGAGCTCTCTGATGCATAGCAACTAATATCAAAGACCATGACTGAATCAGGCTCACTTTATTCTCCATACTGACATTGTTGCTCTTCAATACTCTGGAGAGGTCACTGACAGCCGACTTCCCCAATGCAATTTGTCTTTTAATTTCCTGGTTGTTGGTATCAAGAGTGTTGATTGTGGAGCCAAGCAAACTGAAGCTCTTAACAATCTCAATATCTTCACCATCCATACTGATGCTGCCAACTGACCCAGTGGTGAGAATCTTTATTTTCTTAATATTGAGCCTCAATCCATATTGAAGTCTGCAGTTCTTGATTTTCTGCAGCAAGTGCTTCTAGTCCTTCTCAGTTTATGCAAGCAGGGTTATATTATCTGCATAATGCAGATTGTTGATGAGTCTTCCTCTAATCCTGATGCCACATTTCTTCTCATAGAACCCAGCCTTCAGGATGATCTTTTCTGCCTATAAATTGAAAAGGTCTATAGGACACATCCCTGGCGTACACCCTTCCCAATTTTGTACCATGCAGTGTTTCAAGGAAACTAAAAGATACATAGAAAAAAATAAACAAAATAATAGATATATAATTGGTTGGACTCTGATGGCTTAGTGGTAAGCAATTGCACTGCCCATGCAAAGGTTGTTGGTGTGGTTATTAAGTGCCACCAAGTTGATCACAACTCATAGCAATCCTATGAACAGAAGACCTTAACCCTGTTTTATAAGTATTGTAGTTTCTCCAAGTTCATAGAGTTTCCAGAGGCATGTTATTTAGGAAATGGATTCTAGGTAAAAAGTTCAAATTTACCAGCTGTTCCTGGGGAGAAAGATGGGTAATCTTTTCCCATGTGATTTATTGTCTCTGAACGGTCAGCGATGGGTCATTTCCAACTCAAAAGGTACATAACAACAACAACAATTGTCTAAAATTACTTTTGTGGGATGACCTGGATGGTCAATCATAATAATCTTGTATGATTTATTACTAATTAAAGGAGAAAAAATATTAACAATGTTAATTATGCTATTTATAACCGATTCAACGTCGAAGACTGCCTGGATCCCTTAATTTCCCCTCAGGGCCTATCATAGTGCTTCTTAAATATGTTTTGATTGATTACTTTCTGCTTCACAGAGACCTACCAAACTCCTCAGGCATCCTCAGGCTGTGCCTTATTATTTGTTGGACATTGGCCAAACTATACAAAAAGCAGGATTGACACCATACCTTTTGCTTTTCATTCTCTTGCTCTTTATTTTGTATTCTCAAATTCTCTAAGCCATGATTGAGATCAACTAGGTGGGGTAGAGACAAGTTCCATGTACTAAGTTCATGGATTCATGCAAGAATTCTTACAAGAAAATCATTACGCTTTTTGCCTTAAGGAGGAGCAGCTGGTACCAGTGATGCGAATGGCTGAAGTTTTATTTGGGTGACAGCAGTTGGTATAACAATTCTCTGCTGCTTACATTTAAAATACCCCATGCTTCAGACACATGCCACACCATTGAGACAAAGGAGAAGTTCCACTCTACATGTGTGAGATTTAAACCCACGTGACAAATTGGAATTCTCAAGAGTCTGGTCTCCAGTGAGACTAGAAAAAGTCTGGAATTTTTCTATATTAGATCTCTCCATGTGGAGTCCATTTCCCAGTGGGCCTCACAAATTTTTAATTAATAAGATCATTGTTTTTTCATTAATATGAAAATCAGAATAAGAGAAAATTCCCAGGAGTCATCAAAAAGAAAATCCAAAATGAAGGTTGGGTTAATCTTGATGTAAGATATTTATAAAGGTACTCAATTGCACTTGATTTAATTGCAACTAAAGTCTTTTTCCTAAATTTCTTTGGAAGATTTATATTGCTAAGGGTTTGAGAATTTGATGACTAGAACAAGCACTTAAAATATTATTATTTTTTTAAAAGCATGTTGCCTCCTGAATCTTTTAAGGACCCTCAAGCAGGAGGAGAATTAGCAATGGTAATTCAAAAGCTACAATTGTTAGCTACTTGTTATTTGCTAGATTTTTTGGCATACATTATTTATTTTAATTCCTATAATTCTTTAGTAGAAGTGTTATAATTCCATTCATTCCTATGCTTTATTTCTTTTTCATACTATAATATCGGAGGACAAGAGAGAATAATATACTATGATGATGAAGCTTCCTTTCGCATATTTTGGGAATGTTGCTAGGAGAGGTTATTCCTTGGAGAGGGACATTATGCTTGATAGCCGGGAGGGATAGCAAAGGAGAGGAAGACCCTTAACCAGGTAGATTGACACAATGACTGCAGTTATGGGCTTGAGTGTGTTGGAGATTGTGAGGATGGCACAGGTTAGGACAGGGTTCAGATCTGTTGTTCATAGGGTTTCTATGAGTCTTATTTAACTTGACAGCACCTGTCAACAACAACATGCCACAAATTGTCTCCAAAATGTCTCTCTCTCTTTAAATCTAATTCTTCTTAGCCTTGATTATGTAAAATATAAAAAAATGAGACTGAGAAAAACTGGATAAATTGTTTATACTGCACTGAAACAGATGAGGGAGTGAATAAAAGCGATGTATGATAGGGTATTATGGTTATCACAAGAGTTCACAATTAAGGTTGCATAGTGGAATGTACTTGGGGTGGTGGGAGCGGTGCGGGGGGATTGTGTACCAGGGAAGGAGTGTTTCTTTTACTTTTGAAAGAGAGGAGTGAACTAGGAGGTGGGGAGGGCTGCGCGGGGAGAGAAGTGCAGCAATGAATGAATGGAAATCCAAAAATCTCTGTAAATGCTCATTAATATTATTTTTTAAAAAAAGAAAAAAATGAGCTGCTATTGCAATAGACAGGACAGACATAAGAAACTGATATTTTAAATACTCTGTAGTAAGTTGAAATTAACATTTCTAAAAATAATATTTAAAAAGAAGAAAACCCATTTATTCTGGAAGGACAATCAAATCAGAGCTTTTAGCAGGATGAAGCTCTTTGTCTTCTTGGTGTAAAAAGAAAGTTGAGGAAGGTTTCCTTATCAAGCTGAAACACTTTGTTGATGTTTACATTGCCATTCTGGAATCTATAGCTGAGATTTGTGCCCTTTCTGGTAACAAAATAGATAATACCTTCTGCCCTTGGAGCAAAGAGGATATTTTAAAGTGAATAGGAAGTACAATCTTCACTAAATGTTGCTAGGTTTGTCCTCAATGAGAGACTTTCCTATTTTCCTTTTTACATGATGTACTTCAAAAAAATTTCTCTTTCTTTCCTTCTTGCCTTTGTGTCATCAAGTTTCCTATGACTCATAATAACCCTATGAGCAATGTTTCTGAACCATGGCCTATCCTGTACCGTCCTCAATATCTTTGATATGCTGGATCTCATTGTTATAGTCATGGCCTCAATTCACTTTGCTTCAGTTCTTCCTCTCTTTCTTTGACCCTCAAATTTTCCGAGCATGTTGTCCTTTTCCAAATATTGGCCTCTCCTGACAAAGCTTTGATGTCTTAGTAGTAAGGATTTGTGCTGCCAACACAAAGGTAAGTTGTTCGGATCCACCAGCTTCTCCATAGGAGAAAGAAAGATAGGTGAACTCCTGTTGTGTGATCACCGCCTCTGAAAATCTGTAAAACAGCAACAATAAATGTGTTTCTTAGAAAAGCATTTTCCCACCTCATGACTGTTCAGATCAAGAAGGGTGGCTAATACAGGTAACCTGAGGTAGTCCTTCATCAGGAGCACACCTTACACTAGCAGCCTGAGATTCAGTTCATGGAAACAGCTGGAGTGGCACCCACTTCCTAAACAAGATCCCTCCAGAAATTCTATGAACTTTGATAAATGTCAATAGTTACACAAAAGCTTTAGGTCTTTTGTTCTTAAGGTGGTTATAAGTCTTGCTCGACACAAAGGCATAAACAACAACAACCACCACCACCTTTGTAAGAAGCTTTCCTTTTGCTAACAAGTTTGATTTTGAGTGATATAAAAAAGAACTTTCAGATGTGATGATACACTACACTGCGCTATGCTGTGCTAAGCAAGTATAACAAGAATGACCACTGAATGTTCTTCTAGAAAGCATCTGTAAAGAAGAAGCCATGGAGCACGTTTTATAATGACTAAGCACCTAACCACGTAGACTTCATCTGAAAAGAAAAACCTACAGCACATATCCTAAGTAAGCACCTAACCAAATAGATGCCATATTGGAGACCAGCTATACACACTTTCTGGTTTGCATATTCCCTTTTCTAAAGTAATCGCTCCTTTCTCTTTTCAAAGTGTTAAATAAACATGAGGTCTTGCTTAGGTCCTTAACCTAATTTGCAAATACTGCCTTCAATTTTCTTTCCTTGATACAGATTTGGGAAGTCTACAGCCTCATCTCCAATATCCTGATATATAATAATAAATACTCTGCCGTTTTTGTTATAACATCTGTGTTCAAGATTGGTATTTCCTGTGTTGAGGGTCAGTATTAAGGTTTAAGGTAAATCTGTGGAGCCTAATGGTAAAAAAATCGTACTGCCAATAAAGAAGCACAAAGTTGAAATCCACCAGCTGCTCTACAGGAGAAAGACAGGCCTCTCCTTTCTGTGAAAACCGACTGGAGGGTCAGCCATGAGTTGGTCTCAGTTCGATGGTATAAAACAACAAAAACATCACCGTATCCATCTTTTTTTTTACACTTGTGTGACATTAAAAGAGAGTTCTGATGATGCTCTTCTTAGGAAATTGTGAAGTGAACCCAAAGGCCCCATTTCCAATGGTTGAGTCCATCAGTGGCCCCACAGGAGAAAGATGGTCAGGCTTTTGTTGTCATTGACAGTGAGAAATTTGATGTGGGGTCTCTGTGAATCAGAAACTATTCAACAGCAGAGAATTTTTGACTGAGTTAGCATAATATTCTGTGATTTTGTTTTTAGCACAAATATTCTAGACCACACACCAATTCTTACTTCACTGTTTTACTGTTTTGAAGGAGAAAGAAGTCCCTTAACTTTTGTACCTTCATTTGCTACATACCACCACCTAGCAGTTCCTTAAAGGGTAGCTCTTTATAGTAGCTTTCCTTTTCCTTTTTAATTCTATTTCACCTCAAGTATATTTTTACTTTGTCTTTGAACAACAAACTGTGGCTGACACTGAGAAGAATGGGAATCCCAGAATATTTGATTGTAGTTATGTGAAACCTATACTTGGATCAGGAGGCAGTCAGCAGAACAGAGCAAGGAAACACTGTGTGGTTCAAAATTGGAAAGGGTGTGCGCCACGGATGTTTCCTATCTTCATACCTTTTCAATCTATATGCAGAACAGATCATCTGGGAGAGTGGGCTCTATGAGGAAAAATGTGGTATCAGGATTGGAGGAAGACTCATCAACAACCTGTGTTATGCAGATGACCACTCTTGCTTGCTGAAGTGCTTGCTGCAGAAGACCAAGGACTACAACAGTCAATATGGATTAAAGTTCGACATCAAGAAAGCAAAGATTCTCACTACTGGGTCTATTGGCAGCATCATGATGGATGGTGAAGGGATTGAGATTGTTCACAGCTTTAGTTTGCTTGGCTCCACAAGCAACACTCTTGGCACCAGCAACCAGGAAATCAAGTGAAGAATTGCATTGAGAAAATCTGCTGTCAGGGACCTCTCCAGGGTACTAAGGAACAACTATGTCTGTCTGGAGACTAAAGGGCACTTGATTCAGGTGATGGTCTTTGCAATTACTTTTTATGCATAAGAAAGCTGGACAATGACTAGGGATGATAGAAAGAGAATTGATGCTTTTGAGCTGTGGTATTGAAGAAGAGTATTGAATATACCATGGACTGCCAGGAGAACAAACAAATTCATCCTGAAGAGGGTGAAACCAAGCTGCTCTTTGAAGGCAAGTATTCTGAAGTTCCATCTCACATACTTTGGGCATGTTGCAAGGAGAAACCAGA
>NW_006399760.1:16004732-16012108 GCF_000299155.1 Elephantulus edwardii | reverse complement strand
AGGGTAAAATCTCTCTCAGGGAGGAGTGATAGGGAATGGCAAAGGACACACTGACAAAGGAGATTAATCAGAACTGGTTTTGACAAGCACTGTGGCAATGGGACAATTAAAACAGACTTTCAAGGAATATTCAACCTGTATCCTACTGATCATATGGAGATTTTTGAAAGTATTTCTTTGAGTTTATTATGTTTAATTTGTTTTATTTGTTTGTGTATAAAGGATATTCATCTAGATGATAACGTAATTATGATAAAAACAAAAGGGGGAAATATGGGAAGCCAATTCTAAATATTTGTAATAAACTGAATGCTATTTTTTTTTAAAAATTCAACTAATTAATAAGCTTTCATGATGGAGCAGTTTTCCTTATCCATGTCTTCTGGCAAGTTCAAGGATTTTATTCAGCTCTTTGCTTCAATTAGATGGTGTTATGAAACTTTTTGACGCATCTCTTTGATGATTGAGATCCTAAAATAATTGAGGCTCATTTTCTGAATATTTAAGATCACGTACAATTAAAAATGTAAGTAATATTAATCCTAGAAGAACAGTACAGCTGTCTTTCTGGTTTCTTTAAGTCCATAATTCTTTTATTCCTTCCCTATAAGTGTCTTTCTCACTAACTTGAAAATGAGTGGTTCATTGGCAAAAGAAGTAAGTGTCGTAGTGTTATAGCATTTGGTGGTAGTGACAGTATTAATATTCTGCATGAATTTTCCATGATAATAACTTATAAAGTCTTTCATTTCCTTTCTTTTTAATTTTAACTCAACCCAAGAAGCAAAAAGTTTAATCAGAATCTATAAAATTATTACAAACATTCCCCAAATTTGGTCCTTGGTGTCTTATTTATGCCATCACTTGCAGAATGTCTTCTTTTGATGAAGAGTTAGGGGAAAGAAACTATAACCTTCAATTTTCTGCAATTATGAATGTGAACTATTCATTGGTAGTCAACAGAGATCTTCATAAAACATTTCTTTCTCAAAACATTTGTGAGACTCCTTAGCATCATCAGAAAAACTGTTCTCAGATCTTCTACTTTTACTAGCTCTGTAGTACAAGAGGAAAGTATTATCTTCAAACTTTCATTCCTTATCTGCAAAATGGAAGTTATGACTACTTTCTTGGAAACATAGACAATGAATATTTGTTCATAAGAATTCTTTCACCTTAAGGTGGTATGAGTTTTTCTAGGAACAGACCAGCACACAAATCACTGTGTAAACTATATTTTAATAGCACACGGAGAATGTATTCATCTTTCAGGACATTAACCAAGACCCTAGTATTGTATAAATAAGAAACTGGCAGTGATTTATGGTACAGAAGCAATCATACACACACACACACACAAAGACATGAGCACTGGTAGTTGATCTTTTCCTGGGAAATAAAAATGAAGATCAAAGGAGATTAGATGAATAAGAAAACACTTTAAGGATTTTAATAGCAAGAAATTGAAAAGATCATGGCCTGGATCAGGTGTACCTTAGTCTCCAGACTCACATCATTGTTTTTTAGCACTCTGGAGAGGTCTCTGACAGTCCATTTTCCTAACTCAATTTGATTTTTTATTTCCTTACGCCTAGGGCCAAGAGTGTTGATTGTAGAGCCAAGCAAGCTGAAATTGTTAACAAGCTCAATCTCTTCTCTATCTACCATAGTGCTGCCAATTGGCCCCGTGGTGAGAATATTTGTCTTCTTAATGTTGAATTTCAGGCTATATTAAAGACTGCTGTTCTTAGGAGAAAAAAAGACTGTAATATTTAAATATATAAAATTGGATAAATTTATTAAATTATTATTAAAACACGAAGGCAGACTGATACATACATGCCAAAAGGTGGTGCTTGTTTTTCATTGGAGCAGGAATATTGCAGATATATTGGCCATAATCCTTTATGCATGTCCCCACATATTAAAAATGGTATTACCAATGGGGTTGAAATGTGGTTAAGAATTTTGGTTAATTATTTCCAGATTGTGGTGTTAGCATAAAATTGGTTTTCTTTAGCCATTATTGTACCCTTCTTTTGTCTCCAACTGCAAATCAGCACAGTCTTGCAAATCAGCAACAGCTGTAATATCAATATAAAAAGAGCAATCCGCACACTAGGAAGGATGTGTGAAAATATCAGCACAGGAACAGCAGCGCGACTGTGTTTAAGCATCCCTCTGTATCCAGCCTGGCCCACTGCTAACCAGTTTCTACCACAAACTGTGACCTGTATACATACAGTCACGTGAGTCAATTTCTGGACTGGTCTGAGTCTCTGGAAGACCTACCTCCTACCTTGTTTCTCTTTCTAAGGAATGTTTTGCTTATTTGGGGTCTCTTTGCCTTTCTAAGGAAATTGGAGATTGCCTTTTCTATCTTGTTGAAAAATGATATTGGTATTTGTATTAGGGTTGCATTGACTGTGTAGATTGCCTTTGGTAAAATTGTCTTTTTCACGATATTGAGTTTTCCTATTCAAGAGCAAGGTATATTCTGTCATTTCTCCAGGTCTCTTTTTGTTTTTTGTAGTAATGTTTTGTAATTTTCTTTGAATAGGTCCTTTTTTGTTTCTAGTTAGATTTATTGAAGACACAGACCTTAGAGGAATTGGCGAACTGAGTCACAGGTGAAGCTGTTAATAGAAAAAGAACTTAGAGAACGGGTTAAGCATTTTGGATCACATTGATCTGAGGATTCGCATAAACAGTCTGCTATTAATCTTAGCAGGATAACATATAAGGATAATGAAACAATCCTTAGGTGAAGTCTGCCAATATATTTTGTGATTTTCCTGTTTTCATATTCACTGACTGACTTAAAGTTGACACTTTCTTGTTTAGTGACAATAAAGCATTCATGCAGGCTGTCTTCATAACCCCAAGGCCAGGAAAATAGTTTTCCTTTGTCACGTGACTTTGCATATTTTTACTCTAAATTAATTTCAAAGCTTAGGTCTCAAGAGTTACTTAATTTCCACCCCCCCCCAAATCCTTGAGCCCATTTACAGTAATACTTACTGCGCACATTATTATAAAAACTAATTTAGATAAAGCCACTGAGTATATCATAGAGCTCCTAGCATCTTTCAAATATTCAATAAATAAGGTTTGTAACTTGAATGTGCCTTTTTCTATGAAGTACTTTGTCATTTTATCTGCACACTTTTGCTTGTTATGAAGACTAGATTTTCTGGATCGTTTCATTCCAATTTTAAACAATTGCTCTCACTTTCAAATATCCATGCCATTTCTCCCCAAAGCTAATAAACTATCCTAAGAGTTTCTCAGCATCCAAACTACATCTCCCAAGTGTTCTTGTACCTTCTACATATAAGAAAACACCAGTTTTGAACTATCATGTCTGATTTTTAGAACAAAAAAAAATACCCTTAACATTTAACAGATATTCGAAGCAACTCTTCCTTATAAAATTAGAAGTGGTACTTGTTATAGTGTTAGTTTGTAATTTGTGTTACTATGAGATATAGTTATTCAGTGGAAGCACAGTGAAAAGTTTGTTATGTGAGGTATTATCTGAGGAAGGCCAACCTGAAAAGCTGTATTCACACGAGAACCTTCACCCTGGCCACGAGGAAAAAGCAGAGGACCTACCTCTAATGAAGAGTAATCTGGGAAAGTACCAAATACAAGAATAGAAAAGGGTCTTCTATATCCACCACTCCTTACAGGGAATAACTTTCCTTCCTGCTCTATATAATGGGAGCTCTAGATGTCTAGTGGTAAGAAGCTGCCCTGCAGTCCAGAAGACATGTGGTTTGAATCCACTAGCTACTCTGTAGAGGGAGAAGGAAGGGCAATCTTCTCTCATGTGATTAACTGTTTCTGCAAACCCACAAAAGGTCAGCTATGGGTTGGTTCTGACTCAATGGTACTCCAACAACAGTTATTCAAGCCTGGCAGGTGGCACCTAAATAATTTCCTTTTTTACATTATAATTTGCTGTTAATATACATATATTCTTTTCTTATTGGTTTCCAGATTTGCTTTATTCAT
Organism: Elephantulus edwardii; assembly: GCF_000299155.1. Taxonomy (NCBI): domain Eukaryota; kingdom Metazoa; phylum Chordata; class Mammalia; order Macroscelidea; family Macroscelididae; genus Elephantulus; species Elephantulus edwardii. Next base: position 16,008,091 of record NW_006399760.1, on the reverse strand, counting down.
CTCTAATCTATAAATTTATACAGAAAGGACCCATATCTAACTCATTAGCCTACCTCCTATGTTGTTGTTGTTATGTGCTGTCGAGTTGCCTGCGACTCATAGCGACCCTATGTACAATGGCCCTAAACTCTCCTCTGTCCTGTGCCAATTGCACTGTCTCTGACACTCCCATCCTGATTATCCCAGTCACTGACTCAATCCACCTCATAGAGGGCCTTCCCCTCCTGCGTTGTCCCTCCCAAGCATGATATCCTTCTCCAAGGACCAGTCTCTCCTCACAACATTTCCAAAGTATGTTAGACGGAGCTTCAGAATCCTTGCCTCCATGGATCCACCTGGTTTAATCCTTTCCAGGACGAATCTGTTTGTTTTCCTAGCAGTCCAGGTATTCTCAGTACTCTTTCCAGCACCACACCTCAAAGGCATCAATTCTCCTTCTATCCTCCTTGGTCACTGTCCAACTCTCTGATGCATAACAAATGATTGTGAAGACCATGGCCTGTATCAAATGCACCTTAGTCTCCAGAGAGACACCATTGCTCTTCAGTACTTTGGAGAGGCTCCTAACAGCAGACTTTCCCATGGCAATGCGCCTTTTCATTTCCTGGCTACAAGCTATTAGGTCAAGGGCTGGTCAATGGGAGATAGAGGTGAAGGGAGTGGGTAGAAGTGGATGGGTATCCTGGTGGATGGTGGAGCAGGGAAATAAGGGGTAAAGACACGTGTGCCAAAGTTAGGGACAACACTGACACTAATGGTTAACTCCACAATAAGGGATATACCTTTTACCTCCTGGTCAGTGTCTGATACTTCTCTAAATCTGAACATTCAGATTAAGGTAGACTAGGAAGAAGGATTGGCCATCCACTTCTGAAATAGCAGGCCTCTGAAAACCCTATGTACCTATTACCTCCTATAGTACTTGGTAAATATGTGATGCAAGATTTGGGGATAGTTAAAGAAATAGGTTTGGAATGAAGAAGTTGATTGTGAAATGCTTCCCTTTCATCATCAACTCAACATCTCAACTTGTTACCATCAAATTGAAACCAACTCATAGTCTCCATAGGGTTTTCATAGACCCTAAATTACCCGAGAGGAGATTGCCTAACTTTCTCCCACAGAGCAACTGGTATCATTTTGCAAAATTTCACATCAATCTTCACAAGTGTATTATTTTCCAGTGAGACAAACTGTCTCCCAGCCATTTCTCAGGTTTATTTCTGAGTGAGGCTTGTGTTAGGAGATTGGTGAAGCAATTAAATGAAAATAAGTCACATCTTCTCATTGTTTACCCCGTTTCTCAATTGCTTATAGTTAACTACTTGTAGAAGTTGTCATTTTGGATAAAAGCCCTTCTTATATCCCTTTGTAACTAACTTGATTACAATCCTATGCATAGTCCTTAGTGAATTTCTTGGCTAACTCAGAGGCATTACATCTCTGATGGCTCAAATCCACAAGCAACATAGACAGTCTTCCTCTGCTACAATTTACAGCCTCAGAAGTCTGATTGAGAGTAACGGAGTCACAACTGATGCTACAACAATACGTTTTAGGGGTTTTTTAATTGTATGTTGTTGCTGTGTGCCATGGAGTAGTTTATAAGTTACAGTGACCCTATAAACAATGGATTTATATCCTGCCCCATGCTCATCATGTCTGATAAAATTAAGCCCATTTTTACACTCATTGTGTCAACCCATCTCATTAAGTATCTTCCTCTTTTGGTGACTCTGACCTTTTTCCAAGCTTTGTGTTCTTTTCCCAGGACTGGCCAATTCTAACAACATACCCACAATATGTGAGATGTAACTTTACCATTGTTGCCTACAGAGAACACCTGGTTGCACTTTCTCCAAGATGTATTCTTTTTTTTTTTGTAGTCAATGGGAGGTGTGGTACTCTTTGTTAACACCACAATTCAAAAGCATCAAAAGCATCTGTTCCTCTGTCATCCTTTTTCACTGTCCAATTTTCAGGTGCTTTTAAAAAGAAAATGAAAAGACTGTGACTTGGATTAGATGCACCTTAGTCTTCAAACTGACACTGATGTTCTTTTGCACCTTAGAGAGGTTCTTGACAGCATATTTTCCTCATGCACATGTCTTTTGATTTACTCACTGCTGATGCCTATACTGTTGATTATGGATCCAAGCAAGATTAAATGAACGCTTCAGTCTTCTTCCCATCTATATCATGATGCTGCCTATTGACCCAGTGGTGAGGACGTTTGTCTTCTTGATGTTGAGATGTAATCCACATTGAAGTTTGTAGTCTTTGATCTTCTGTAGATTTCTTTAAGTCTTCTTAGCTTTCAACAAGCTAGGTTGTGCCAACTGCATAACATAGGTTGTTGATGAGTATTCATCCAATTCTGATGCCACACTCTTCTTCACAGAATGAAGAATATATGAGCATACAGCATTTGTTGTTGTTATTATGTACCATAGAGTGAGAACAACCCATAGCTGACTCTCCAGAGGGTCTTCAGAAGCAGTTTAATCACATGGAAGGAGATTTTCCATTCTTCTCCCACAGAGCAGCTGGTGGCCTTGAACTGCCTGCCTTCAGGATTGCAGCACAGCTCCTTGCCGCTAGGCCACCAGAGTAAAATTGAAAGTTTAGTGGTACAAGTGATTATTAAAAAAGTCAACTACTAACTGGTCAAGGGAAAGATGATGTAATCTGATTAAGTGAACATTACAGTCTTGGAAAACTTGTAAAGGAGTTTAATTATATTCAAGATGGTAGCTGAGTCAGACTGAACTCTACAGCAATGGCTTTGAACTGGTCTTCAGGGTGGATGGTAGCATAGGATTGTCTATTATCTTTTGAATCTTTGAATCCATGGTTCTAGGTTTCTTTCCTTTTTGAAGTCATACAAGTGCTTATATATAATTTTCTTCTTTAAGTTCCTTAAAAATAACCCATTCTTGCTGCATTAAGAATAGCAATAAGCAATTAAAGCAAGTGATAACCCCTTTCCTGGTCTCTGAAATTTCATTAGACATCACCACCTTGCTTGTGTATATCTCATATAACATGATGTAAACTGACATTTTGTATGTTTTCACATTTTTAGGTCAGTGACATTTTTATCTCCTAATTAGTGTTCTGTTGTGGCTGTTTGAATATAGCTGTGCTCCTTTGTTATTTTACTGATGATTTTCTAAGATCTTTCAAAGACATTTTAAGGGGAAATTTTCCTTCTTGCTTGTTTATCCTCTTGTTTTTAAATTTTTTTTAAATCAAGTTTTTAAAGTGTAGAGTATGAAAAACTGAGAAATATGACACATCTTTATAATTGTTAAAGAGAATGATACTATTTTTACTATAGCAATCACATAATACATTAT
>NW_006399760.1:16003482-16004632 GCF_000299155.1 Elephantulus edwardii | reverse complement strand
AGGATAGAGCAGGGTTCAGGGCTATTGTACATAGGGTCGCTATGAGTGGCAAGCGACTCATCGGGGCATAACAACATTTTTTACAGGAAAAAAAATGTAAACAGATTCACAGTAAAGTAGCTTTATTTTTAAAAGTTACAAATTAGTGATTTCTTCCTATTCTTCCATCCTCCCAAGGAGTCTCGATGATAATATAACTAGAAATAATAACACTAAATTATTAATTGGATTCGAAAGACAAAAATTGGAATTATAACAACCAGATCAAAGTCATAAACATTTCCTAACTCAAAGATTCTTACCATTGAAGTGATAGGGAACATCAAGATGGATGGAGAAGAGATTGAAACTGTAAACAACTTCATCTTGCTTGGATCCACTATTAACACCCAAGGTACCAGCAGTCAGGAAATAAGGAGACACATTGCACTGAGAAAATCTGCAGTTAGAGACCTCTCTAAATTATTAAAATAATAATGTCAGTTTGGGAAATGTTGATTCTCTAAGGGAAGTGAAGAGATGTGATAAGCCCTTCTATTTAAAAAATCTTTTTTGGTAAGCAGCATAGCACTGGAGATCAGTCATCTACAAGAGCTGGTTCTACAGAAGCTGTTGGGTAGGATTTGGTGAGCAGTAGGGTGGAATGTTGATTCACTAAGGGAAATGAGGAGATGTGATAAGACCTTCTATATAAAAACCTATTAGGCCCCTCGGGCCTGCACGGAAAACCTCATAAGCAGTTCCTTACTTCACCTCTACCTTGAATGTGAACTTCTGAGTTGTAAAACAGCCCAGTGGTAGATGGAATTTGCTGCAGGACTTAAGAAGCATAAATGATATAGCTGAGCCTCTACATCTTGTGGTTCCTAACCTGTATACTATGATAGACCAAGTGCTATTCTATAGGCCTTTTATTGTAAGAACCACCTTCCGTCTGTAACTTGATTTGTGCCACTACTAGAACGGCTACTCGGAATATTATTGCTTGTTAATTTTTGACTCATGTACTTTTAACTTGCCAGTTAAATTTGTGTCTTCTAGGTTGCAACACCTCCATGATACATCTTCAAGGATATGAACATGTACGGCTAAGCACAATTAATAACAGTGCATCTAAATTCCAAAATCAATCTCCATAATAGTCTATGTG
>NW_006399760.1:15995511-15996965 GCF_000299155.1 Elephantulus edwardii | reverse complement strand
ATATATATGTGTGTATGTATATATGTGAGTATGTATATATGTGTGTGAATATGTGTGTGTGTGAATATGTGTGTGTGTGAATATATGTGTGTGTGAATATGTGTGTGTGAATATGTGTGTGTGAGAATATGTGTGTGTGAATGTGTGCGTTTGTGTGTGAGAATGTGTGTGTGTGTGTGTGTGTGTGTGTGAATATATATGTGTGTCTGTGTGTGTGAATATATATATATATGTATATATTGTTTCATTAACGATGTAGAGGCGTTTGACTGTGTGGATCCTGAAAAGAATGGGAATCCCAGATTGTGCTTATGTGAAACCTATACTTGGACCAGAAGGCAGTCATCAGAATAAAGCAAGGAGACACTGCATGGTTCAAAATCAGGAAGGGTGTATGACAGGAATGTATTCTGTCTCCATACCTTTTCAATCTATATGCAGAACAGATCATCCTGGAGGCTGGGCTGTATGAGGAGGAATGTGGCATCAAAGTTGGAGGAACATTCATCAACAACCTGCGCTGTGCAGTTGACACAACCCTGCTTGCTGAAACGGAGGAGGACCTGAAGTGCTTGCTGCAGAAGATCACGGACTGCAGCCTTCAATATGGATTGAAGCTCAAAATCAAGAAAACAAAGATTTTTACCACTGGGCCAATTGGCAATATCATTATGGATGGTGAAGACATTGAGATTGTTAACGGCATTAGAGTGCTTGGATCCACAATCAACATTCTTGGCACTAGCAGCCAGGAAATCAAAAGATGACTTGCACTGATTGGGAAAGTCTGCTTTAACGGACCTCTCCGGAGTACTGAACAGCAATGACATCAGCCTGGAGACTAAGGTGCACCTGATCCAGACCATAGTCTTTGCAATTACTTGCTATGCATCAGAGAGCTGGGTAATGACTAGGGATGTTAGAAAGAGAATTGGTTCCCTTGAGCTGTGGTGCTGGGGAAGAGGGTTGAATATACCATGGACTGCCAGGAGAACAAACAGAAGCCAGACTGCTCCTTGAAGGTAAGGATTCTGAGGCTTCATCTAACCTACTTTGGTCATGTTGCAAGAGGGACTGGTTCTTGGAGAGTGACATCATGCTTGGAAGGGTGGAGGGACAGAGAAAGAGAGGGAGACCATAGATGAGATAGAATGATACTGTGACTGGGTAATGAAGGGAGGTATGTCAGAGACAGTAATGTTGACACAGGATAGAACAGGTTACAGGAATTTTGTACATAGTATCACACTTTATGTTGAAAGTGACTCAACAGTATATAACGACAATATGTTGTTGTTGTTGTTGTTGTTGTTGTTGTTGATTGCTATTGAGTCGAGCATGACTTATAGTGACCCTATGAACAAAAGACCTGAAACCTTTCTATAACTGTTGCCTGCTCATAAAGTTTCCAGAGGCATGTTGTTTAGGAAGTGGATGCCACTCTTGCTTCCAAA
>NW_006399760.1:15984438-15994851 GCF_000299155.1 Elephantulus edwardii | reverse complement strand
ACATGGTGAATGCAGCAAGAACTCAAGTGTATCAGAGATGATGAAGATGGCACAGGAGAGGACAGGATTCAGGTCTATTGTTCAGAGGTTTGCTGTGAGTCGTCCTGACTCAGTGACATACAACAAAAAAACTGAGTTTTGGCTGTGTTCCTCTCTTGGACTGTCCCCTGGGTGCTAATTACTTTGGTGAGAAAGACTGTGTTAAGCAATTAAATAACACCTTGCATGGCATCTAACAACATAAATTCGGGCTATATATAAAAAACATTTAAAAAACCCCAGTAAATTAATATGATATATATTCTGACACCCTCCAATCAAGAGGTGGAATCTCGTTTGTTTACTCTGAACACAAATGAAAGCAGTGGAAGTGCTATTTCAGAACTCCTGAGTCTGAGTCTTAGAAGGCAGTGGTACTTCAGCCAGGCTCCCTCTGGAACACTTGATCTTGGAATTATGACACTGTTTTGTGAGAGAACCTACAAATGTTCCCTGCAGATGCTTACACAGAGTTCATAGCAGAGGTCCCAGGTGGCAATGAGCATCAACAAAAGACACATGAGGAAACATTTGTGATGGCTGTAACCTCACCATTGTCTGACTGCAACTTCATGAGAGACTCCCAATAAGAACAGATTAATTGTGTTAGCCCACTTTCAGAACTCTGGAAACAACATTAATAAATTATTTCTGTTACTTTACATTGCCACATTTGAAGTAATTTTTTTGCCACTATCAATTACCTTCAATATAGGTTAAGGCTCAATATCAAGAAGACAAAGATTCTCACCACTTGGCCAATTGGCAGCATCAGGATGGATGGTGGAAAGATTGAAGATTGTTAACAGCTTTAGTTTGCTTGGCTCCACAGTCAACACAGTCACAGCCAAAAAATTAAAAGATGTACTGCAATGGGAAAGTCTGCTGTTAGGGACCTCTCCAGAATATTGAAAAGAAATGGTGTCACTCTGGAAACTAAGGTGTGCTTGATACTGGCCATGATCTTTGTAATCACTTGCTATGCATCAGAGAGCTGGACAATGACCAGGAAGGATAGAAAGAGAATTGATGCCTTAGAGCTGTGGTGCTGAAGGAGAGTTTTGAATATACCATGGACTTTCAAGAAAAGGAACAGGTTCATTCTGGAGAGTGTTAAACCGGGCTGCTTTTTGGAGGCAAAGACTCTGAAGCTTCATCTGACATACTTTGGACATGCCCTTGGAGGGACCAGTCCTTGGAGAGGGACGTCATGCTCAAGAGGGTGGAGGGACAGCGTAGGAGAGGAAGACCCTTTATGAGGTGGATTGATTCAGTGACTGGAGTAGTGGGGGGGGGTGTAGGACACAGAGAGATTGGCACGGGACAGAGCAGGGTTTAGGGGTGTTGTACATATGGTCGCTATGAGTTGACGGCAACTCGATGGCACATAATAACAACATCACTTACAAAAAAATTGTAGTCTCATAAGAAGTGTTGTAATAATGAAATCTAAAGCGTGGGTCTTGGACTGAGAAGTGAACCATAGCTGAAAGCTTAAAGGGCCTAAAGGAGCCTGTCAGTGAGAACTTTAAGATAAGTGAGTAAACTGTTATTACAAATTGAAAAAAAAAGGAGATCTATATTATGTATTTGTGGAAAAGGTTAGCAGCACTGTCACCTACTGTAATATAGAAAAAAAAATATATATATATATAATGATGTGGAAGATGGACCTAAGGGCATTTCCAGGAATTGTATTAAAAGTTCCACCTGACTGCTTCTAGCTACCTATGATAAAATGAAAAAAAGAGCTAAAAATTCAAGGATGTGAACAAAAACATGTTCCATACAAATGAGTCGCAACCTAGGTTTGAAAAGAAAATAGTTTCTCATCCTCAGTTGTAAATTTTGTTCAAATTACCTTTAAAGTCAAGATCAAATCGAGGGTACTCTCAAGAAAACATCTTTAAAAAATTCTTTGCTAAAGCATGAGAGAGATTTAGTGTGGTATCTCATGTACCTTTCAGGCAGATGGAATATATACTTTAAGAACCTTGAAGTGGTTAAGAGCTAGATTGCTAAGCTAAAGGTTGTTAATTCAAAGCCACCAAATTTTCTGTGGGAGGAGTAGCCGTGGGCTTCTGTAAAAATTTATAGCGTCGGAAACTCTATGTGGCAGTTCTACTCTGTCCTAGAAGGTAACAGTAAATCATAATTGGCTTCATGACAGTGGACTGGAAAGACCTTAATAGTATACTTCAAAGGAAAATTATATTTTTAGTTTTCAGGACTTTGTCCAGCCATGTTCTTCACACTTACTTGCTATGGAGCTGGACAATGAGTAAGGATGATAGAAGAATAAGAATTGATTACTTTGCACTGTGGTGCTGGAGAAGAGTATTGAATATATCATAGATTGCCAAGATAACAAACAGGTCTTTCCTGGAGAGAGTGGAACCAAATTGTTCCTTGGACGCAAGGATTTTGAAGCTCTGTCTCACATACTTTGGATGTTGCCAGGAGGGACCAGTTCTTGGAGAAGAACATCATGCTTGAAAGGGTGAAAGGACAGAAGAGGAGAGGAAGAACCTGAATGAGATGGATTGGGATAGAGATGTGTCAGAGATAGTGAGATTAGCTCAGCACAGGACAGGGTTCAGGGCTATTATTCACAGGGTGGCTATGAATTGCAGTCGATTCAATGGCACATAATAACAACAACAACAACAACAATGTAGAAAAGAGCTTACCTCAAAACTCTCTCTGTGTGTGTGTGTGTGTGTGTGTGTGTGTGTGTGATTTAACCGCAAGAAGTAGAACTAAAGAAATAGTCATAAGAAATACAAATTTTTTAAGGCTAACAGAAACACTTCCACGGAAAAAGTAAAAATACAAACAAAACTTACAACGCACAAAGTTTATGGGAAGAAAGCAGACTGAGAAGGTATTAAATGATAATCATGATTACATATTATACAAAAGCAAATAATTTAGAGAATGGAACCAATGGAGAGTAACTGCCATATAGTAGCTTTGAGTTCTAATCAAAGAACTGACACTATAAATTTTACTGGATTTCTAATTACAACGGAGCAGTGACTACTGTCTATCTGCTACTATTTTTCCTTCTTTCTTTTTCCTTCACAGTTGGATTCCGACTCATGTTTCTCCTATTGCTATATTCTAGTTTATATGGGGGAAAAATTACCTTTCTTTACATATTTGGATCTCCAGTTGTTGTTAGAAGCCATAAAGTAGACTCCAATTCCTAGTGACCCTTTGTAAAACAGATTGAAATGTTGCTTGATTGATCCTGGGCCATCTTCACACTCTCTAAATTCAGAAGAATGTTAATCAAGATACTTTGGGAATCATACTTAAGAAAAATTTCAGGCTCCATGTACCTCATTTAAATGTACAGCATCCTAGGCATTCAACCCTAAGCTAAAGGTCTAATAAATTCTATTTTAGGAAATGTTGGGAGAGTGAATGAAAACTTTGGTTCATAGTAAGCAATATATTATTATACTATTAACCATAAGGTTTTTTTACCAGACCAATCGGTAGCATCAGGATGGATGGCGAAGAAACTGAGAGTGTTCACAGCTTCAGTTTGCTCGGCTCCACGGTCAACACACTTGGCACCAGTAGCCAGGAAGTCAAAAAATGTATTGCGATGGGAAAGTCTGTGGTTAGGGACCTCTCTAAAGTACTCAAGAGCAACAGTGTCTCTCTGGAGACTAAGGTGCACCTGATACAGGCCATGGTTTTTGCAATCACTTGTTATGCATCAGAGAGTTGGACAATGACTAGGGAGGATAGAAGGATAATTGATGCCTTTGAGCTGTGGTGCTGGAGAAGAGTATTGAATGTACCATGGACTGCCAAGAAAACAAACAGATTCATCCTGAGAGGGTTAAACCAGGCTCCTCCTTGGAGGCAAGGATTCTGGGGCTCCGCCTGACATACTTTGGACATGTTGTAAGGAGAGACAGGTCTTTAGAGAGGGACATCATGCTGGGTAGAGTAGAGGGACAGCGCAGGAGGGGAAGACCCTCTATGAGGTGGGTTGATTCAGTGACTGGGGTAATCGGGATGGGTGTGTCAGAGGCAATGAGATTGGCACGGGATAGAGCAGGGTTTAGGGCTGTTGTACATAAGGTCGCTATGAGTTGCAAACTGCTCAACAGCACATAACAACAACAACAACCACAAGGTTGAAAATTCAAATTCACCAAATGCTTAGTAGAAAGATAGACAGACTCCATCTTTAAAAATGTACATCCTCAGAAACCTAACCAAGAATCCATCCTTATGAGGCATAACTGAATGGACTGAAGTGGGCTTGGAGCTTGGGGGAGGAGTGGAGAAATGTATTTTGCATCTTGTTGCTGTTATGTAATATTGAGTTGGAAGGAATCAATTCATAGTTGACCACCCAGTAGACTTTGAGAAGATGAAAATCACACAGAGTTGATTGCCCATCTTTCTCCTGTGGAATTCAAATGCTGTGCCTTTGGGTTGTCCGTACAACTCCTTAACACATATGGAAATATGTAAATTATTTGGATCCAAAAGTCCACATACAATCCTTTTCTAGAGGAACACTTTAACTCTTCTGTCCTTAAAATGGCTGAGATTAATGATTCAGTTCTAAGAAATATAAAATGTGACAGGAGTGAACTACATCATTTTCAAAGCCAGGTGATAGAAGGTAATAAGCTTTTGTTTCAAGTTTCTCTTGAGATTCTTGCTCTTGGAAGCCAACTGCCATGCTGTGAGAAAACCCAGGCTACTTGTAGATATTCCAGCTGGCAATCTCCTTCAAGGCCCTATCCTGTACTCAGCATGAACCATGAGAACAAGTCAGGGAAGAAACATACAAACTTATACTAGTCACAGTTACTACCATCTTCCACACATTTACTGTTTACTGGGCAAATGTGTGGCTGTGTACTTGTGTGTATTCAGACGCATCAGCAACAGCAGTCCTGAGATGCTGTGCTCAAAGTAGAGGTTTTCCTTTATTCATCACAGTAATTTGCACATTGTTCCATGGATGCTTGGAGGCCTGTGCTCTGTCCCATCGCTAGAAACATCCTCTGAACAAACCTGCCTCCTTCAGTTGCTCCTGGCCCTCACTACCAAGCCCCTTGCGTGGTGTTAAAAACCACTTAGGACAGAAAGCAAAGGCAGAATTTTTGATAAAAGTTTGATGGCTCCTCAGCGACAAGCTTGGACAAGCTACTGCCCAAATGTCAGCTCTGCACAGAATTGCACATGTCACAGTGCCACAGGGCTTACCTCCTTCTTCTGAGGTCCACATGTAGGCTGCAGAGTGGACAGAGTTCATCAACAGCTTTCCGTTGCTTTTTCTTCCCCCTTTTTTCCCCTTTGCAAAACCACAAACAACTCACTGATATATCTCAAAGGAGTATAGGTTGTACCGAAATGAATCCTTCTCAAGTTAACTAATCGAATGGATGATATCTGGCCCTCTCAAATCTCCCTGCCCTACTCTGAGTGGAGGACTGTGCTGAGTGTTAACTGTTGGGCTCTTTACAATGTCCTACAGTTAGGTGTGAGAAGAAGGTACAACTGATAAAACTAGCCCTGGTTCCAGCCTTCACAGTCTGGCCGCAAAGGCCACATACCTTGGAGAGAGAACTGATGGAATAGTCCAGCAGGCCCCAGGTGGACGAGTAGGAGAGGGGTTGCTTGAGGGTTTGGAGCTATAGTCAAAAGATTTGCAAATATGAACACATTCTTGTGTGAGTCGCATCAGTTACTCTTATAGTGAATACGTGTGTTTTTATTTTTAATATTTTTTTCATTTTAATTGTGATTTTAATGGAAGTTTATAGAAAAGTCAGTTTTTCATTCATTCATTGATTGTTGCCCATTCCCCCCCCCCGCCCCCCTTATCTTCCCTTCCTTGCCCTAGGCCACTTTTTGGTTTTTTTAAAATATTCATTCAATAAGATTCAGCTGATTGGATATTTCTAGGCAGTCTCAGTGATGCATTTCTTGTGCTGTGATTTGTTCTGAAGAGAGTGGTTTTAACCACTAAGGTTTTGTTGTTGTTGTTTTTATCTACTTTAGAGTAAACAACCCATAGCTGACCCTCTGGTGAGTTTTCAGAGACGGTTTATCATATGGGAGGAGATAGCCCATCCTTCTTCCACAAAGGAGCTGGTGGGGACTGCAGCACAGCTATTTTGCCATTAGGCCACCAGACTCCCTATGAGAAGCCCAAATTTAAAAAAAAAAAAGAAAGTAGGAAAGAAATGAGCCTCATCTACCTGTAGAGATAGGAATGTAAAGTGGTACAACTGTGAAAAGCTGTCTGATGCTTCCTCAAAGAGTTGGAAATAGAAATACCATTTGACTCAGGACTCCCACTACTGGGAATATACCCTAAAAAATCAGAGCTGTGACACAGAGTTGTTTGCACACCCTATATTTATTACAGCATTATTCGCAATAACAAAGAGAAGTAAGCAACCCAAGTGCCCCCAACTATTGAATTAATAAAGAAACTATTGTTACAGTCACACAAAGGAATATTACACAACATTGAAATACAATGTACTCACAAAACACTGCACAATATGGACAAGTCTGGAAGACATTGTTGTTGCCATTATTAGGTTCCGTCAAGTGGAGTATGACTCATAGAAACCCTATGAACAGCAGACCTGAATCCTGTCTTGTTGTTCTGTTTCTATCCTTATCCTCTGTCCTATCCTGTGTCTTGTCCTTAACATCTCTGATACACTAGAGCCCATTGCTGAAGACATTGTGTCAGTCCTTCTCATTGGGGGTCTTCCTTTCTTTCACCGACTCTCCAACTTTCTAAACATGGTGTCCTTTCCCAAGGACTAGCCTCACCTAGCTACCTGTCCAAAGTATGAGAGACAAAACTTAGCCATCTATGCTTCCAGGGAGTTCCCTGATTGAACTTTCTTGAAAATAAATAAATAAATGAATAAATGAATGAATGAATAAATAAATAAAAAATTGGCAGTCCAAGGGATATTCAATACTATCCAACACCACAACCCAAAAGCATGCATTCTTCTTCTGCCATTCTTAATTATTGTTCAGCTTTCTGATGTATATTATGTGATTGAGAAGACTATACATAGCCTGAATCAGGCACAACTTAGTCTTCAGACTGATACAATTGATGTTAAGCATTTTAGAGAGATCCCTGACAGTGGATTTGCCCAATACAATATATCTTCTGATTTCATGACTGTTGGTACCAAGGCTATTGATTGTTGACCCAACCAACACAAAATCATTGACACCTTAAATCTTTCTCTATTTATTATGATTTTGACTGTTGTTCCTGTTGTAAGAACTGTTGTTTTCTTGATGTTGAGGTATAATTAAAACAAAAAGTGATAGTCCTTGATCTTCAAGGGTTTCTTTCTCATTTTCAACAGGCAAAGTTTTGTCATGTATAACACAGTTTGTTGATAAGTCTTCCTCCAACTCTGATGTCACATTCCTCTTCATAGAGTTCAGTTTCCCAGATTAATTGCTCAGCGTCCAGATTGAATAAGTATGCAGAAAGGACATATGACTGATGTACACCCTTCCTGAGTTTTAAATCATGTAGTCTTCCTTTGTTCCATTTGGACAACTTTTTGATCTAGGTATAGATTTCTTCTGAGCAGAATTAAGTGTCCTGGGATTCTTATTCTTTTCAATATTTGCCATAATTGTGATCTACACATTCAAATGTGTTTTCAGAGTCAGTAGAACAGATTCTTGTAGTATTTTTTGCTGAAATCCACAATGATATTTTTGATGTCTCTACTAAAGTGAACTTGAACTTCTGTTAATTCTCTGTCAGTGTATTTTTCTAGTCATTTTTGGATGACCTTCTGCAATATTTTGCTTGCATGTGTTATTAAAGATATTGACTACTAAATTCTGCTTTCTATTGAATCACCTTTTTTTGGAATGGAGCCAAATATGGAACTCTTCCAGTCAGACAACCAGGCAGCTGACCTTCAAATTTCCTGGCAGACACTGGTGAGCATATCCAGGTTGCATCTGTTAGTTGAAACTTGTACCCCATCTATTCCTGGGGTTTTATTTTTTTGCCAGTGCCTTCAACTAAGCTTGACCTTTTTCCTTTGTTATCATTGGCTCTTGTTCATTATGGTACTTCTTGATCTTTTTTAGTGTTAACCGATTTTTTTTTATTCAGTGATTATATTGTTTCAATCTTATATTGATGCTTCCTTGATCATTCAAGATTTTGCATACTGCATTTCTCAGTATTGCAACTCAAGACTTGAATTTGTTTTTCAGTTCTTTCAGCTTTAGCAATTTTGAGCAATTTCTTCCCTTTTTACTTTCTGACCTCAGCTCTTTGCACATTACATTATAATATTTTGTTTTGTCTTCTCTAGCTTTGAAAGCTTTTGTTTAGCTTTTACTTCACCATCTCTTCCTTTTGTTTTGGCTTCTTGATGCTGTAATGTGTTTTCATACTCTCTTTTGACATTTATTTTAAGTTTCCTTTCTCTTCTTTCTTTTTACTGTTCTTTGCCTTTCTTCCTGGACGATATCTTTGATGTTCTCAAAGTTCCTCTAATCTTCGATCACTGGTGCCTTAAACCTGTTCTTGAAATATTCTCAAATTCAACTGGGATAGATTTAAGGTCATATTTTGGTTCCTTTTGACTTATTTATATTTTCTTCAGCTTCAGTTTTAAATTGCACTAATCTCCATCATAATCTCCATCATAAATGGAAAAAATATTGCATAAGTAATTATAGGAACTATATGGAATGGGAAAGTGGGAAAAAAATAGATAAATAGTGAATACTGCACTGACATGGTGAAAAGAATGGACAACTAGAAATTATGTCAAGACAAGCATTACTAAGGGAATCAGGAGAGGGAGGGAAATGGACATGCATCAGTGAATCTCTTTGTGAATCTTAACTAAAATAAAAAGAAAGGAAAGAAAAATTTCAAAAAGGAAATGAATATGGGAGACAAGAAAGGCCATAACATGCATTTATAAAATAATTTGGTATGGGGTATTTTTATTTTTTTAGAATATATAGAGCCAAACATACACCAATTTTACAGTTTCTACATGTACACAATTCAGTGACATTTATGTTGGTATTTTTTCTAATGAAGTGTGTTACTTGAGTCTTTTTTTTCATTTCAGAATTGGTGAGTAGGATGTAAAGCTGACAAAGGGAAAAAGCTTTAATTAATTCACATTCAGAATAGAGCTGAAAATAATTGGGGTCATACCCTCCTCAGGGCTTATCTAGTGACAGCTGAACCGGCTCTGAAATGTTAGCCACAAACTCCTTATATGTCAATAATTGGGAAGGTTTGGGCAGACATTCAAAAAATCATCTGAGCTCTGATCATAAAATTACAGAGTGTTGGACTTTCCTCCTTGCTCCTCATGGGGAAAGACTAGTCTAGCTTATGAAATCCCCTTTCCAATCTAAACAAGAAGAACTCAAAAAACATGTAAATGTTGAGTGGCCAGCAAAAGGAGAAGGCGGCTTGCTTTCCAAAATTGGAAAACAAGCTTTTTAAAATGGAGTTTCTGATCTGCCTTCTGTGCCTATTTGGATGATTTTAGAAGAATTTTGGAGAGAGACACAAAATTGGAATGAGGGAATAGCAGTCTGCTTTGTAGTACACATCATGGCAAGGAAGTATGGCTAGCCAGTGAATAATATGTACACAGGGAAGGCTGAAACATGTCTAGCAGTAAGGAAACATAAAATGTATTGTGGAAAGAAATATAAGAGATATAAGGGAGAAATCAGATTGAGGACATATCCATATCAAACTGAGGTGAAATATTAGTTTTCTTCTGCGACATATACCCCCCAGTGTTGTTGTAGTTGTTGTTATGTGCTGTAGAGTTGTCTGTGACTCATAGTGATCCTATGTACAACAGCTTGGAACTCTACTCTACCTTGAGTCAATTTCATTGTTTCCGACACACCTAACTCCCTTAACCCCAGTCACGGAGTCAATCTATCTCTTCCAGGTTTTTTCTTGTACTAGCCCTTCACCTTTCTAAGTATGCAACCCCCCGACCCTTCTAAGCACTTCTCCAAGGACTTGTCCCTTCTGCAAACTTGCCTAAAGTATGTGAGATGGAGCTTCAAAATCCTTACCTCCAAGGAGAAACCCAGTTTCACCTTCTCTAAGGCAGACCTATTTGTTCTCTAAGTAGTCCATGGTGTGTTCAATACTCTTCTCCAGCACTGATTCTTCTCCACAGGGCAGAGGCATTGATTCTTCTAAGTACATGTCCAGCTATCTGATGCATAACAAGTAGTTGCAAAGACCATGGTGGGATCAAGTGCATCTTAGTTTCTAGATTAAGGTCATTG
This sequence comes from Elephantulus edwardii, assembly GCF_000299155.1. Lineage (NCBI taxonomy): Eukaryota > Metazoa > Chordata > Mammalia > Macroscelidea > Macroscelididae > Elephantulus > Elephantulus edwardii. The sequence continues at coordinate 15,984,471 of NW_006399760.1, read as the reverse complement.
CTCTTCGGTACTCTGGTGAGGTCCCTGAGAGCA
>NW_006399760.1:15981626-15982623 GCF_000299155.1 Elephantulus edwardii | reverse complement strand
GGTTGCTGTGAAGCTGAACACTGTGAGACTGATGTGTCAAATGCCATAAGGGTTACCCATGGTGGACAGTGTTTGGTGGAGCTCCCTGACTAAAACAAGCTTGGAAGCAGGAGTGACATCCACTTCCATAAATAGCTTGCCTCTAGAAACCCTATGAACCTGGAGAGAGGATGAAAGTCACGCAGTGTCAAGGACTTTTGTTCATAGGGTCTCTATGAGTCACCTACAACTCATAGCACTCAACAACAACAACATGAGGATCCAAGGAGGAGAAGGATGGAAGCAGAGGGGCGGGGTGGCTGGCTGAGGGTGTTAATCACAATTAGATGTGTGGGTGGGGATGAAGGAAATGGGAAGGATCTTGTTGTTGTTGTTGTTGTTAAGTGCTGTTGAGTTGTAGGTGACTCATAACGACCCTATGAACAAAAGACCAGAGTATTTGTATAACTTTCATCCTTTCTCCAGGTTCTTAAGTTTTCTGGAGGTAAGCTATTTTGGAAGTGGATTCCACTTCTGTTTCCAAGCTTGTTTTAATCGGGGAGCTTCACCAAACACTATCCACCATTGGTAACCATTATTGCATTTGACACATCATTGTTACAGTATTCAGCCGTTGTAAGAACAGAGCAAAGAAATATTGTATGGTTCAAAATTGGGAAACATGTATGACAGGAAAGTGTCTGATAGCCATATCTTTTCAACTTATACGCAGAAAAGATTATCCAGTAGGCTGGGCTGTGGAGAAATGTGGCATAAGAACTGGAGGAAGATTCATCAGTAATCTGCGTTATGCAGATGACACAACCCTGCTTGCTAAAACTGAGGAGGACCTGAAGCGCTTGCTGCAGAAGATCAATATGAATTGAGGCTCAATATCAAGAAGACAAAGATTCTCACCACTGGGCCAATTGGCAGCATCAGGATGGTAGTAAAAAGATTGAGATTGTTAACAGCTTTAGTTTGCTTGGCTCCCCAGACAACACTCTTGGCAACAATA
>NW_006399760.1:15979693-15980680 GCF_000299155.1 Elephantulus edwardii | reverse complement strand
GCTATTTCAGAAGTGGATGCCACTCTTGCTTCCAAACTTGTTTTATTTGGCAGCTCCACCAAACACTGTCCACCATGGGTAACCATTATTGCATTTGATGCATCAGTGTCAGTGTTTAGCACCAGAGCAACCATGAGTTACCTCTGTACAGCAAATGTTCAGACGAGTACTATACCACTTAGAAGAATGTTTGACCAAAATCAGTTAAAACTAGACCTGATGAAGGCTGCACCTTTGACTTGGTAGCATAATTTTCTATCCGCAAGGCCCACAGAGCTCTCTCTATGTTGGTGGTGGTGTTGTCAAGTGTTCTCGAGTCGTAGACTACTCACTCATAGTGACCTTATGCAAGAAAGACCCAAACAACTGTTTAACTTTCATTATTTCTCCAATTTCATAGAGTTTCCAGACTGGAATGCAAAAGTTAGGAACCAGGAAGAAAAGATCAGTAGGCAGAAAACATGGACTTGGTGACAGAAATAAGGGTGGGGACAAAATGAGAAAATTCTATACAATCAATGATTTATTCATTGCAAATATGTTGTAAGAAACACAAATGCAGGCTAAACAGATCAATTACATCTGTGGAAGGAATCATTGGAGAAGTTCAATATCAACAGTGAAAACTAGACCAGGTGCTAATTATGGAACATACCATCAACTACTCACAAACAAGTTCAAATTAAAGCTTAAGATTAAGGTCAAATCATATTAACAATCACATATTAAATGATTCAAGAAAGATTAGAAGAAGATGGAAGGAGTATACAGAGTCATTGTTCCAAAAAGAATTGGCTGACACAAAAGAATTTTAAGAAACAACATATGATCAAGAGGTAACGGTGATTAAGGAGGAAGTTTAAGGTGCTCTGAAGGACTTGAGAATGCATAAAGCCTGAGGAATTGATGGAATATCAATTTACATGTTTCAACAAACAGATGATGTCCTGGATGTACTCACCAGGCTGTTTCAAGGAATATGGAGGA
>NW_006399760.1:15964887-15978838 GCF_000299155.1 Elephantulus edwardii | reverse complement strand
AGGTTATTGACAATTACAGCTTGCTGGCTCCGAAATCAACACTGTTAACACCAGCAGTCAGGAAATTAAAAGATGAATTGCATTGGGAAAATATGCTGTCAAGGACCATTCCAGAGTATTAAAAAGCAACTATGTCAGTCTAGAGAAAAAGGAGCCCCTGATACAAGCCAGGGTCTTCACAATTACTTGCTATGCATCACAAAAGTTGGACAATGGTCAAGGATGACGGAAGAATAGATGCCTTAGAGTTGTGGTTCTGGAGAAGAATCTTGAGCATATCTTGGTCTGCCAAGAAAACAAACAGATCTGTCTTGGAGAGGCTGAAACCAAGTTTCTCCTTGGAGGCTAGGATTTTGAAGTTTTATCTCACATTCTTTGGGTATGTGTCCAGGGGAGACTGGTCCTTGAAGGACTTCACACTCCCCAGGGGGAAGGTACAACACAGGAGAGGAAGATCCCAGATAAGATAGATTGATACAGTAACTGGAGCAATGGTGTTCATGTGTTGGCAATAGGGAGACTGGCTCAGGACAGGGCAGGGTTCAGAGCTGCTGTACATAGGGTCACTATGGGTCACAGGTGACTGGACAGCAAATGACAACAACAGCAATGGGCAAAATCTTGAATGATCTAGGAAGCATCAAAAGAAAATGAAGAGAATACATAGAGTTACTGTGGCAAAAAAGAATTGACACCGAAATATTTCAGGAAGTAGCTAATGATAAAGAGTTGTAATCAAGAAAGAAATTCAAACTGCATTGAAGGAATTGGCAAAAATATAATACCTTAATAACTTATAGGATATAAATTGACATCTTTCAATTAATAGATGTATCCAGGACATGGTCACCAGTTTGTGCCAAAAAATTTGGAAGGCAGATACTTGTCCAACTGACTGGAAGAGTTCATAATTGTTCCCATTTCCAATCAAAATGATGCAACAGAATGTGGAAATTTGAGAACAATGTCATTAATAACATATGCAAACAGAATATTGCTGAAGATAATCTAAAACAATACAATGACAGAACTACAAGAAGTTCAAACTGGGTTTAGAAAAGGCTGTGGTATCCTGGTTGGCATTGCTGCTATCAGATGTTATCTTGGGTTAAAACAAAACAGATCAACAGAAGAATTTATATTTTTCTATTATTGACTGTGCAAAGGCAGTTGACTATGTGGGTCACAACAATTTATGGCTAATGTGGAAAAGGAGAATCCAGAACACTTAATTGAGCTCATGAGGAAGCTATATCTAGATCAAGAAGCTATTGCCTGAATGGAATGAGGAAAGACTGTATGGTTTAAAATTAGGAAGGATGTGCATCAGGGATGTATCCTTTCCCATACCTATTCAATCTGTATGCTGAGCAAATAGTTCAGTAAGTTGGACTCTATGAAGAGGAATGTGGCATCAGGATTTGAGGAAGTCTCATCAGCCACCTTGCTATGAGGATGACACAACCTTTCCTGTTTGAAGTGAGGAGGACTTGAAGCACTTGGTGCAGGTCAAAGATTACAGCCTGCATTATGGCTTACATCTCAACATCAAGAAGACAAAAATCCATATTGCAGGAAAATTGCTTAAATCTGGTAAACCTTAGTCTTTAAACTGACATCATTGCTTCTCACTAATTTGGAGAGGTCTCTGACAGTGGAATTGCCCTATGTAATACATTTCCTCATCTTCTGACTGTTGATACCAAGAGTGTTTATTGTGGATCCAAGTAAATTAAATCATTGACAACATCAATCTTTTCTCCATCTATTATGGTGTTACTTATTGATTGATGTTGTCAATGATTTAAGGTTTACCAGATTTATGCAATTTTCAATCATTTGCTATGTATCTGAGAGCTGGACAATAAATTAAGGATGACAGGAGAGTTGATGTCTTTGGCTTGTGGTGTTGAAGAAGTGTAAGAGTATCAATGGACAACAATGGGTTTAAGCATATCAGTGAGGATGGCACAGGATAAGGCAGAGTTCAGATCTATTGTTCCTAGGGTCACTTTGAGTCATACTCAATAACACCTAACAAGAACAAAGTTATCAGAGAAAAAAAGAAAAAGACACTTCTTTTTTTGGTATGTATTAGTACAAGATAAACTGATGTCTTTGAAATGTAGTGTTGGAGAAGAATGTTGAGTATCCCATTCACTGCCAAAAGAAGAAATGATATGTCTTGGAGAAAATGCAGCTGAAGTACCCTTTGGAGGCAAATGTGATAAAGCTTCATCTCACATACTTTTGTAACCTGTGCATATATTTCACATTCAAGATAAGAAATAAAGGATAAAGGGGTGCCAAAGGGATAGCAATAAATTAACAAAATACCATGACCCTTTATAGAATATCCTTACTTTTTTTTTTTCCTTTTTAATTCTGTACCATCAAATTGGATCTGACTGGCATGGGAGGAGATTGCCCCTCCTTCTCCAGCAAAACATCTGGTGGATTCAAACCATAAACCTTCAGGATTGTACCATAGCTTCTTGCTAGTAGGCCACCAGAGCTCCCTGAATATCCTTAGCTTTTAACAGTCTTTTGCTTCTATAACCTAGGGCTTGAAAGAATCCAAAATTTTCTCAAGGACCTGATTTAACATGTCAACAATTATATATAATTTGTATTTTATTAAAAATATAAATTTAAGAACACAATCAAGATTTTATAGCATAATTATTTCCAAATATATTCATAAGACATTTGAGAGTTCATTCTTTTCATTCTAGGAAGCTAAGAAGAAGTATAGCTGAGTAATATAGATCTTACCAAAGTTTTGCTTCATGGGGAAAAAGTATGAGAAATTTAAGAGAACATGAGACTGTGGATATCTTTGTTCAAGGAAATGCTTACAGGGTCACTACACTGTATTGTTGTTGTTAGATGCCCTGGAGTCAACTAACACTCATAGCAACCCTACGAACAACAGACCTGAACCTCACCCTATCCTGTGACACCATCTCTGACATATTTCAGACCATTGTTACAGTCACTGTGTCAATCCATCTTGTCGATGTTCTGCAGTAGAAATTGGACTAGTTTAACTGATTTATCAATTTTTGAGCTTCTTTGCTTTCTACAGAGGCTATGAGGCCAAAATTTAGCACTATAATTAGGTCACAAATTAATTAGCAGTATGGATCCCAGAGCTAAACTGCTAGTCTAAACTGCTCCGTGAAGGCTAAGCATACAGAAATGAACACATTGATGGATGCTGGAAAAATACAGCTAAATGCCCTCTAGTTTATTCTCAAGAGAAGTTTCTATCATGCTGAAGGAAAAAATATAAAAAGAAGCATGTGAATTTTCTTGCCGTGGTTCCAACTCTGAGAATCTTGTGTCTATATGGCCTTTCCAGGGATGTTTGGAGCCAATGTTCAAACTGTACTTTAAAGAGCATCGAAGTTAAAATTCACAAGCTAGGGAACAACTTGTTTTCACAGCAATGAGCGCTGGCATGGCAAACACTTTTCTGTGGTGACTTACATACTTATTCAGTGATTTAGACTGTTTCTCTGGCACAGGTCAAATGGCATATTAACATGGGATATAATCCTTTCTCACTCTGTAGGCAATAGCTCAGTGTGATTCTGGCACCATATTAAGCTTCATTAACCCTACAACACGTTGCCTCCTTCCTCTTGGCACTCTCCTGCAGGCTGCAGGCAGTAACCCATGAGTAATCTGATTACCTACAACCGACTGTAGCTGCGTGGAGTGGAGGCTGGCTGCAGTGTGGAACACAATTACAGTCTTTTGAGATTCAATTAGAAAGCTGTTGGTGAATTTTTTTGGGGGAGGGGATTTTTTAAACTGGCTACAATACCTTTCATGAACTGTATGTTTCTTTAAGAGTTAGTAATAATAATGTAAATAAGGAACATAAAAAAGTTTTACCAGCTTCTGATGGGCTTTTTTTGAAATGTCCTCTAGAAGCAAATATTAAACCAGGAACAACAAAAATTATTTCCACAGGCTCCACATGAAATATCTTTTGCCTTCTCTAGAAGGGCAATATTGTCTCTTGCATGGAATTATTCTGCTTTTTGTGAATGGGCATTAAAAATAAATGCTGCTTAGGCCTCAAGCTAAAATTATCAATGGCTAATTGCCCTTTAAATAAAATTTGAGGTTAAGAAAAATAAAGCTTCTCATTTGAGAAGTCAAAATCAAGACAAAGATGTTCTAGACTGGATTATGTCATCCTGTGACATCTTACAAACATCAATTATGCTAAATATACATATCTCTAAGATGTCATTCTTTGCTTGCTAGTGAACTGAATTGCTAATTGTACATTTAAAATGATGTGGTTTTAAAATGTGTTGTTGGAAAAAATAGTCCATTAGTAGGATGTTTCAAGTTTATTAAAGTGTATTCAGTAGCAGTGTGTGTTTGTTTACTGTGTTGTCTTTGTCCAAATCTTTGCCTTGTCTTTTTTCCTATGTTGTGAAATTTGCTTTATTTTTATTTATCTTTTCTGAAGATTAAGGAATGAAGATGGGTTTTGTAAATACAAGTGTCATTGAATACTTGCTTTATCATTTGTGACTTTGAAATGTATTTAGGTTTGGGGTATTTTTAAAAGAGCAAAAAATTCTTGTGACAGTATTATTGCATTGATTAACAGATAAAAAAATGTCAAAAGGGAGGGCATAGAACATGAATTGATATAAAATTTCCTTCTTTCTCCCACCACTGTAGCACAATATCTGTTGTGTCATAAGAATCCGTTTTTATGCTACAATGACTTAAAAAATCATCACTAATTACTGCAATGCTTTGTTTACAGGCATTCATAAAAGCCTTTGTGTTTCATTAAGCCATGTCTGAGTTCGTGTGATATGGTATTTTCTTTTTATGCCTATACTCCTTTCTTCATCAAAAATACAAATGCATAAATAATTAAATTCAGTCAAGTTCAAAATCAAAACAAAGCAAAAACCTCAAGTTAAAACTGCTGACTAGTGCCACTTGACCTCTATGGTGGGCGCACAAAAGATCTGAAAATAAGAGCATTTTCAAATTTAGGAGTTGCAAGGGGCTCAAGTATGTCAGAGATTATAAGAATGGCACAGGAGAGGACTTGGTTCAGCTCCAATGTTTAGAAGGTCATTATGAGTCATACTTGATTCCATAGCACCCAGCAACAACCACTAGACACACCAAGTCCAGAGCGAGTAAATAGCTGATGCTGAACAACATCTTAATAATTTAAAGTCCCGACCAAGGTAATCATGGAGTCCTAAACTCTGAAGGTTGCTCTATCTCTCAATAGGCACTACATTCCCCACCGGCACTGGCTTCAACTGCAAGACTAGTGTGCATCTGATGACCACTGAGACCGGTGGCCGGCTGTGCCACGAATTAGCATTTGTGAATCAGAAGGCTGAATCAGGTCCAGTCACTCATTACAGTAATTTAATCAGGCTTGCATCTACCCTTTTGTGTGTAATGTGCCCAATGTGACACATTGAATTTATGTATTGTTATGCATAATGAATCATTCCATGTTAAGGAATGGGCCAATCTCAGTATTTATTATTAATCAACTAAGGTTCTAGGAAAATGTTCCCTAAGTTTTGCCAACACAGTTTGCTAGAATTTCACTTTTATAATTAACTCCAGCTGGGTCATTAATACAGGAAAGCCAAATGGAGGCTGGAGGTTCTCACGCGACTCGTCTCACACTCAATTGCCTTTTAAAAAATAATCCTAAAAGCAGCACTGGATACATTACCAGGTTCTGAGCGCGGCTGGGAGAAGAGAAGGCCACTGTATGTAAGTTGTTTTTTTTTTTTCACTCTTGTTTTTTGCTTGGCCCTAGGGCACCTTCACATCACTGGTGGGAAATCTGGATCAATAACAGTTCAGATAAAGGATATGGAAGGTCTCCGGAGGTTAGACTGAACCGCTCAAGCATTAGATAACATAAACACAAAAAGTAGTCAAACTAACTTTGTAAACGGTTTGGTCAGTGCTGTGTATCTTCATTTGTGACTGTTGTGAAAGCATTTACCATTCTCATTTTCTTGACTTTTTGTTTTTACATTTTGGCTCGAAGACTGCTGTAAAATAATCAACTGGGCAAGATTTGGCAATAATATTTGATATATTTTCTTCTGCTTTTACCTACTTCTTCGTCCATAGCTGATATTCTAGGTTGGCCTTGGTGGCCTAGTGGTAAGATGCCGTATTTCAATCCCAAAGGCAGCTAGTTCAAATCCACTAGTTTTTCGATATTTGGGTGTGTGGGGTGTGTGTGTGGAGGATGGGCAATCTCCTCCGTTATGATTAACAGTCTCTGAAACTCACTGGCGGGAGAGCTATGAGTTGATTCCAACTTGATGATACATAATAACAACGATACACATTTAAGGAGCTCGGGTGACTTACTAGTAGGAGTTTCATTTCCAACCCAGTGGGATGCAGTTTGAATCCACCAAGCTGCTCTGTGGTGGAGAATTTCATCCTGTGTGATCTAGTCTCTGAAAACCCAGCACAGGGTCAACTATAAGTCACTTCCAACTGAAATGCACATAACATCAACAACAATGTACTTTTAGCTCTCTGCTTTTAGAATCTTGTCCTTTCCGCCTATCCAGATTATTGGGGTCAATGTATTTTCTCCTTTTTATTTATTTTGCCTCAAAAAAACTCGACAACCTACAATTATCTTGTCTTGCTCAGAATCCCATCCTCAGCCATTGTTGTCTTCCTTTCCCAACACACACCAGATTCTTAAAAGTATAGCTGAGTAATATAGATCTTACCAAAGTTTTGCTTCATGGGGAAAAAGTATGAAGTTCAACTAAATTTGCGTAGTAAACATTCCCACAAATACCCTCCAAAAGCATCTTCATTTTCTTCCCAAAATTTTTCTTTACCAAGGCACTATCTCCTCATTGTCCTTGGATGGTATAGGCAATTAATATGCTTCATCGGCAAACATATAGTTAGTGGTTTGATTCTACCAAGCAGCACTTTGAGCAAAAGTCTTGCCTTTTTACCCCATAAATACCTGCCATTGAAAATATGATGAAGCCCAATTCTACTTTAACACATAAGGAGTCATTATGATTCAGAACTGATTGGACAGTAACTGATTTACAATATGCCTCCTTTTCATAGTTAGAAAGCTTTACATCTCTTCTCCCATCACAGTCTCACATCTTATCAGCAGAACAAATCATCAGCCTTACCATCCATCCTGGGTGGGGATGGTGGTTGTGCTGGGAGTAATGGTATGAACACCAAAACATTTTATTTTGAATCACACATACATTATTTTAATTAAGTTTTGCAATACACCAAAGTATAAATATTATTGTTGGAAGATTTAATAGATGAGAACACAGAGCTTTAGAGAGGTTTAGCTACTATCTCGAGGTCAAAGTTAAGGAAACAGCTAGAAGAGAAAAGCAGCTCAGGCTAGCTGCAAAGTCCCTGTGATTCCTAGATAATGAACTCACACTAAGATACAGTAGTTTTTTTTATTATTATCAGCTGTGGGGCTATTTGATGTAGAGAACATAATTTTAATTGTCAAAATTATGTTAATCTAGTATTGAAAGAAGTTTCAGTAAATGAGAACACTGAAAACCTGACAATGTGTGTGAAGGTTACAATAAGCAAACATTCTATTGGCACTAACAGAATGGAAAATTATATAGTCAAGTAGCTGGAGGAGGGAGAAAATAGGAAGAGTCGATATATAATGAGCACTGCATTGGGAAAGAGGGGGGAAAGACCTGTTTAAAAGCAATATGTGATTAGGCATTACATGTATGACAATAGCCTTGAATAAGAGGTACATTGCAAAGTGGACTGAGGAAAGGTGTACAACAATGAATGAATGAATGAAAATCCAATTTTTCTATAAACCTCTGTTTAGATCACAATCAAAATAAAATATTTTATCAAAAAAATAAGAACAGAAGCAAACTGAAGAATAATGAGGAACTAACTATACAGTATATTCTGGCAAACTCTAGATGGATCTCACTAGGCAATATGCTATGTTTAAAGATGGCCTATTAACTGAATCCCCCACCCCACACTCCTCAGACACTGGGGATTTTGAAATGTTGCTTTTTTATTATTTGTATTTGGATGTTGGAGTGAAGAAAGAATTTGTGCCAAGGATTGTGGAAAAGGTATGATGTCAGCAATCTTACAAGGAGCTACTTCCAGAATCTCTTTGTAGATGTCTCTTCTCACAGGATTCATGGTATTGGTACATCTCATTGCTCTATCCTAAGCTAATTCCTTACATTTAACTACAGTGTTGTCATCTCAATGTCATTAAGTATCATTTATGTATTGGTAATTATGCAATTTAAATCTTTAGTCCAGAGCTCTGTTATGAACTGCAAGCTGAGTTTATGTGACTGCATGGTCAAAATAATCCACTTAAATTTCTCATCGACATCTCAAACATATTATGGCCAAAGTTAGACTTTTCTTTTCCAGAAAATCTGGCAACTTGTCCAAAGTATGTGAGACAGAGCTTTAAATTCCTTGCCTCGAAGGAGTGACCTGGTTTTACTCTCTCCAGGACAAATATGTTTGTTCCCTTGACAGTTCAACATTCTTCTTCAGCAATATAACTCAAATGCATCAAGTCTTTTTCTGTCACTCTTAGTCATGTCCAGCTCTCTGATATGTAGAGGTAATTGTGAAGACCATGGACTAGATATGGCTCAACTCGGTCTCTGCATTGACATGGTTGCTCTTAAGCACTCTGGAGAGATCCGTAACAGTGGACTTTCCCAATGCAACTAGTTTTTGGGGTTTGTTGTTGTTGTTTGGGGTTTTTGTTCTGTTTTGAAATTTCCAGACTGCTAGTACCAACAGTGTTGATTGTGACTCTGAGAAAGCTGAAATTGTTAACAATCTCAATCTCTTCTTCATCTATCAGAATGTTGTCAATTGGCCCAGTGGTGAGAAACTTTGTTTTTTTGATGGTGAGCTGCAAATGCTTCAGGTCCTCCTATGTTTCAGCAAGCAAGGTTATGTTGTCTTTATAACTTGGGTTATTAATGGGTCTTCATTGAATCTTGATACCACATGCCTCCTCATAAAGTCTAGTCTCCTCAATGATCTCTTCCACAAATAGATTAAAAAGGTGTGGAGAAAGGACACATCCCTGATGTACTCTTTTCTTGGTTTGCTTTTTTTTTTTTTTAAACCATGCAATGTCCTTGCTCTGTTCAGGGTACTGATTCCTATACTTAGGATAGGTTTTGCATGAGCACAACCAAGTCTTCTGGCAGTCGCATTCTTGTAAATGCTAGCTTACAATTTGTCATGATCCACACAGTCAAATGCCTTTGCCTAGTCAATAAAACACAAACGGACATTCATCTGGTACTCTTTGCTTTCAGCCAAGACATTGACATATAACATTGACAATGATGCCCCTAGTGCAACAGCCTCTTCTAAACCCAGCTTGCATTTCTGTCAGTTCTCTGTAGATGTATTGTTCCAGTAACTTTCTTAATAATTTGCTGCAGGATTTTGTTTGCATGTAATCTTAGTGACATTGGTCGATTATTTCCACACTTTGTTGAATCACCTATTTTGGGAATGGGAATAAATATAGATGTTTTGCAGTCATTTGGCCAAGCAGCTGTCCTCTAGATTTCTTGTCACAACCTGGTAAACACATCCAGGGCAGCATCTGTTTATTGAAATATGTTAACAGGCATTCAATCAATTCCTAGGTATTTACTTTATGTCAGTTGCTTCAGAGTAGTTTTAACTCCTTCTTTCACCACCACTGCCTCTTGATCATTTCTGTCATCAAGTCCATATATTCCATCTACTGATCCTTCTTCCTTGTTCCCAAGTTTTGCATTCTAGTCACCAATTATTATTACTGAATCTTGGTTGAATGTTGTATAAAGAAGATAAAGGAAGAATTGATAACTTTGAATTGTGCTGTTGGAGAAGAGTACTGACTGTCAACTAAACAAATATGTCTTGGAAAAAAATTGCAGGCAGGATTCTCCTTAGAGGTAAGAATGGTGAAACTTCATCACACATACTTTGGGCATATTTTAAGGAGAGGCCAGTCTTTGGGAAAAGACATCATGCTTTGTTTTATAAGGTAGAGGATAATTGAAAGAGAGGAAGACCCTCAACAAGATAGATTGGAACCTGACTCTCATAATAGATTCAAGTGTATTGGAAATGATAAACCTAGCACAGGAGAGGGGAAGGTACAGATATGCTGTTCCTAGTGCTTCTACGGGTCCAGTCTACTAGACCCAGCTAACAACAGTGACAACAACAACAGAAAGCTATATAATTTAATATTGTTCTTGTTGCTGTCATGTGCCATCAAGTTGAAATTGACCCGCCAGCAGGTTTTCAGAAGCTGAAAATTGCATACGAGAAGATAACTCATATTTTTCCTGCGTGGCAGCTGATAGATTAAATTCATTTGGCTTTAGGTTGGTAGTGAAGGAACTTATCCATTGGGTCACTAGAACTCTACTTTTAATGAAAAACAAAAAGTCACTTGCTGTTGTCAAGTTGATTATAACCATCAGGCTTCTGAGACTGTAAATCTGAATGGGAGGAGATTGCTTAACTTTTTTCTTAGAGTGGATGGAGAGTGGATTCAAACGGCTGACCTTTGTGATTGTAGACTGATACTTTGTGTGCTATCCCAGCAAGACTTGTTCCTTACATAGGTATTGTAGTTATATATCTTTGTTTGGTAGACTATAAGCTCCACAGGGCTAGAACTCTTTTTCCATCTTATTCCATTATACTTTTTGTATCAGTTTTTCCTATTGCTATTTAACAAATTACCAACAAATGTAGAGACTTGAAACAATGCAAATTTATGCACTCAAAGTCCTTGAGGTCAGAAGTCTGGCATGTTTCAATTGAGTTCTCTCTTTAAAACCTCACAAGGCTGTGAGCCAGGTTGGACTCTTATCTGGATACTTCAGGGGAAAGAAATCTACTTCCAAACTCATTTATTTTGTTGGCAGAATTGAGTTCCTTGCAGTTGTATGGCTGGGGTCTCCCTCATTCCCTGGCTGTGTGACAGAACCCTCTTCAAGCTCTTTAAGGCTTTCTTCATCCCAACTCCTACACCCCATCTCCCGGGTGGCCTCTCCATCTTCCAAAGTGAAATGGAACAATATGTTCTTCTTGTTTCAAGTCACTTTGACATCCCTTTGTTTTGTTTCTGCTTCTTTTATGGATTTATGCGATTCACTGAGACCGCCTTGATAAAGCAGAATTGTTTTCTTATTTTAGGGTCAATTGACTAGCAACCTTAATTATATCTGCAAAGTCTCCTTTGTCATGTAATGTAATATATTCACAAGAGTAACATCAAGGGATGAAAACCATGGGGACCAACATCGTTTGTATACCATACTTTTTTAATATGGCAGTTTGGATAATCTTGGCACATATATGGAAGAATGTATGGCAAGAGATACCTGAGCTAGAGATTTTGTTTGCAAAAGTTAGCTATGTTACTGTTGTAGCTGGAAGAAACTACTCTCAATTCTTCCAATCTGGGTGCATTGAAACATGAAGAAGTGTTTGTGTGTATTGATTTTAGAAAAGAGAAAATTAAGAAATTAGAGGAGAAAAGAAAAGATGGAGCCCCAAGGACTTAAGGCCAGGAGAGTGACACAATGCCTCAGGCCATGTTCATGGGAACCTCTCACATTCTGTTTTACACAAACTGAAAATAGAGACTTTCTACATTTGCTAATACCGTCAGTCCCAAGACATTCGCTCTAGTGCCAGATGTGGTTTTCCAGACACTTAGAGCTGTAATTGTTTAAAACACCCACCCTTGAGGCCCCCTTGTACCTAAAGGCACACATTCATACTGTAATAGGACTTCTGGAGAGTACGGCATACTCACAAGAAATGCCAGAGGCTGGAGGATTTGTGGCAGAATTCATGACTTTTTCTCCTTCTTGGCAGTAACAGATTACCATTAAAACACAAGATAGTTGAACTTAAATATGAGAAATTACTTCATTTCCTACATGAATGCTTAAACTCCACAGGGAAATTGATTTGGTAATTATGATAATGTTTGAGTATCAGAAAACTTTAGATTAATTGAAAATGATAAATTAGTCATTTTTTCAGACTGGTGTCTGGCTTCACTCAACCATGAATATACTGCCAGTTTAGAACTTTCCTCTCTTCAAGTTCACATACAAAGTACAGGGGTCTAGCCAGCCAGTCTTTCCATTCAGTGTCCACTTTTGGCACTTTCAATTGGCTGCTGAGGAGAATATTTACCCTAAATAAAATGACTTTTTTAGGACATCTTCCTGAAGCACTATTTTATATGTGGTTCTTTCACTTTCATGTGGCTTTTATGTACAGAAAAATTATTATTCTAGTTGTTTTTGCTGTTGTTATGAGCTATTGAGTTGGGACTGGCTCATAGCTGATCCTACAGTGGGTTTTCAGAGACTTTAGACCACATGAGAGGAGATTGGCAGTCAGGAATTTCCATTATTTCTTTTCTCTCCACTATTGTATCACTTCTTCCATTAACTCTTGTTTATCTTTGCTTTCAACAATTTGTATGTAGTGTTCTCTTACATGCCAAACATAAGCTATAAGCCAGAGAGACAAATTTGGGGGTAAACTTAAAGAATTTATTTGAATCTGTTGACTGAACTCTGAAGAAGAGAGTTGGCAGAGAGGGTTAGAATGGATTCTAGAATTGAGGAAAGAACTTTGTGGTATAGAGAAGGGTAGGCAAACTACAGCACTCATGGTGTGGATATAGCCTGTTGGTAAAAAAAAAAATAAAAATTATCTTTCAAATAGATTTAAAAGGTCAGAGAAAGAATAACTCTCGTGGTACAAAAACATTTTATGAAACTAAAATCTCAATGAACAAATTCAAATTTCAATGCCCCAAATAAAGTTTTGTTGAAGCTCAGTAAATGCTCCTTTGGCTTGCTTGCTCATTTTAAGTATTTTTACAGTGGTAGCAATCAAAACAGCTATAGCCACAAATATCAATGGAATTTATCAATATGTTCCTTTACAGAAAAATTTTAAAAAAATCTGGCTTCTTGCTTTTAAAAATTACTCCTTGGGTGGAAAAAAATGATTAAGTGCTTGGATATTGTTGTTGTTGGTTTTGTGTTGATTTCCATCAAGTAGATCAAGACCCATAGCGACCCTATGAACAAAAGGCCTGAAGCCTTTCTATAACTATCGTTATCAAAGTTCATAGAGTTTCCAGAGGCGTGTTGTTTATAGTAACTGAAAAAACCCGTAGTTCAAAGGTAGGTAGTTAAAATCTACCATGAAGTGCCTTGGAAGAAAAAGAATGGTGATGTTTTTCCAAAAACTTACAAGCATTGAGAACTTTCTGGGGCACTTCTACTCTGAAATACACTGTTGTTGTTGTTTGATGCTGTCGAGTTGTAGACTACTCATAGTGATCCTATGAACGAACGGCCTGAGCACCTGAAATACACCTAGGTCACTATAAATTGGAATTCATTTTGCTAGTTAGGTTTTGTTTGGGGACCTTTGAAAAAGCATTAAACTATCCAGTCAATTCTTTAGAAATGAAAAGAAAATAAGCAACCGTGTACAATGACTGAGAACAAAGGCTGAGAGTTCTGAAGATTGAATTATTTCATGTGCTGAGAAAGGAAGGAAGGGAAAGAAAACCTCTACTAGAGAAAGGTGGCCTACTGGTAAGAAGCTGCGCTGCAATCCCAAAGGCACGTGATTTGACTCTACTACCTACTCTGAGGGAGAAGGGTAGGCAATATCCTCCCGTGCAAATAACTGCTTCTGAAAGTCATGGAGGGTCAGCAATGGGACTTTACTGACTTGGTGGCATACAACAAAAAAATTGGAGAAAGAGGGGAAGTAAATAATTTCAGAGGTTTCTTCTTCTTGTTAGGTACTTTCAAGTCAA
>NW_006399760.1:15958862-15964762 GCF_000299155.1 Elephantulus edwardii | reverse complement strand
CCTATCCTATCCTATCCTATCCTATCCTATCCTATCCTATCCTATCCCATCCTCACCATATCTGACACTCTTGGGACCCTTGCCAGTCACTCTATCTAGATGAGAGTCTTCCTCTCTTAGTCACTGCACAAATGTGACAAACACAAAAAACAAGCAATCTGGGTACTGTGCTAAAAAAATATTGGGAATTACTGGAATTCTTATGATTACAATTTATAGTTATCCTACTGTAACTTAATCTATGAGAGGCTTCACATGTGAGATTTCAGGAACCCAGGGTCTCTGTTCTGTTGGTCTACACAATGGAACTTTTTGCTACATGCTGAATCTGTGTAGTGGGTAACATAGCTGTCTACCAAAGAATTATTGCCTTTCAGTTTATTAAGAAGAGAATAGCCACAGAGAGTGCTTGTACTTATTGTCCCTGGTTTATATGCTCATCCCTGAAGCACTGCTTGAGATTGAGATATGTTTGAGGATTCTGACAGGCAAAGTAAGGTCATTACCAGAAGGGCTCTAAACTAGAAAAGAGGCACTCTTGCAGAATAATATATAACTCTCTTAGGTTCCTAGCCCTAATGTAGCATAAAAAAGCACAGTTGACTTTAAAGAACAGAAATGTAGTTCATCACAGATTAGAAGACTAGAAATTTGAATTCAAGACCTTTACATTAGAGTCCTGGGGACAGATGGTTGACTTTAAGTTGCTCTAGTTCCAACATTTCTCAGTTTTTTTGGTTATCTTTTGTGATATCTATCTACCTACATTTATGCTTCTTTGTGTGCCTAATTCTTTAAATGCACTGATATGACTTCCTTAACATAAGAAACATTCTCAACAGAATTACATTCCCAAGTAGGAATGAGGATTTCAGTTTATATTTTGAGATGGGTAAATGGGGTCTCCTTTTCATGCAAACAGCATCATTTTGGACAAGGACAACAGGTATCTGCATTGGTACAAGCAATGCTGGAGGAACAGCATTGACCTGGAGAACAGAATGCTGTATGTGGATATCTTTAGACAGCAGCAATTGTGCTGAAAATACAACATCACTGGGCAGGGTTGATCAATTATTTTAGTATCTGGGTGGGCCAAATGCCTGACTGTGATGCAAAGGCTGGTTGCACATTCTAAGCAGTTTTTCAGTTCATGCATGCACTGGAAACTACTCAGAAAGCCTTTGGTAAGGACTGAAGTCTTATGGAAGCCAAGTTACAAAGTTAGAGCTGTGATTATTGGACCTAGACACAAAACCTGAGGCTAAAGAGTCTTGGAGAAATATTTGTTACACAGAGACAATTGTGGCGTGGGTTTTTATAGTGTGCAATCTGTTTCTCTTGGTTCAATGACCATAGATACAAGTCAGTAATTGAATTAATTTAAGTGCTATTTAAAACAATGGAAATTGGCTCAAGATAGAGTTGGGTTCAGAGCTGTTGTACATAGGGTTATTATGAGTCACAAGCGACTCAGCAGCACATAACAAGACCAACAACATGTCAGTCACTAACCTAGATGTTTTAATTCTCTAACTTTTTTGTTTCATAGGATCAGCCATAATTTGATGGTTATGATGGAAGCACAGACTACTAGGTTGGATAATCCAAAAAGGAGTGTAAGATGATAAATGTTTCATGTTGGGGCAGATGAGTGGAGAGTGATCTTTTCAATGGAAGCAGAGATTTGAAGAGTAGGCATCTGATTGGCAGGGAAAGTAGTGAGTTGAGATTTAATGACTATGAGTCCACAATACCTACATGATAATCAAGTGGCAGTGTTTAATTGGCACCTGGAAATGTTAATCTAGAGCTAAGAAAAGTAGCTCAAAGATATTCTGCCTATGGTTCTGCCGGTAGTCATGGGAGCCAAATAAAATCACTGTAATTGTTCATTTGAAGCCTGAAAATTTCTCTAGGCATAGTCCCCTGACCATTTATGTGTGTGTGTTCTTTGTTTTTTTTTTTTTTTAATTAGCTGACTTTACATCCTATCGATCCCTAATTTTATTAAGTGTCTGTATGCTTTGCTCTCATCCAGGATTCTAATAGCAGATTTTGCATTAGGTACACACTGTGTTAGACCGGATATTTTCTTACTCCTTGAATATAGCAACTTAATCTTTTGATTATCCCCTGGCTTGGATTCTGATGCTAAATTTCTCTTGCTAGAATCTGTTTAGTGGTTCTGATCAATACAAAGGTGTGAGGCGTTCCATTCTTAAGCCTACCTGCATGATTATTAGGTTTCTAGCTATAAGGGAACAAGAACAAGCATGATATATTGAGAATTATAGCTTCATGAGTGTTTTTAGTATTATGTATGGGTCATCCTCAAAATCATGAAGAAAGGTTGTTAAAAAATGCAGATTCCTATACTAGAGTGTAGATATACAGAATTAGAATCTTTTTCTTAAATTTCTTTTTTTTGCAGCATGCCTCTTTTTATGTTTTTTTAAAAAATAATTTTAATGAGCATTTACAGAGATTTTGGATTTCCATTCATTCATTGCTGCACTTCTCTCCCCGCCCAGCCCTCCCTCCCCCTGCCCCCCGTTTGCTCCTCTCTTTCAAAAGTAAGAAACACTCCTTCCCTGGTACACAATCCCCCCCGCACCCCTCTCACTGCCCCAAGGACATTCCACTATGCAACCTTAATTGTGGACTCTTGTGATAATCATAATACCCTATCATACATAGCTTTTAAATTATTCACTCCCTCATCTTGAGAGTTGTTGTTTTAGGTTTTTGTTTGTTTGGTTGGTTGTTTTTTTTTTAATTTTTATTTTTATGGATGCTCTTAAATTTGAGTCCCAGATTGAAAGCAAGAGTAAAAGATGACTACAATGAACATTGTTGTTGTTATTGTTAGGTGCCAACAAGTTGAGTAAGATTCATAGCAACCCTATGAACAACAAAACAACAGACCTGAATCCTGTTTTATCCTGTCTCAGATACTTGTGACCATTGCTGCAGTCACTGTGTCAATCCATCTCCTTGAGGATCTTATCTTTTACTGATCCTCCATATTTCCAAGAATGACATTCCTTTCCAAGGAATGTCTTCTCCTAGCAACGTGTTCAAAGAATGAGAAATGAAGCTTTACCATTCTTCTCAGCAAGGAGCACTCTGACTCTACTTTTTCTAAGATATAACAGTTTATTCTTTTGGCAGTTCATGGGATATTCAGAATTCATCTCCAGCACCACAATTCAAAGAGAACACTTATCACTCCTATTCGCTGTCCAGCTCTCTGATGCATAACAGGTGGTTGAAAAGACCATGGCCTGAATCAGGCTCACCTTAGTCTTCAAACTGACATCATTGTTCTTCAGTATTTTGGAGAGGTCTCTGCCAGCAGACTTCCTCAATGCAATACATCTCCTTATCTCCTGACTGCTAGTACCAAGGGTGTTGATTGTGGATCCAAGTAAGATGAATTTATTAACAGTTTTAATCCTTTCTCTACATATCATGATGTAGATTGGTCCAGTGGTGAGGATATTTATTTTCTCAATATTGACATTTAATCTATATTGAAAGCAGTAGTCTTTGAACTATAGCAAGTGTTTCAGATCCTCCTCACTTGCAGCATTCAAGGTTACGTCATCTACGTAATGTAGGTTTTTGATGAGTCTTCCTCTGATCCTGACATTGCATTCCTCTTTAGAGTCCAGTTTCATGAATTGTTTACTCGGTGCATAGATTGAGTAGATACAGACAAAATAATAAACTCTGATGCATACTTTTCCTGATTTTTGAGACATTATAGTAAGACATTGATCAATTATAATTTATTATAGAAAAAATGTACATGAATGATTGACTGAAAGCCAATTAAAAATTATTATTTTTTTAAAGAAAACCCTCCAAACCAAGAGTTTGAAGGAAATGGGAATGATCCTGTGTGAAAAACAATGTATACGAACTTTGTAAAAATATGTAGTAGCATCCCTTGGTTCCATTTGGGCAACTGATTCTTTGTGTAGGCATAGATTTCGCATAAGCATAATAAAGTGTTCTGGGATTCCTGCTCTTCTCCATGTTAGCTATAGTTTGCTGTGATCCACACAGTCAAATGCCTTTGCAGTCAATAAAACACAGATATTCTTCTGGTATTTTCTACCTTCAGCCAGGATCTATCTGACATTAGCAACAATATACCTAGTACCATGAGCTCTTCTAAACCCAGCTTGAAATTCTGGAAGGTCCCTGTTGATCTACTGGTCCAGCCATTTTGGATTACCTTCAGCAATATTTTATTTACATTTGATATTAATTATATTGTTAAAAAATTGTTGCTTTCTGTTGTATAACATTTCTTGGGAGTGGGAACAGATATGAATCTCTTCCAATCAGTTGGCCAGGCAGCTACTCTCCAAATTTCCAGGCAGAGACTGATGAGTACATCCACGTTTGCACCTCTAGTTGAAACTTATCAATTGGTGTCCCATTTATCCCTGGGATTGGTTGATTGACTGATTGATTGTTTGACTGATTTTTTGCAAGTGTCTTCAATGTTGCTTGAAAGTCTTCATTTGTTAGCATTAGCTCTTGTTCATATGGTACTTCCTGAAATTTTTCAGTGTTAACCAGTCTATTTTGTTTCACTGATTCTGTGTATTGTTTCTCTCTTCTTTTGATGTTTCCTTGATCATTCAAGATTTTGCCTAGGGCATCTCTCAGTATTGCAACTTTCAGCTTGAGACATCATTCCAAATGAGTTCTTCTCTTTTTATCCTCTGATTGCATATTCCGTTACAATAGTTTGCTTTTCTTCTCAATCTGCACTTTGAATTCTTCTGTTCAGCTCTTTTACTTAGGCATCTCTCTCCTTTGTTTTAGCTTCGTGACTCTCTAATATAATTTTCATGTTTCTTTGATATCCACTGTGGGTTTTTTTTCTCTTCTATGTAAACCTTTTACTCTCTTTGTGAACAGTTTCTCTGGTCTTTGATCATTAGTGATCAATGCCTCAAACCTATTCTTAAGATGATTTTTTTAATTCAGGTTGAATAGATTCAAGGTTGTATTTTGGATCTTGTGGATATATTGTCATCTTCTTTAGTTTCAGTTTGAAATTGCACATGAGTAATTATGGTCTGTTCCTCAGTTAACACTTTACCTGGTCATGAACGTTGATATTGAGCTTTTACAACAACTATTTCAACAGATTCAGTCAACCTGTGCAATGTTAGGTGAGGTCCATGTGTAAAGTTGTCTCTCGGATTTCTTAAAAATGTATTTGTTATACATAAACAATTGAATGTACACTATTCAATAATTTGCTTTCAAGCTTTATTTCTGTCATCAAATCCATTCTCTCTATCATTTCTTCCTCATTGTTTCCAGCTTTTCTATACCTGTCACCAATTATAAGTGAATCTTGATTACATATTTAATTGATTTCAGATTTCAAAAGTTAGTAGAAATCCTCAATTTCCCCCTCTTTGGCTTAGTTGTTGGTGTATATATTTGCATAATAGTGACGTGTTTAGGTCACCCTTGTGTATGTCTGGGTTGTTTCCTATAACTCATAAGATTGTACTTTAGGAAAGACCTTGGAATTGTCTTTTATTTATGAATGAAACCCAGTTCTTCCTCAGTTTTTTATTCCCTCAAAGGACATTATATGATTATCTGATTTAAAGTGTCCCATGCCAGTCCATTTCATGTCACTAATGCCTAGAACATGAATATTTATGTTTCCATTTCATTTTTTGAAACTTCCAGTATTCCTTCATACTTTATACACGTTGTTGTTGTTGTTATGTGCCATCGAGTTGTTTGCGACTCATAGTGACCCTATGCACAACAGCCCTAAACCCTGCTCTATCCTGCGCCAACCGCACTGCCTCTGACACACCCATCCTGATTACCCAAGTCACCGAATCAATCCA
>NW_006399760.1:15952697-15955867 GCF_000299155.1 Elephantulus edwardii | reverse complement strand
TCTGACAGCTTGTATCTTAAGCTTTCTTGGCTTCTGTGATTCCAAACACGTCAACTGCTGACATTTTTTTTTCTTTTGACCAGTGTCTCTTAAGTTTAGTTGTACTGTCTCCAAGGGAAGGTGACGTGTCCTGTAGAACTCCTGTGTAGATTATGTTTTCCTTTCTGCGGCCCGAGGGCCCGCCGGTTTTTCTGTGTACCTGAAAGATGCCTCTTCGCTATTATCCGAGGTGACTTTCCCCAGTGCACAGCTTCCTGGCTTCCCTTCCGCCCAAGGAGCATGTTCTCCCGCAGGTTTTTCTGTTTACCTGACTGAAAGATGCCTCTTCGCTATTATCCGAGGTGACTTCCCCCGGTGTGCAGCTTCCTGGCTTCCCTTCTGCCCAGGAGCACGTTCTCCCTCCGGTTTTTCTGTGTAGTAGTTGTTTGAAGCTGTCTCTTTTCGTATTTGAATGACTTGTCCTCTGAACTCTACCTCTAATACAATAGCTACTTGCACTTTTCTGTTCTCAGGGTTTTCAAAGGTCTGTTATTTCAGAAGTGGATGACCAGGCCTGCTTTCTAGTCAGTCTTAATTTAGGAGTTCTGATGCATCTTGTCCACCATGGGTGACCCTTTCGGCATTTGGCACACAAATGTGTGATCCTGCATCACAGCAACCCACGAGTTGCACTGCTGCATACTTGCTGTTGTTATGTGCTGTCAAATTGCTTACCACTCATTACAACCCTATGTACAACAGCCCTAAATCTTGCTCTATCATGTGCCAATCTTATTGTCTCTGACACACCTACCCTCACTACCCAGTGACTGAATCAATCCACCTAATTGAGGGTCTTCCTCTCTTGCACTGTCCCTCCACCGTCCCAAAAATGATACTCCTCTCCAAGGACTCTTCCCTTCTTGGAACATGCCCAAAGAATGTCAAAAGACAAAATCTCAGAATTCTTGTCTCCAACGAGCAGCCTGGTTTCACCCTTTCTAGGAAGTACCTGTTTGTTCTCCTAGTAGTCCATGATATATTCAATACTCTTCTTCAGCACCACAGGACAAAGGCTTCTATCATCTCTAGTCATTGTCCAGCTCTCTGATGCAATTGCAAAGACCATGACCTGGATCAGGTGCACCCTAGGTTCCAGACTGACATTGGTGCTCTTCGGTACTCTGGAGAGGTCCCTGACAGTATGCTTTCCCAATGCAATTCATCTTAATTTCCTGCCTACTGGTAGTAAAAGTGTTGATTGTGGGACCTAGTAAACTGAAGGTGCTAACAATCTCAATCTCTTCACCATCTATCATGATGCTGCTAATGGTCCAGTGGTGAGAATATTTGTTTTCTTTATATCAGCTTCAATCCATACTTAAGACTGCAGTTCTTGACTTTCTGCAATTAATGCTTAAAGTTCTTCTTCATTTCAGCAAGCAGGGTTGTGTCCAACCTGCATAATGCAGATGTTGATGAGTCTTCCACCAATCCTGATTCCACATTTCTCCTCATAGAGCTCAGACTTCCAGATGATCTTTTCTGCATATACATTGAAAAGGTATGAAGATAGGACACATTTCTGGTATACACCCTTCCCAATTTTGAATCATGCAGTGTTTCCTTACTCTGTTCTGATGACTACCTCCTGGTGCAAGTATAGGTTTCACATAAGTACAATCAAGTGTTCTGAGATTCCCGTTCTTCTCAGAGTTAGCCACAGTTTGTTGTGATCCACACAGTCAGATGTCTTTGCATAGTAAATGAAACACAGCCAAGATCCAGCTAACATTAGATATAATATCCAGAATACTATGGCCTCTTCTAAACTCAGCCTGAACTTCTAGCTGTTCTCTCTTGATGTGCTGTTCCAGTTATTCTTGGAGAGTTTTTAACAGAATCTTTCTTGCATGTGATATTAATGATATTGTTTGATAATTTCCGCATGCTGTTGAAACATCTTTCTTTGGAATGGGAACAAATATGGATCTCTTCCAGTCAGTTGGCTAGGTCAATGTCCTCCAGAGTTCTTGGCACAACTTAGTGAGTGCATCCAGGACAGCATGTTTGTTGAAATATGTCAATTGGTTTGCCATCAATTCCTGGGGTCATGTTTTTTGCCCATAGTTTTAGAGGAGCTTGAACTTCTTCCTTCATCATCATGGCTCTTGCTCATACATTGTTTCATGAAATTCCTGCGTATCCGCCAATTTCTTTAGTTACAATGACTCTGTATACTCTTTCCATCTTCTTTTAATGCTTCCTGGATCATTAATATTCTGCCCAAAGTATCCTTAATATTGCAACTTGAGGCTTGAATTTATTCTTCAATTCCTTCAGCTTTAGAAATGCCAAGCAAGTTAGGCCCTTTTGATTTTCTGACTCCAACTCTTTGCACATTTCATTATAATACTTTATTTTGTCTTCTTGTGTGGCCCTTTGAAATCTGTTCAGCTCCTTAATTTCTTCCCTTTGTTTTGGATTCTTGCTGCTCTAATGCAATATTCAGAGTCTCTTCTGACATCCAACTTAGTATTTTATTCCTCCTCTGTCTTTGTAATGACCTTTTCATTCTTTATGAATGTTATTCTTGACATCTTCCCACAGCTCATATGGTCTTTTTCATTAGAGTTCAAGGCTTTAAACCTATTTCCGAGATTATTTTGAAATTCGAGTGGGATAAACTGAAGGTGTAATTTTGGTTTCTGTGGATTTGAATTGATTTTCCTTAGCTTCAGCTTAAACTCACATCTGAGTAGTTGGTGGTCTGTTCCACAATCAGCACCTGCCCTACTTTTCACAGCTGATATTGAGCTTCTCCAGCAATTCTTTCCACAGATGTAATTGATCTGATTCCTATGCTTACCATCAGGTGAAATCCATGTATACAGCCTGTGTTTGTTTCTTATAAAAAAGTATTTGCAATTAATACATCATTAATTGTACAGAATTCTATCATTCTCTCTCCAGCTTCATTTCTCTCACCACGTCCATGTTTTCCAACCACTGATCCTTCTTCTCTGTTCCCAACTTTTGCATTCCAGTCACCCATTATTATTAATGCATCTTGATTGCATGTTCAATCGATTTCTGAACACAAAATTGGTATAAATCTTCTATTTCCTCCTCTTTATCTCTAGTTGTTGGTGCATATGTTTGAATGATAGTGGTATCCCCTGGACTTCCTT
>NW_006399760.1:15921043-15951407 GCF_000299155.1 Elephantulus edwardii | reverse complement strand
GCCTGTTCATATCCTGTGCCCATTTTTCTATTGGATTATTTACCTTTATCTTGTTGTGGTGCTCAAGTATTTCACAAATTCTGGATATAAGTCCCTTATCTGATATGTTATTACCAAATACTTTTTCCCAGTCAGTGGCTTCCCTTTTTACCCTACTGGAGAAGTTTTTGGATGTGCATACATTGTATTTCAAGATGGATCCAGAAATGCCTTTTTTAACTATGAAAACAACCCCATTTTTCCTCACCTTTTCATCTCCAGCCTTGTAGATCATACAATCTTCTGACTCAAAATGCCAGTCCACCTCATTTCATGAATACCTAGTATGTCAATATTTATTTGTTCCATTTCTTTCTTAACAAAGTCCAATTTTTCTACAATCCTGGTTTTCACATTCGATGTTCCAGTCACTAGTGCCTGCTTACAACTGTTCCTCCTTCTTTGTGTTTTCTTATTTGAGGGCTTAGCCTCAGTTGCCTTATCTGCTAGTCTAAGTGTGTTCTGTTGTACTTATGGTTTATGAAGGCCTATTATTTCAGAAGTGGATGGCCAATCCTTCTTCCTAGTCTGTCTTAATTATAATGCTAAGATTTAAAACAGTATCTGGCAGAAAAGCATTTTACAGAAAGGAGCACATGAAAGACATTTCTCCAATTGTAGAAACAACCAATAGATTGTATTGTCCCCGCCCTTGACACATAATCTTGGCCTACCCCTTTCCCTGCTTCATCAGAAGTCCCTTCTACTTCCACCTATCTCATTCAATACCTATCTCTCCCTATCTAGCACTTGACACGCCATCTAAAGCAAAGGACTTGTTGTTGCTGTTGTGTATAGTCGAGTTGGGACCAACACATAGCTGACCCTCCAGCAGGTTTTCAGAGGCTGTTAATCTCATGGGAGGAAATTGCCCATCCTTCTCCCATGGAGCAGCTGGTGGCCTCAAACAATGCACTTTCAGGATTGCAGCACATAGCTTCTTGCCACTAGCCCACCATCATGATAAGAAAGCAGAACCATCCAACATTTCATTCCATTATACATGAAGCCTCTACATTGTTGGAGCTAGGTGCTACTGAGTTGATTCTGACCTACTGTGACCCTATTTTCAATAGACTGAAACACTAGTTGGTTTTTGTCATCTTCACAATCACTGTTGTTCTTAAGTGCACCTTGGCAGTTATTAGTTATTGTCTTTGAGGGTCTTTCTCTTTTTCATGTGCCTTTCTCCTAAAATTGGCCTCTCTTGATAACATGCCCAAAATATGTGAGATGAAGTCTTGCCATTAATTCCATGAAAACTAGCAACAATAACTTAGTGGGAATAGAAGCTAGACTGAGGAATGAATGCAAAATAAGAAACCAGAAACTGAGAAAGTACGTAACTTTCACTACAATTCTACCAATAGAAATTAAAAGGAGAATACAGATACTTTTAAAAAAGATAGAAATAAGCTACATTTCAACATGCTTGTTGGTTGAAGTCAATGTGCGAAAATAGATGGGAAGACTGAAACTACAAAAAGAAAGGCATTATTATGCAGCACACAGGAGCAATGATTTTGTAAAGTGTTAACCTAACTTGGGAGGGACTGGAGAACATTATGCTGAGTGAACTAACTCAGTCCCACAAGGATAAATATTGTATAAAACCATTATTGTAGAATGAGTATAAGGATCCAAGAGGGTGGGAGAGGGTGGAAACAGAGGTATAAGTGTGTACAGAGGGAAGGGGAGCTTAATCATGGGGTTGTACAATTTGACGGGAACAGGGTGAGAGAAACTGAAAGAATTTGTTCTCAAAAACAATGTATACAAATTTTGTAAACAAACTAGTAGAATTTTTTTAAACAAAATTGAAAGACTTTCAGATTTTAAGGAGAAATTTTTTTTGAACTTAGTAAAGATAGAAGTGTTAACTTTACCAAGCAGGAGAGAGACACAAGTCTTTCACTAAGCTGCAAAGGCCCGATACAAAGATAGATGCAATGAGGACAAATAGGTTATTGTTTAACAATATGACTTGGTCTACAAAACAAGGACTTTGGCTAAGAAAGGATGGGAACAGAAGGGATATTGATGGAAGTGGTGATGAAGCATACAATACAGTGATGGGAAAATGAAGGACTAAGTGAAAAGAAAGTAGTTAATTGAAGTTGAGAACGACATATTCCTAACAATTGCAGTCAGAGTGACCTATTATATTCTTCATTCATACCAGGCAGGCAAGGAGGGGTGCAGAAAGCTGAGGATAACACTGGTCTAAAGGTAGTATCTTCCCTTGAGATTTATAACCTCTGAAAACCCACAGAAGGGTTAGCTATGGGTTGGTTCTGACAGCACAAAACAACCTCAACAAGCTTGACTAGGTAGAAACACTGAAAAATAGATGACACTTTTCCTTGCTCCTTTTCATGCAGTTGACTCTCGTTACAGAATCCAGTTCTGTCTTTCCTTTTGCCTAATATTTTACATTGAGTTTTGTTAGTCAATTGTGCACTTACCTATTAGCCTGACTCAAGACAGTTTTGAAACATTTGAAGTTCATTTTCCTGTCTAACTCCTAAAATCTACTCCTACCGCAGGCCCCACAATGCACGTATATTCACAGCAGAGGGTGCACGTATGACCTATGACCTGAATATGTGCTGTGCCATAGGAATTTACCTTTCCTCTCAATGACTTTTGCCACAGTTATTGAAATCAGTCCATTAATAAAGTATCTTACTGGATGCTGGATTAGAGGACAAACTATTCTGAAAGACAAAGAAAGGGCATGTGAAACATTCTATGGAATGTAGTTGTTTAAGAAACATACCACGGGACCAGAACGTATGGAAGAACAAGGTGAGGGAGATATTACTAATTATCCTGTTGTTGTTGTTGTTGTATACCATGGAGTCAGAACCAACCCATAGCGACCCTGTGTCAGGTTTTCAGAGGCAGTTAATCTGGGGAGGAGATTG
The DNA here is from genome assembly GCF_000299155.1 of Elephantulus edwardii. Lineage (NCBI taxonomy): Eukaryota > Metazoa > Chordata > Mammalia > Macroscelidea > Macroscelididae > Elephantulus > Elephantulus edwardii. Next base: position 15,948,441 of record NW_006399760.1, on the reverse strand, counting down.
CCCATCCTTCTCTGGCGAAGCAGATGGTGGCCTCAAACAGCATGCCTTTGGGAGATTGCAGCACAGCTTCTCGCCACTAGGCCACCAGAGCTCCCTAGGAACAAAAGCATCTTATATTGAATTGTTTTTTTTATGCTACTGTATATATGGTTTATACAACCATGAGTAGAATTTGTTAGAAATACAAACAAAAAAAAATGAATACAGGACCCAAGAGTGAATTATGGATTGTTTTTGCTTAAAATTCATTACTTCCTTGAACAAACTAGATTATGTCTCAGGTTTACACTTGTAAAATAAATGTAGTTACATTTGTATTGAAAAGTTCTTGTGGGGTTTCAATAGATACTATTTTGTGTTTCTTACCCTCAAGGTCTTTACATGTGCTAGATTAACAGTAGTGAATTAATTAAACAGTACTGACAAATATATTCATATAATAATCAGTTATACTCATTTTCCTGCTAGAAAATATGTTTCATTTTATTAGGGTTCTTGAATTTGAAGGACTTAGTGCTAATTTGAAATATTTAAAAAATTGTTTTGTTTCCTTTTTCCTTTGCAACATGTGTTAATTTTTGAGATTTAGACTGGAAGGACAAGGTTAGCTGGATTTAAAGTCAGCACTGAGGGAGTCTTAAGACCTGGCACTAGACCCACATCATGGAGTAAAGCAGGATATGGGGATAAATTCACCTTTAGGTACAGAGATCAAGATTAGCCTAGAACTTAGAACACTAGAGTGTAACAAAAAATTCCAGTAAACAGCTCAGAGCACAGAGGTCCAACAGAGAGCACATATGATTGCTTTTGAAAGTGGATTGACCACAGTGAAGATAAAAAAGAGAAAATCTAAGAGGGTGCTGAGCTCTGATAGCATGGTCCTTAGGGAGTTTTGCTACTAACTTAAAAGGCAGTGTCTCTCCAATGGCTCTAATCCACAAGTGACTCTGTGGGCAAAAAAAGGATTACTTCTTCTTGTGTAAAAGTTTGCAGCCTTGGAAACCCAAAGGAAAGTCATATGAGTTCATTTCACCTCGATTCCAATTAATAAGGGAGTATAACATTCAGCATTTAATCATATGACTCTGAAACTAGGATATTAAGCAACAGATGAGCTTTTGAATGAAGTAGCTAGTAAACATTGAGAATGGATAAACTTTTCTACAATGTCTTAAGTTTAAACTACTAAGGTTCAAAGCGAGAACTAAGGCATGTGAAAGTAGAATAAAAGGGGGGAAAGGATCTTATTAATTTTAATTAATTTTAGCAAAGGGTCAGTAATGACTCAGGAACAAGAATGAAATAATGTTGAACTCTATGTTGGTGCTCCTGAGACTACACCATCTGCTCACTCCAAACCTTAGGTCATTATGAGTTGTCCCTTAGTAAGTGAATACTCTGCTAGTGGAAGACAGGTAACTCAATGAAGAGAAGAAAGAAAGCTTCATATGGTGACAGGAAGATGAGGCTATGAGAAGGTTAATACCCTTCACATGTGTTGATGGAAAACCATAACTGGGTTGGTCCATTGGTAATATGAAGTCTGAAGCTACATACAGATGTAATCTACAAACATTTGTGGTGTCACTGTTCACAACTCAAATTTTCTAGCCCCATCTCCTGTCTTTTCCTTCCCTGCTGTCAAATAAACACCCACTCATTCTTCAAGACCCAGCTAAAATATCACCTTTCCTGTGGAACTCTCTCAATTCCCCTAGGCAGCATGAATCACTCCTTCTTCATGCTTTTCAAGAAGAATGTATGGTTCCCTTTATTATTCATCACATGGTATCATCTTTGACTCTTTGCACTTCTGTCTCCCACTGGGCTGTGAACTTGTCTAGGGCATGAACTGACTTCCTTGCTCTTGTTTCCCAGAACTTCATTTTCTTCTGGCTACAATCTCATGTGTTTGTCCAATGAGATGGGTGTAGCCTAGATTGTTCAAATGACTTGCCCAAAGATATCCAGCCAGTTCTGAGCTAAACTGGGATTAGAAATCTTATTTCTAATTCAATACATAGTCCTACCCCATTGTTCTGTCTCCCATCTAATGATAATTCTGATTTTTTATTTCTTTAGCACCTTTTATAAAACCAAGACATTTATTTGATTAATTCTTAATTAAGCCGTCATCTGAAGTAGATAGAGGGCACCTAATTGTCCTCTTTAGAGATGATAAAATTTAGTCAGTTCTAGGAATTATTCAAAGCTAGTCATTGAAAGTGCCTCTAACTCGTGTAAATTTTTTTTTAACCAAACTTTGAAATAGAGTACACATTGTTAGCTATTTGATCTGGTTATCAAAGCAGTAGGAAGAAGCCATTAGACTTCACTGGTCACTATTTGAATTGTTATTTATTCCTCCTGCATGGTAAGACAAAATTAGACATCTCCCTAGTGGGATCCTCCTATTACAGATGATTGATCACTCTCCTTTCTCTCATATATATGTCATAGAAGTTAAAAGTTGGGAAGCTGTAAGCAGGAGAACACCTGGGGAAATGCATTCTCTCTTTCTCAATCAGAGTTTTTCTCTAACTGACATAGTTTTTTACTTGTCATGCACAAGAAAACTTTTTACTATAGTGAATTCTGAAGAAAGGCTGTTTCTGTTAACACTCATTTCCCTACAGGAACTTTTTATTGGAAATCTGGGATGAAACACTATTCTTAAGGAACACACCCAGTGTGGGTAGGTCGTATTTCATTTTGTTTACAAGAACACGGTTATGCATTAGGCCATATGGCACCATGTGGGCAATACTCGTTTCGTATAAGTTACCGTTTTATTGTATTAAATGAGGGCCCCAGTGATTTGAAAGATTATGTCTTTCTCAATTACATTATAAGTGGAATACTCTATTCTTAGTCCTCAGTGAAAAGTTTTCTTCTTTAAGGAGGACATGTTTGCTAACAATAAAACATGCTTTCTCAAATCTGTCTTGTTCCCAAATATTCAGATGGTTAAGAAAATGTCTAGGATAAAATATTTTCAGGCCATTGCCCTGGTTTACTAAATTTAAAAATGGAAAGAAAAGGGGTGGGGGAGGCTAAATCTAATTAGTTACATGTGTAGAAATAAATGTGAGACTCAGTAACTTTAAGATTTTTTGTGTGTACTATTCATAATGAGAATAGGTAATAGAATTTCTCGGCAGGGTATCAGAAGTAGGGGGTATGTGAGCCTGCAATTATGTAGAGTAGCCCTGACGTTTATGAGGAGAGGGAACTACATACACAGTTAGTCACAGGGTCCCCGAAAGCCAAGATGGATTTAAGTGTTACTAGACTTGCTTAAGGGAGCTCTGGTGGTACAGTCCATAAGGAATTGCACTGCTAGCTCGAAGACTGCCTCTCCAGCAGTTCAAATCCGCCAGCAGTTCGGTGAGAGAAAGATGGGCTGTTTCCTTCAACACAAATAATAGCTTCCAAAAAAATCAGTGGATTTTTTTGGAAGCTATTATTCCAAAGCTCTCAATAACAATGAGTAACTTACCGGAGTCTGTTTACCTTCTAAGAACATTTTTCTACTTCTATCTAAGATGTGGCTCTATTAACTTCAAAAACAAATGATTGTGACACTGGCAGACATTTTCTCTTAAGCAAAAAATGTTCACTTGGTTGAACTTCATGAATTTTCAAAGTTAATTATACTTGTAAGGGAAAGAAAACTGGACTAGCATTACTCACTAAACAAGTCTCACTGACATATTTATTGTGTTTTTTTGGCTGTAACAAATTGAACTACATCTTTAAAATTGCATTTGGCATGTTGTTGTTGTGAGCCATCAAGTCAAACCGACCCATAGCTGACACTCCAGTGGGTTTTCCGAGGCGATAATTGCACGTGGGATGAGACTGTCCATCCTCTTCCCTCAGAGCAGCTGGTGAACTCGAACCAAGTGCCTTCAGGATTGCAGCACAGATGCTTAGCACTAGGCTGCTAGAGGAAAATATATTTCACTCAACTTTAGAATTTTGGACTATTACTAATAAGACTGATGAGATACAGTAATTGTAAAATGTGTCACAATTAGTTTCCTCGTTCCCTCACCTCTTGCAAGGGGACTTTACAAATCCTCCCATCAAAAGATCTAGTTTCTTTCACCAACTCAAGCACTTTGGCTGGCTTTGTTGTTTACTTTGGCCACTAGAATAGGTCAGACACAATGATACTACAGTTCTGTTAAATAAAAATTAACACACTCAAACTTATTGCCATTGAGTTGGGATCAATTAATAACTGATCCTTCGGCAGGTTGTCAAGAAGCTGTAAATCACATGAAAAGAGATTTCTTATCTTTCTCCCAAGTTCTAATACTGTAGACCTCCAGAAACATTCTGCACTTTTGCCATTTCTATGGCATGAACTCACTGAAACTGAGGAGCACCTGAAACACTTGCTGCAGAGGGTCAAGGACTGCAGCCTTCAATATGGATTGAGGCTTAATATCAAGAAGACAAAGATTCTCACCACTGGACCAATTGACAGCATCAGGATGGATGGTGAAGAGTTTGAGATTGTTCACAGCTTTAGTTTGCTTGGCTCCAGAGTAAACACTCTTGGCAACAGCAGCCAGTAAATTAAATGACATATTGCGATAGGAAAGTCTGCTTTTAGGGACTTCTCCAAAGTACTGAAGAGCAATGGTGTCACTCTGGAGACTGAGTTGCATCTGATACAGGCCATGGTCTTTGCTATCACTTGTTATGCATCAGAGAGCTGGACAATGACTAGGGAATATAGAAGGAGAATTGATGCCTTTGAGCTGTGGTGCTGGAGAAGAGTTTTTAATGTACCATGGACTGCCAAGAAAACAAACTGGTTTATCCTGGAGAGGGTTAAACTGAGAAGCTCCTTAGAGGCAAGAATTCTGAGGCTTCGTCTGACATACATTGGACATGTTGTAAGGAGGGACTGGTCCTAGGAGAGGGACATCATGCTTGGGAAGGTAGAGGGACAGCACAGGAGAGGAAGGCCCTCTATGAGGTGGATTGATTCAGTGACTGGGGTAATTGGCATGGGTGTATCGGCGACAGTGCGATTGGCACAGGACAGAGCAGAGTTTAGGGCTGTTGTACATAGGGTCGCTGTGAGTCGCAAGCCACTCAACATCACATAACAACAACATAAGATGAACTCACTATGAGAACAAGCTCAGGCTTGCCTGCTATAAGACAAGAGGCCATGTGGAATAAAGAGAAGCCATCTCTATGAAACCCTTCCTAAACTGGCCAGCTCCCAAAAGGCCTACAGCAGATCACTGGTATAAGAGCAAGCTTAGCTAATTTAGAACCATCCAACAAACCCACAGACTCTCGAGCAAAACAAAGTTGTTGGACGCTACTGAGATTCATGTTTCCTTATTATGCCAAAAAATTATAGAGTTGGTAAATATTTATATATATTGACACTTCAATTATGATACAGAAGCCCCTCTAAGTCATAAAGCTTTCACTTAAAAATGTACATAGATAAAAGAATTACTACGTTAAAAAAATGTGTCAACTTTGCATTCTACCAACAGATGGTATGCTATGCCCAATGCATAGTAGTAGTTCTTTAGACTTATTTACAAATGAACTTACAGACAGCTTTGAAGATCCTACCCTGTACGTTAATTGGGAGCTTATGAAGATGTGTGGTCTTTTCTAAGTTAATTAATATTTTCTTTTTTTTCATGATAAAAATAAATCTATCTCTACTTCCATTAAGTTGACTCTAACTCAGAGACCCTGTAAGATACAGTAGACATACCCACAAGGTTTTCAAGACTGTCAATCTTAATAGAAGTATACTTTATCCTTCTACTACAGAGCAGCTGGTGAGTTTGAATAGCCTACTTTCTGGTTAGCAGCCCAATACTTTAACCATTGCATTATACATTGATATTTCAAATAAACACATTTGAAATAAATATATACCAAACATAACTTGTAAATTAGCTAATTCTTCTTTTCTGCTAAGACATTAACATTTGTTGAGTTGGTCTAAACACTTAGTCTTGTTCTCAGTTTAAGGTATATTTTTTCTGAAGCCCTTCACCCCACCCCCAAAATTCTTGAATGCTAATAAAATCTAGTCATAAGGAAATATTTATGTTTTGGAAAGAGATATATTACATGTTATATAACCCAATAGGTTTCTTCTGGTGGGAGTTATTTTTCAGAGAAAATTTAGCTTCTAGAAGAGAATGTCTGCTTACTGGACGACAGATGTTGACATTAGTTAATTGAGGTTGAACAGTGGTTTGGCTGAACAAAGCTGAGGCCAAAACAAGTCCACAGGAGGAATGTAAAGCCAGTAGACACTCAGAAAACGCAGGTTCATCCTGATGAAGTGGCTTCTCTTCAGTTCTCTTGCTAATTTACTGGGTATTCCATGAACTGCAAAGAGAACAAATAGGTCTGTCTTGGAGAAAGTGAAACCAGATTGCTTCTTTTTTTAAAAATTATAGTGATTTTTTTAAAGGAAATTACAGAAAGGTTAGGTTTTCATTCATTTCTCATCGTATACGTTCCTTCTGCCTCCCTCTACCTCCTCTAATTCACTTTGTAATGCACCTCTTATTCCAGATTGTTAATTGTCATACATATGCCTAATCATACATGGTTTTCAGACAGTGCATCCCTTTATCTATTCCAGGGCAGTGCTCACTATGTATCCAGGCTTTTCCTGTTCTCCCCCCCCCCCCCCCCCCGCTTGACAGTCCTGTTTTATAACAGCACTGTCAGGCAGTATTTACATACTCTTTGGAAGCAAAGATGGTAAAACTTAAGATTACATATTTTGGGTATATTGTTAGGAGGGGGCCAGTCCTTGGAGAAGGACAGCATGCTTGGAAAGGTGGAGGATAAGCATAAGAGAGGAAGATTCTCACCAAGATGAATTGTTGCAGTGATTGCAGAAATGAATTCACGTGTGTCTGAGATGGCAAGGATGACATAGGATAATACAGGGTCCAGGTTCATTGCTTCTAGGGTCTCCGTCAGTCATACTCAACTTGGTGGTATATAACAACAACAACATATTCAGAAATAATAACCCAATCATTTTATCTTTAACAACACCAAGATGTCAGACATGTTACTGTTTTTGTTAGGTGCCATCAAGTGAATTACAACTCATAGCAACCCTATGAACAACATATCTGAACCCTGTACCACACCAAACCTTCCTCTCAACCTCTGACACACCTGAGTGCATTGCTTCAGTCACTGCGTCAATCTGTCTGCTTGAGAGTCTTTCTCTCTTTTGCCATCCCTCCACCTGGCAAAGCACGATATTCCTCTCCAAGTAATAGCCTCTCATAGCAACATGCCCAGAGTATGTGCAATGGAGATTCATCATATTTGCCTCCAAGAAACACTCTGTACACTGCTTCAAGACATATCTGGTTTTTGTATTTTGGTGGTGGTGGTCTTTTTTTTCTTTTTTTTCTTCTTTCGGCATTCCATGGGGTCAGCACCACTTTTTCTCCAATACCACATTTCAAACGCATCAGTTCTTCTGAAGAATCATTGCAGTTGCTGTGTGCTGTTGAGTTGGAACTGATCCACAGCTGGCCCTCCAGCAGGTTTTCAGAGGCAGTTAATCACATGGGAGGAGATTGCGCAACCTTTTTGCTGTGGAGCGGTTTGTGGATTTGAACGGTGTGCCTTGTGGATTGTAGCACAGCTTTTCATCTACCATTAGGTCACTAGAGCTCCATAATTAATAATGATCAGTATAGAAAGTATAGTCTCTGTTCCTGCACATGTTATATGGCAAGAAGGAATATACTGGTACAAGGTGACATAAAAAATCTTGCAGCCACTAGGCCATCAGATCTCCCTAATCAAATAACTTATCGATCAATTTTTTTAAAAAACCAAACAAAATAAAAGTTCATTCTCATTGTTGTTGTCATTGTTGTTCTGTGCCCTCGAGTCAACTATGACTCACAGCAACCATATGCACAGTTCTGAACTCTGCTCTATCCTGAGCCAATCTCATTGTCTCTGATGCATCTACCCTCATGACCCCAGTTACTGAATTGTCTATCCATTCCCACTGAGCTTATTTCAATTCACAGCAATCTATAGGACCACATGGAACTGGTCTTCAGAAACTGCAAGACATTTAAAACTTTGTGGAAGCAGATTGCTACATCTTTCTCCTATGGAGATTTAAACCACTGATCTTTTGATCAGCAGCCCAGTGTTTAGCTATTGTAGTACCAGGTCTTCATATAAATGCCAAGTAAATAAAATACACAGAACCTAGAATAAAAGAATTATCAGAAAAGTATGATGTTGTATCAACAAGCAGTTTTTGTTGTTATGTGTCATTTAGTCGCCTGCAACTCATAGCAACCCTATGTACAACAGCTCTGTCCTATCCTGTGCCAGTCTCACTGTCTCCAATACACCTACTCCCATTACTCCAGCTACTGAATCAATACACCTCATACAGGATCTTCTTCTCCTGCACTGTTCTTCCATGCTCCCAAGTATAATGTTCTTCTCCAAAGACTGGTCCCTCCTTGCCACATGTCCAAAGTATATCAAAGCTTCAGAATGTTTGCCTCCAAGGAGTATACTGGTATAATGCTCTCCAGGATGAACCTGTTTGTTTTCTTAGCAGTTCATGGTATATTCAATATTCTTCTCCAACACCACAGCTCAAAGGCATCAATACTCCTTCTATCCTTCCCAGTCGTTGTTCAGCTCTCTGATGTATAGCAAGTAATTGCAAAGACCATGGCCTGTATCAGATGCACCTTAGTCTCCAGAGAGACACCATTGTTCTTCAGTACTTTGGAGAGGTCCCTAACAGTCGACTTTCCTATCACAATACATCTTCTAATTTCCTGGATGCTGGTGCCAAGAGTATTGACTATTAAGGCAAGCAAACTAAAGCTTTGAACAATCTCAATCTCTTTACCATCCATCCTGATGCTCCCAATTGGCCCAGTGTTGAGAATCTTTGTCTTCTTGATATTGAGCCTCAATCCATATTCAAGGCTGCAGTCCTTAATCATCTGTAGCAAGTGCTTCAGGTCCTTCTTAGTTTTAGCAAGCAAGGTTGTGTCATCCGCATAACGCAAATTGTTGATGAATCTCCCACCAATCCTGATCCCACACTTCCCCTCATAGAGCCCAGCCTCCTGGATAATCTGAATATAGGCTGAAAAGATATGGAGATAAGACACATCCCTGGTGTACACCCTTTCCAATTTTGAACCAGGCAGTGGTTCTCTTCTCCGTTCTGACGACTGCCTCCTGGTCCAAGTATAGGTTTTGCATTAGCACTATCAAGTGTTCTGGGATTCTCTTCTCAAAGTCAGCCACAGTTTGTTATGATCCACACAGTCAAATGCCTTTGCATAATCAATGAAACATATATAGACATTTCTCTGGTACTTTCTGCTTTCAGCAGTTCTTAGGTAGGCCAATTTCCTGCAGAGGCTCCCCCCCCACCGCCCTGAGCCTCGCGTAGTTTGCTTTATATGTTTAAGTGGCTATAAAAGATTTGGAGGAAAAAGTGTCTGCCAGTCTTTTTCATTAAGAACAGTGGCAAGTAGACACGAGTGATTGAAATGTGGAATATGAGAGAAGTATGAATGTAGAAACATTGGACATTGTTAAGAAAGAAATGGAACACATTAATATTGACATACTAGACATTAGCAAAATGAGACGGATTGGCATGGGATATTTTGAGTCAGACAACCACATGATTTCCTATGCTGGAAATGAAAAGTAAGGAAAAATGGGGTAGCATTTATAGTTAAAAAGATCATTTCCTTTTTTAAAATTTTGAATTGTGATTTGATATTAATGCACCAAATTTATTTCTCTTTGCTTCCATGATGACAAAACTAATTAGTGTAATAGTATTTTTTATTTACAAAATTTGTATATATTGTTTTTCACATGGATCTTTCCCATTTGTTTCACACATCCCTTCCTCTACCCATCAAACTTTAGGACCCTATAATTAACCCCTACCCCCATCCATCCTGACCCCTCTGCTCTCCCCTTCCCCCCCTTGAGTCCTCACACTCATTCTACAATAATGGTCTTATACAATATTTGTCTGTCCTTATGGGACTGAGTTAGTTCATTTAGCATAATTCTTTCCTGGATCAGATGACTTCACAGCTGAATTTTACCAAACATTCAGAGAGGATCTATCACCAATTCTACTTAAATTCTTTTTTAAAAATGGAAAAGAAAGAAGAAACACTCCCAGAGTTATTCTGTGAAGCAAGCATAACCCTAATACCAAAACCAGGCAAAGATATCCTGAAGAAAGAAAACTACAGACCAATATGTCTCAAAAAAAGACTATTTCTTGAACCAGTTTGAAATACAATATGAGTGACAGGATAATATCCATATATATACTAGGAAGACCTGTTAATATCAATATCATTCAAATATATGCACCCATAGCCACAGCCAAAGAGAAGGGAGATTTCTACCAACAACTGAGATGTATTAATAATAATTGGTGACTGGAATTAAAAAATTGGGAACAAAGAAGAAAGATCAATAGTTGGAAAATACAGATTTGTTGACAGAAGTGAGGTTGGAGACAGAATGATAGAAATTTGTACAATCAATGATTTATTTATTGTAAAACCTTTCTTAAGAAACCCAGATGGCAAGTATACATATGGACCGCACCTCATGGTCTACACAAGAATCAGACTTATTACATCTGTGGAAAGAATCAAGGAGAAGCTCAATATCAGCTGTGAAAAGTAGGACAAGTATTAATTGTGGAACAGACCATCAACTACTCACATGCAAATTCAAGCTGAAGCTAAAAAAGGTAGAACAAATCCACAAAACTCAAAATTTGACCTTGAGTCTGATCCACCTGAATTTAAAAAAAAAAATAATGTCTTAGGCACAGGTTTGAGGCCTTGAACACTAATAAATGAAGACCAAATGACCTATGTAAGGACATCAAAATATCATCCATGAAGAATGAAAAAGGTCATTTCATTACAAAAGCAGAGGAGAAAAAAGACTGAGATGGATGTCAGAAGAGACTTTGAGTATTGCACTAGAAGGATGAGAAGCCAAAGCAAAGGGAAGAAATCAGGAAATTAAGGAGCTGAACAGAAGATTTCAAAGGATATCTCAGGAAGACACAGCAAAGCATTGTAATGAAGTATGCAAGAGCTGGAGTTGGAAAATCAGAAGGGCCTAACTCGTTCAGCATTTCTTAAGCTGAAGAAACTGAAGAACAAATTAATGCCTTGAGTTGCAATACTTAAGGATGTTGTGGGCAGAATATTGAATGATCCAGGAAGCATAAAAAGAAGTCAGCAGGATTACATGGAGTCACTATACCAAAAAAGATAAGCGGACATAGAAGAATTTCATGAAATAATATAAAATCAAGAGGCAATGGTGATGCCGGAGGAATTTCAAACTGCTCTGAAGGAATTGCCAAATAACAAGGTTCCAGGAATGGATGAAATACAAATTAACATGTTTTAACAAACATGTGCAGCTCTTGACCTGCTCACTAGGTTGTGCCAAGAAATCTGGAGGACAACTACCTGGTCAACTGACTGGAAGAGATCCATATTTATTCCCATTCCAAAAGAGATGACCTGTTAGAATGTGGAAATTATTGAACAATATCACTAATACCATACTCAAGAAAAATCCTGCTGAATATTATTTAAAAATTACTAGAACAATATATAGACAGAGAACTACTAGAAGTGCAACCTGGATTTACAAGAATCTGTGGCACTAAGTACATAGCCAATGTCAGATGAATTTTTGGCTGAAAGCAGAGAGTACCAGAGGAGTGTCTATCTACATTTCATTGACTATGTAAAGACATTTAACTGTGTGGATCACAACAAACTGTGGCTAACCTTGAGAAGAATGGAAAATCCTAAATCAAGAAGAAAGCCTGATTGTGCTCGTATAAAACCTGTACTTGGACCAGGAAGCAGTCATCAGAGCAGAAAAAGGAAACAATGCATGGTTCAAAATCAGAAAATGTGTATATTATGGAGGCATCCTAATTCCATACCTTTTCCATTTATATGTGGAAGAGATCATAAGGGGGACTAGGCTTTAGAGAAGGAGTGTGGCATCAGAATTGGAGGACGATTCATCAATAACCTGTGTTATGCAGATGACACAATTTTGCTTGATGAAACCAAAGAGAACCTGAAGCACTTGCTGCAGAATGTCAAGGACTGTAGTCTTCAATATGAATTGAAGTTCAACATCAAGAAAACAAAGATTCTTACCATTGGGCCAACTGACAGTATCATGATAGATGGAGAAGAGATTGAGATGGTTAACAATTTCAGCTTCCTCAATTCCACAATCAACATTCTTGGTACCAGCAATAAGGAAATCAAAAGATTAATTGCATTGGGAAAATCTGCTGTCAGGAAACTCTCCAGAGTACTGAAGAGCACTAATGTTTCTCTAGACACTAAGTTGTACCTGATTCAGACCAACATCTTTGCCATTTACTTGCTATGCATCAGACAATGACTAAGGATGACAGAAGAAGAATCAAAACCTTTCAGTTTTGGTGTCATGGAGAGTGTGAAATCAAGTTGCTCCTTGGAGGCAAGGATTTTGAAATTCCATTTAACATATTTTGGGCATGTTGCCAGAAAGGACCTGTTCTGGGATAAGGACTTCATGCTTAGAAGGATGGAGAGACAGCACAAGATAGGAACATCTAGGAGGAGATGGATTGACACAGTAACTGGACTAAAGCAGGTAAGCTTTTTGGAGACAGTGAGATTGGCTCGGGATAGGACAGGGTTCAGAGCTGTTGAGCATAGGGTTGCTATGAGTGGAAGGTGACTCAAAGGCGCATAACAACAACAACAATAACAACTCCAAATCCTTCAAATTATACTTAGTAAGAGAAAGAAGCTATTTATACCTTGTTAGGCTCTAGAAAGAGTTCAGAGGTGAAATCATAGGCCTACTGGAAAGCTTAAACGAGAAGATCTAGTCTGTATTTGAGATACTTCTGATAACATCGCTTTTGGAGGCAGTAGCAAACTAAGACATCAGCTGTGAGGAAAGTGGAAATTAACTTACAGGTGACACTGGAATTGTCAACTACTTGCTTCTTTTAATTTTTTTTCTTTTCTTTTTTTTTGTCTTCTTGAAAAAGATGAATTTGGTACATGGTAATTAGCTGCTCTGCTTAGCTTCCTCTTTGCAACCTGACGGGCCCTACTTCATGAAACAATTGGTGTTCTGCTCTGCAGACGTTTCTTGACAAACGGTGAAAGCGTGTGCTCCCCCAGATGGATGAAAACGCTGCCGGTAATGACAGGAAGCCATATTAGAGGGCAAGATTGCCTTGGATGTGCAGTTCCTCCAGTTAAGATGTTGGGGAGGTTTATTCTTCCTTTTTCAAATCTTTTGGGAAGGTGGAAATAGCAGTTCAAGAAAGGAGATGCCACGATTCTGACAAGTTAATTAAGCTTTCAGTTCTGAGTATTATATGTATAGCAAAGAAGGGGAAAAAACCTTAATTTTCTTTGTACTGTCTGACAAAAACGAAACACAAGATAAATGCAGGCAGATTCTTTCAAAGTTGTCCTTATTACTGATTCCCAGTCTGTGGAATAGAGGTGTTATAAAGGGAAATCTGAACAAATGAAAAGTTTCAGCATCTTGTATCTTTTTTATGACTTACATATGAATGTACGCATACAGAGATAAACATGCTTTTTGTTAAAGTGTGAAAGCTGAAGAACTCACATGTAGATTTTCATCTATGCTTGTTTGCTCTACTTCCAATTGATTTAACCAATGTTGGGGGGGGGGAAGTATATTCATCATGGGAATAGAATCTTAGATTCCTCTATCCTCTTAGATCTTTGCCTCTACTTGTTTATGTGTTTCTGCTGCTTGACCAAAGAAGCTTTGCAGAGGTAATTAAGGTTACTTATCAGCTGGCTTTGGAAAAAGGAGGTTATTTTGTTTGGGGGCAATAAAATCAAAGGAGTCCTATTAACAGAAGAGAAGTCACAGATATTTGAAGCACAAGAAAGTTTTGATGTATCAATGTGTCAAGATAATGAGATCCTTAGTCCCAAAACCATCAGGAATTGAATTCTATCAACAACTGATCAGCTTGAAAAATCTTGGCTCTAGATGAGAGCCAAAACTGTTCCTCTCTGTTTTATTCTGGTGAGACCCTAAGGAGAAAGTCCAGTTGTGGCTGATTTCTGATCTACAGACACAGTGATACAATGAATATTGTTGTTATGTGCTGTCAAGTCAGAATCTAATCATAACTAGGCTTTGAGGGGCTGTAAATAACATGAGAGGAGACCACCCATTTTTCTCCCTTAGAGTATCCAGTGGATTTAAGCCATGCACCTTTGGGTTGACAGTGCAACTCCTTACCACTAAGCTATAAAGAATGGGTGTGGTTTTAAGTTGCTAAACTAGTGGTGCTTTGCTACATAACAATAAAGAAAATCAAAGCCTAAACCCTCCATTAGTTAATATATCCAGGTTTTGACAGTTTTATTTTAATCTTGCTATAATTTCTAATTAATCTTTTAGAAGTCAAAGCTTACAACTTTTAATAAACATGTTGCATATGAAACATTGATTAACAAGTTAATCAAAGCAGTTTTGATTTACCAATCTGGTAAAACATTTCCTCATATAAGCCATCAAAGTAGGTTCTACATTCTTTGAGAAATCAATTCAGATTTTATTAAAATCAAAGACATGATTCAAGGCCTACTCAAATATATATCCTCATGAGATGGATTTTTCATCAATTCCTGGGACTGGGAATATGGTATAAAAGTACAGTCATGGGCACCAAATTCCCCTGGTTTACTTCCTGACACTGAAATTCATTTATTTCTTCTATGGGATTTTTGTTCTTTTTAGCAGCACACCCTGCCATTTGCCTGACTGTTGATCATATTATTGAGCAGCACTGAATCCACTCCTAGTTGTACTAGTAAACCTTGATTGCATGAAGTTAATTGAGTAACCCATTCTTATCATCAAACTAACAAGCTTGGGAATGGGTATGTAAGTCAGCTCTAAATCAATCATCCAGTCACATTATACTGCTATGGACTTATTCATTCATCCTAAAATATTGACGTATGTTCTAAGTTTTTTCAAACAACCTGAATCCAGAAGAGATTACTAAGAATTCTAGGACATAGACTCCTCTCTTGAAAGACACAAACAAGAAGGCATGCAGTCCTGCTTCTTCCTGGCAGTCATCTCAAGACCCCAAAATAAGAAACTTCCTGAGTCTAGGGCCAGCGTTAAAGACACAGACTAGAGACAAGAACAAAAATCAGAAATAGCATCCAGAACACACTTGAATCCCTGAATAAATCCTATCTTGACCCTACTACATTCCAGCTCAGTTAGTTGAATGAATAACTATTCTTTTTTTAATGAAGCCTGTCTGGATTGCATTTTCTGCTGCTCATAACCTAAACACCTGTAAACTGCAGAAGGCAAAGGGACAAATAAAAGAGTGGAAAACAGCTCTCTTACCTCACCAGGTTACCAGGGCTAGGTGGCCTACACAGGGCCTTTAAAAAAAGCTTTGTTTTCTCCAGCTTTCAAATTCGAAATTGTAGTTGCCCTGGCCGCGTTACTAGTGAGTATCCTGCATATTTCTTTTGCTCGTTTTTCTCCAATGTCTGCCTTCATTCTTTGATCACAGTTTTTGTTTCTAAGTAACATACCTTTTCCTTCATATAATGATTCACGTGTTCAGAGAGTGTCTGTGAGAGATGAAGGTGAATCATTATAAGTAATAAAGTGTTGGGCAGATTTCTCATTTCAGGATTGCACTTCCCATGTGATCTTTTATTTTCAGGATCATTCAATTTATCGTCTGTGCTTGGGCTCATTCTACTTCTATCTTTCCATCAGATGTGTTTCTCCCTTCCACACACTAACCAGATCTTGCAGAAATGGTGAATGAAAAACTTCAAACATACTGATACTAGATGAAATTAAATTTTTTTTAAAAACCCCCAACATATCAATGCTTACCTGAAAATTTGCCTTGAAGAAAATCAGGGGTGGGGGTGGGAGTGAGTTGACAAATCTGTATCACTCATAAAATATTTGAAAGCAACTGCCTAAGCTTGTATAGGCAAGTTTTCTTACCAGGTACAATCTATGTATAACAATATTTTTTTCATTTATTGACAATATTACCTCATAAGTATATATATATATATATATATATATATATATATATATATATATATATATGTTTACAACCACAGATTGTAGATGCCTCATCCTGATAATCCCGAATCATGGAATAAATGCTTATTTTAAATAATAAATTAGAGAAATGAAGCATAGCTTAGTTTTAAAATTGAGGCCATTGTAAAAATAAATCAGGTTAGTAGTAGGTTTATTAGTGAAATAATTCCCCATGTCTCCACTCTTCGTTCACTTGTTATGGATACATAAAACCTCTTAGATGGGGAGATTCGCACCCCCTCCCCAACTGCAACAAGGTTTATGCAATACCAAAGAAAAAGGTAGCATAAACATAGGTCTCCTCACACTAATGTTTAGTGATGGCTAATTTTAATGTTTCGTTTATTTTGGAAAAAGTTGAATAATGGGGTGTAATAGTGGATAGATCCTTCAGAGAAAAGCGTAAAAGTATAGACCAAAGATTTGTTAACAAGTTGATTAAAACCCTCAGTTTTCAAAATAAAATTATTTTTATTACACTTTGGCTGACGAAGCTGTGAATTGTAGTGTGATGGCTTTTTGACTGAAATTGTTTATTAATTCCCTGAGAAGATAGCCAAACACATTTACCCGAGTCTGTGATAATTGCTTATGATCTTCTAGATTTTGCTCCATGGAGAATTAGAAATGATATACAGGAAGTGAATTTCTTTTCTTTCAACTTTGTTTATAGTGTTTAGTTCTTGTTATTGAAAAATACCCTTTATATTATTAACTTTGAATATTATTATTTTAAACTCTTTTAAAGGGAGTAGGTCAATGACAGAATCCTTATGTCCTATGTGAGAGATCTGTGTTCTCCATTGCCAGCTAGTAGACCTCATCAGTAGTTATCACTCATGACTTATGAGGGAGACATGAGTGCTGCTGCGATGTTGACCAGGTACAGTGAAACTTCTAGGTGAAGAAAGACTAGGATGAAAGCCCTAGCAATACATTACTGAAAATCAGCCAATAAAAAGCACATGGTTACAATAATTTCATCTGTATCTGGTAAAGAAGATGGTTTAAGATTGGAAATGTGTTTTTCTCTGTTGTGCATAGGGTCAACATGAGTTGGAAATCTGAGTGAATGGCATCAAACAATAACATTTCCCCTTAAAACTCTAAAGCCTCACTAGGAACTCATGCAATATTATTCAAAATGGGTGACTCTGGAGGACATTATGCTGAGTGAAATATCTCAGTCACAAAAGGACTTATACTGCATAGTGCCACTGTTTTAAAACAGGAATGACATTGGGGTGGGGGAAGACGGAGAAAGACAGGATAACTAACGTATACTGCATTGAAACAGATGAGGGAGAGAACTGTTTAAAAGGGATATGTGATTAGGTATTATTGTCATGACAGGAGTCTAGATCGAAGGCTGCATAGTGGACTGGACTTGTGGGGGAGGGACTATAGAACAATGAAAGAATTTATCTTTTACTTTTCAAAGAGAAGAATGAACTGGGGTGGAGGGGTGGTCAGAGAGAAAAGTGCAACAATGAATGAATGGAAATCCAAAATCTATAAATTTCCATTAAAATTAATAAAATATATAAAGAAAAAAGCCAGTTTACTAAAAGCATCTAGCACAATTTAATAATTGTTACATATCAAAGATATGTCAATCAAAACAAAAAAAAAGTCTAAAGCCTCAATTATCATGGTAGATAATGTGTCGTGGCCATTTAGATATGGAGACAGTCAGTTAACTAGAGTCCTTTAAAGACTTTTTCTCAAAACTTTTCAATGTTACTGTATAATGCAAATCTCTAAGAGGGATATATAATGTTTTCAAAGATAAACAAACTCACTTGATCATAAGATCTTTCTCTTTATTCCAGAACACCTATTTATAGCTTGTATGACACAGGTGTTTCTCAGTAAACAGTTTAAGATATTTTCTTTAAAAACAAAAGGAAAAGTGCTCTTGTCATTAATTCAAAAGTTTGAATTTGCAGCTCTTGATCTGAACTTCTCATAAAATGAACTTCTCATTTCACTGTGAACTTGAACTTTTGTCTCACTCCATTTCATGTTTTCATTTCTCTGTATATGGGATCCAAAGTGATGGTGCTGTCATCTCATACCAAATCTAAGTCTAAAATTGGGTAAGAATACAGAATACATCTCAAACTGAATTAGAGAGTGAACCTCTTTCATCCGAAAGTCTCACCATACAAGTATGGCTAGCCTTTCTCTTAAATGTTTCTCAAAATAATTATTTTCTCAGCACAGATAAGAAAGAGCAAAATTTATCAAAGAATGTAGCCTGGAAAAGATAAAGTGATTTTTTAAAAAAAATTAGATCATTTGATGTAATTACATACTTTATTCTCAGATTTGAAGAAATAATGATATCTAAATAACTACAAGTGAAAATTAGATCACTCACTTCCAATAGCCAAATAATCAATTCATATGTCATTTTCCTAAGATTTTATATTGGTGCTCTTGTATATTTGTTTCTTCTTAATTTTATTTTGTAATTCAATCTTATTTTTTTTGAAATATTGTCTTGTTTCATGTAATTGAGAGTGGTGTTATTTTTGTCTTACCATTAATTTCACAGCTTTTATTGTTTAGAAATGGACATGTATATTTTAGGATGAAGAAGAATGTGTGATCAAAAGTATGCAAGTACAATCATTAAGTATTTACAAAATGAAAAATCAAAAAGTGAAAGAATTTGACATTTAAAAGCATACATGTTTGTGTGTGTGCACCTACATATATTGTAAGTCTGAATGCATGTAAATGTCAAAAACAGTCATAAAATCCTCCCTTAAAGGCAGAAATACCACTGTAACATGTGCCTGTTCTTACAGCTATATACATGACTATAAACAGAATCAATAAAAAGGAGCTTTAGTGGGGCAAATTGCGACTCACTCTAAGTAAGAATAGGGACTGAACTTAGATCTTGATACCCCTTCTCATGTCTAAATGAATGTCATAATATTCTTTAATTGAGTCACATTTCTTTAAGCTACATTTTCATTTCCTCCAAATTGATAAGCTATGCTAATTGTGCTAAGTGAAATCTGTCATTACTATTGTCATAAGAGAACGTTCTAATATCTATAGGTGTACCTGTATAAAGACCTTGCTCAGCTTGTTTCCTCTGTTTTTCCCATTTAAAGTGAGGCACTTCAGTTAAGCTTGCAGTCCTGTTATTTCTAATTGTTCTGTATCCAAGACATCCTCTGGAACAATGACTCATTGTTCACTGTACTGTTTTTCTGAGGTGTGCAGATTTTACCTTGAGTCCTTAACTCACCTTAAAATGATTTCATTTTTTCTGAAACAGACCTTCGTATTGTACAAATAATAACTTCACCTTTATCACAACTGATAGATTACCTTAAAGGGGCAGGAAGAAACATAGATGAAATGTAGACCCTTGGCCTCCATTATTTCCTTATAATTTGTTTTGTTTCATATGCTCACTTCCCACAGAAATACATAGTTAAAACAGTTTCTTGTCCAGCACTATTGCTGTGATTCTGTGTGAAGTTCAAACTATGGTTTTCCAGACTGGCTATGAAAATTAAAGTTTTAGTCAACTGTGTAGAATAAAGTTGACAGTTCTAATCCACCCCTCAGCTCTGAAGGAGAAAACTCTGTTCCTATAAATATTACCGCTAAGAAAACCCTATGAGACATTCTTTTTTTTTTTTTTTTAATCACATGGTGTTACCATGAGTTGCAGTTAACTGTATGGCACCCAACCACAGATTATATAAACAGTTAACAAATTTTGTGCATGTTTATTGCCAGTGTTAAAAAGAATGTGTTTCAAGAGTGCTAGGTTCCCTGACCTGGTAACAAACTTTCTTCCTGTTTATGTAAATCATTGTGCTTGCATTTGGCTAGTGCCTGAAGTCTTCCTTGTAGCAAGTCTTTCAACACATGTGAAGTGAAGAATTAAAGATACCCAAGCCAGGTCAGTCTCAAATTCTTTTCTCACATATGGTCCAAAACAATGTGCAGGGACTAATGGAATTCCTTTAATTTCAAGTGAAATTAATGAGGCAGACTTTCTTCCCAGAATATTTATAAATAAATGAATGAATGAATGAATCCATGAAAATCCCAAATGAGATATTCAGTGGTCAGAATAATCAAAATACTGGCATTTAAAATAATGTAAGACCTTGGATATAAGCAAGTTTCAGTTTATAAAAACTGATTAGAATTTTTTACTCACGATCTTAAGTTACCAGAGGGTGGAGGCTATCATCCGGGTTTGGAAGCCTCAAAGGGCAGTTGGACAAAAAAAAAATGACTGAATGGATTGGCAACAAACCCCCTGGGAAATGATACATAACTCCAAAATTTTAGAGACATTTACTTAATGTATCCTGGGATTTAACTTTGAGCCTAGCTCCCTGTTGTGTAAAACTATCTCCTTTTTCCTTAATATTTCACAATATTTAGTGCAACAATTTGTTTTTCTTCAATTTAGAGGAATAGGACCATAAACTAAGGAAAAGAAAACTCACTTGCAAAGGGAATGATCACTTATGTTCTTAGCAGTGAGTGTATTTAGAAAAATGATCTATGAGGTACAAAATAACGCCTCCCTAGAAATACTTTAAATTAGATTTCTGCTACAAAGGAGCTGGTGGTAGAACTGGAATTGCTAGGTGTTTTTGACTAGCTCATCTGGGTTGCTCATGCTTGTTTGGTACCTTAAAAATCTTCTGCGCCATCTAATGGAAACAATTCAAACTGCAGCTTGTTTCAGAGAACAAAAGCAGCCAGCCAGTTGTGGGTTTTTTCCCCAGTATAGATCAATTCAGAATAGATGAAAGGTATAGAGTTTAATAGATCAAATACCACTCTCTGAATGTAACGGCTTGGGGAAATTGGCTCCTCAGTTCAAGAGTATACACATTTCTAACATGCCAAGAGTACTATGATTCTACCATGCAAATGAATTAAATTAAAATACAAGCATTCATAGGAGCAGACAATAGAGTTAACTCATATGATTTGCCAAGTCAAGACCCAAGATATTCCAGCCTTTATTATTTTTTTGTTTTAAATAAGTATTCATTTTCAAGTGACTGCTGTTTTTGTCACACCTATGCTATATGTACCATGCTTTTAATTTCCAAAAATATTTACTGCTTTCAAAAGCCATGAAATAAAATTCAATATCCACATTTAGAATTTCAAACTCAAATGAAACCAGAGAGAAAACAAACCTGTCTTCATCCTCCAAACTTTGTTTGACTGATAGTGAATTTATGAGACAGTAGAAGAAGTCAAGGATTCTGAAGCTTCATCTGACATACTTTGGGCATGATGGAAGGAGGGACTGGTCCTTGGAGAGGGACATCATGTTTGGAAGAGTGGAGGGACGGCACAGGAGAGGAAGACCCTCAATGAGATGGATCGATTCTGTGGGTGGAGTGGTGGGGATGAGTGTGTTTGAGAAAGTGAGGTTGGCACAGGATAGAACGGGGTTTAAGGCTCTTGTACATAGGGTCGCTATGAGTCGCCAGCTACTGGATGGAACATAACAATAACAATAAACAATGTTTCAAAGTTGGTAATTTTTACAGAGTCAATGGTCACATTTCTTTTCTGGGCTCTGCAGGTGCACATGTGTGGATTCCAATCACCAATTTTCAGTTAGCAAGCAAGTATTCAGCCACTGTGTCACCAGGTTTCCTTAAACAGACCCAGGTGACCATTTAAATGAATGAAGTGAGTTGAAGGTCAAAAGTGGGATGTCATGATGGCTGTGACAAAATTGTTAGAGTTTACTCCCCTTTTCCTCTCCAGGGAATTGCCTTCTTTAGCAACATGTCTGCTGAATGTGAGATGAAGCTTTGCCATCCCTGCCTCCAAGGAGCATTCTGGATGCACTTTCTTTAAGATATCTATGTTTGTTCTTTTGACAGTCTGATGATTTTCAGTACTCTTCTCCGACACTCTCTCTCAAACATATGACTTCTTCTATCTTCTTTCTTCATTGTCTAGCTCTCAGATACACAGAAGGTGATAGAAAAGATCATGGTCTGAATTGAGCATACCTTTGTCTTCAAACTGACATCATTGCTCCTCAGTAATTTGGATTGATCCGTGAGAGTAGACTTGCTCAATGCAATACATTTACTGGTCTTCTGACTGCTGGTACAAAGTATGTTGATTGTAGATTCAATTGATTTGAAATCATTGACAATTTCAATCTTTTCACCGTTCAGCATGATGTTGCTTATAGGTACAGAGGTGAGAATTTTTCTTTTCTTGATGTTGAGACGCAATCCGTATTGAAGATTTTGATCTTCTGCAGTAAGCATTTCAACACCTCACTTTAAATGAACAAAGTTGTGTCATCTGCATAACAAGAGGAACTTTATGCTTGGATAGGTGGTTGGGTCAGTGAAAGAGAGGAAGACCCTCCACAAGATAGACTGATACAGTAACTGCCACAGTGGACTCCAGTGTGTCAGAGATGAAGAGGATGACAAAAGATAAGACAGGATTCAGATTTGTTGTCCATATGATCACTGTGAATTGTACTTGACATGACAAAACGTACCAATGACACCACCATTATTAAAAATTATTCATACATATTTCTTGTCCATTAAATTTTGTTTCCTGAAGGAATGGACTATCCAATTTACTTTACAATATTCTACTGCATTGCATCACCACATTATATATGTAAATGATTTTGTAAAACTAAGCGAGTGATTCAATGAGTAAGATTACATATCTTTCAGTTTCAGTGTAAATGTTGACTTTGAGACCTCAGATGGTATATTATTTTATGTGATTTTGATTTCCCCTCCTATATGGAGATTAGGATTCACTGATGACGAGGTAAGATGTCAGATTTGCTTAGTAAAACTTAGTGATGTATAAGAATTGCTAGTTTCAAATTTAATGCATAAAGAAATACATGTCTCTGCGGACTTTCTATGAGGCTTAGGATTGTTTACTAAGAGGCATGTTGAAGTAGGAACCAAGTAAACGAGATAAAGTTAAATCATCACTTTTTCTTTAACATTTAAATGAGGAGACTTGGGTGAGCTGTAGAGCATGTACACTGAATTAATATATTTTAGGGCATTATGATTATCATAAGAGTTCGGAATGAGGGTTGCAGAGGTGAGTATACTTGGGGTGGGAGGTGGGTGGGGGTGGGGGATTGTGTACCAATGGGGGAGTTTTTCTTTTGCTTTGCAAGGAGAGGAGCGAACTGGGGGTGGGGGGGGGGAGGAAAGCGCAACAATGAATGGAATTAAAAAAAAATATTCTAGCAAAATAAAAAAAAAACACACAAAAAACAGAACTCAGCGGGATGGCTGAGATGTTGCCCTTTTGACAAGCTGCAGTTTTACCACTTTTCTATCACATTCTTACGCACTCATTGCTGTTGAGTTTGAACCGACTCATCCCCCAGGGGATTTTCCAAGCCTAGGAATCATGCAGGAAGAGATCATCCATTTTCCCCCTTGGTGTTACTGGGGGTTTGAACTGTCAGAGAGGTGCTACCTTTGGGTTACCAGTGCCACCCTACCAACTGCAGCTCTAGGGCCCATTTTAGTGGAAAATATTAGAATTATTCTTCTATGATAGGTTTCACGGTTTCCAACTATACACACAGAGTCTTGTTTTTGCAGATTTTGCTGTTTTTATACATTAATGTCTTCATCATATAACCCATTTAATGCCACTGCTGTTGTTAGGGCCCATGGAGTCAACTATGACTCATAGTCACCCTCCAAGCAACAGATTTGAACCCTCTCTTATCCTGCATCATCCTTATGATCTCCAGTATGTTGAAATCCATTGCTACAGTCACCGTGTTTATCCATCATATTGAAGATCTTCCTCTCTGCGGAATGACCTTTCATCATTCCCAGCATGATGAGTCTCTCCAGGGACTGGCCTCTGCTGACAACAACCATAAGGTATGTGAGGTCAAGTGTCACCATCCTTTGTTCTAAGGAGTCCCCTAGTTAAAGTTCTTCTTCTTCTTCAGATAGACAGATAGATGTTAGATAGATAGATAGATAGATAGATAGATAGATAGATAGATAATTTTTTTCCAATGAACGTATACAGAGACTTTGGATTTTCATTCTCCCTCCCCAGCCCTCCCCACCCAGTTCACTCTTCTCTTTGAAAAGTAAATGAGAAATTCTTTCACTGTTGTTCTTTTGAGAAAGTCCATGGGAAATTCAATACTCTTCCCTAATGCCATGAAAAGCTCTGGTGGCTTATTAGTAAGGAGCTGTACTGCTGTTGACTTGAAGTTCAAATCCACCAACTTCTCTGAAGGAGAAAGATGGACACTCTCCTCCTTTGTGATTTACTGCCTCTGAAAACCCACTGGAGATCAGGTATGGGTTAGTTGTGACTCAATGCTACATTAAGAACAACTCCAGTGCCAAAATTTAAAGGCATTTGAATTCTCTTTTGACATCCTTATTCCTTGTCCAACTTCCAGGTGTATAAAAAGTGATTGAATAGACCATGACTTTGCCATTTAGAACAGTCTGAATGATGCAAACACTACATAATAAATTGTAGTCTTTCAATTTTATCTTTTACTCTAAACTATGTCATTAAAAAGATCTAGCAACCCAGGCTGTATTTGAAATTCTGACCACCCCATTAAAGCCTCTGAGTGTTAGAAAAAGTTCATGTACTTAGCTGGAAACTGACAGGTTGGAAATTTCAGAGTGCCTTCAGAAGTACCTCAGAAGAAAGGCCTGGTGCTCTCATTTCCAAATAATGATCAGCTGTTGAAAAGCCCACAATACACAGTTTTACTCTGGTATACGTAGTGTCACTGTGAGCTGCAATCAATGTAAAGGCAAATTGACACACCTCATTACTCTCTCTCTTCTTTCTAATTAAAAAAAAAGTTTACGTTTTAACTCCATTTTGTACTGAGTTCTTGCATTTGATTCTACATATTTTCTGGTTTTTGAGTGAGTAATCTAGGATGATCTGTTAATCTCCATTACATCCTCAGTCTCCTGAGGACCCAGTTATCATTTTTGCTCTAAAAAATAATCACATAAAAGAGCTTCTATATTCTAATCCCATTCAGATAATGAAAAGATAAAGGAAAAGATGAGGCTTGGAAAATTGTTGTGTTTTAAACAAGGTACATACAGAAGTTTGGTGTTGGAATTTCAGTAAATTTTAGATTTACAGAATCCATTCACTCTTTTATATTGTGAATGCCAAAATATTGCAGGAAACTTTTCCCCAAGAGTGATTGGTGTATTTGAAGGCTCAAGTGGCAGAGGTTGCTGGGAAGAGAACTGGGAAAAGCCGTATCTCCACTGAATCAGGACACTAGGGATTGGTTGAGGACATTGGAGGGGACTGAAGCAATTCCTATGGAATGAGTGTTGGCCAGGAAAACACACTGGTGTTAGAAACAGGGAATGCAACATCTATGGCTTCAGTTTTCATGAAGTATAATACTTATTAGTCTAATTCTCTCCCTTTGGCTTTCTTTGTCCTTTAGCTTTACACGAGGGAAATGAATTACAATTAATGAGCTCAAAAAAAACTAGGCCCCACTACCCACACCTTAGGGTAGAGTGAGCTCTCTTTTGTAAAGAAAAGACTATTAATTAACATTCATTATTACAAAAACAATGTATGCTTTCCTAGTTTTTTTTAAGCATGCTTACTATATAACCTCAAAGATTTCAAAGAACAAAGAGAATCATTTTATTATTATGATAGACAGACAAAAAGATTGAAGTTGTCAAGAATTTCACTTTCGATTGGATCTAAAAGCCACACCAGATTACAAAACCTTTCTTCCACAGGCCTGCTTGAAGGGCTGCTGGAATGACTTCTTGCATTCGGAAGATCTGCTGCCAAAAACCTTATTTATTAATTTTTTGGGGTTTTCTTCTTCCTTGGTTCTTATTTATGATAATCCTTGAAAGTTCAATTCTTTCTATGAACCATTTCAAGTTTCTTCCAATACTAGTAGTCTAATACCAGAACCTTTCAGATTACTTACGTCACTCAGAATTTTTTCCTAATTTAACATTGCATAATTCCTTATCAATTCTTAGACATTTTATAAAAAGATTAAAAAAGATTTCTATAAGGTGATAATGACTAAGGATATCACTAAAGATTAAAGTGTGCTTGACCCAAACCATGATCATTTCAGATGCATTATAGGTACAAGAAAGTTCGACACTGAATAAAGAAGACAGAAGAAGAATTGTGGTGTTGGTCAAGAATACAGAATATTTCATGACTGATCAAAATAACAAACAAATCTATGTTGGAAGAAGTGAAGCTGGAGTGTTTCTTAGAATCTATCATGGTGAACTTTGTCTTGCATTCTTCGGGTATATTAGCAAAAGAGAAAAGGAGACCATGCTTGGAAAAGTGAAGGCTCAGCAAAGGAGAGGCCAACACTCAATTAGGTGAATTGATGCTGTGACTATCACAATGGCCTTACAGCACAGCAGATATTGTGAGAATGGTGTGGGATTTTGTAGCTCTGTCTGACATACTTTGGACATGTTGCAAGGCAAGACCAGTCCTTGGAGAGGTACATCATGCTTGAGAAAGTAGAAGGACAGCACAAGAGAGGAAGACCCTCGATGAGATGGATTGAGCTAGTGACTGGGGTAATGGGAGTAGGTTATGTCAGAGACAATAAGATTGACACAGGATAAAGCATGGTATAGGGCCGTTGTGCATAGGGTCACTAGGAGTTGTAGGCAACTCGATGGCACCCAATAACAACAATAAAGTCCAAAGTTCAAATTTGGATCAAGAATCATTTAGCTTTTAATTCAAATTGTACTTGTCAGGAAATAAAAAAAACGTATTGCGATGGGAAAGTCTGCTGTTAGGCGCCTCTCTAAAGTACTCAAGAGCAACGGTGTCTCTCTGGAGACTAAGGTGCGCCTGGTACAGGCTATAGTTTTTGCAATCACTTGATATGCATCAGAGAGTTGAACAATGACTAGGGAGGATAGAAGGAGAATTAACGCCTTTGAGCTGTGGTGCTGGAGAAGAGGATTGAATGTACCATGGACTGCCAAGAAAACAAACAGATTCAACCTAGAGAGGGTTAAACCAGGCTGCTTTTTGGAGGCAAGGATTCTGGG
>NW_006399760.1:15909927-15920223 GCF_000299155.1 Elephantulus edwardii | reverse complement strand
TACACAATGTAGTGTTTATGAAAGAAACAGTATTTTTGTATATTTTGTGCGATGTATGTTCATATTGAATCTTCTATAAGAAACAATAAGAAGATAACACAAATCCTATCAATATTAAATACAAAATCTTAATCACAAATGAGTTATAATTGGATTCAATTGCAAATGGGCCTTTCCTCCTCACAGAAGCACAATTAAAATTTACTCACAGATTTTTTCCCCCTCCATTAGAAAATAAAATCAGCTATGCAGTTCTAAAAATGTACTGTGACAGGAGCAAGGACATTTTCTCCCTGCTAATTTTGCTTCTTTGAGCCTGCAATCCTCTGATATACTGCAATGTTAGTAGTCTACTCTGTAGGGCGGAGGATTTTAAGACAAAATATAGTGCAAGACATTGATAAAATACAGCATCATAAAATGGCTTAATTTTACAGAAATCATCACCATCATACCCTGAGTGGATAGATTTTAAGGATAAAAGAAGAGCCAATTTCTTGGTAAATACATAGTCTCATTTCACCTTTCTCATGTCAATTTTGTCTTTTCTGGGAACAGAATACTAACAGATATAGCCCTGGAAGGACTTACTAGTTTATTAAAGCAATTTAGAAGACAGCTACCTGGCTGACTGACTGGAAGAGAGCTATATGTGCTTCTATTACCAAGAAAAGTGGTCCAGTAGAATGTGGAAATTACAGAACAATATCATTAAAATCATACACAAGTGAAATATTGCTGAAGATCATCCAAAATTGCCTAGAGGAGTACATTAACAAAGAACTGCCAGAAGTTCAAACTGAGTTTAGAAGAGACTGTAGCACCAGGAATGTAATTGCTGTTGTTAGATTGATCCTGGTGGAAAGCAGAGAATACCAGAAGAATGTCTATTTGTGTTTTGTTGACTGTGTGAATCATAACAAGTTATGACTACATTAAGAAAACTGGGAAACTCAGAACACTTAATTATGCTCCTATGAAACTTATTCCTAGACCAAGAAACAGTTGGGCCAACAGAGTAAGGGAACATGGCACAATTTAAAATCAAGAAAGGTGAGCATCGGGGCTGTATTCTTTCTCTATAATTTGTCAATCTATAAGCTATGCGAATAATTCAAGAAGCTGAAATCTAAGAAGTATAATGTGACATCAAGATCAGAGGAAGACTCATCAATTACCTGTGTTATGCAGATGAGACAAACTTGCTTGCTGACTGAGGAGGATGTGAAATTCTTGATGCAGAGGTTTAAAAGACTATAGAGTTCAATATAGATTATATCGCAACATCAAGAAAACAAAAATTCTTACTAATAAACAACATCATTATAGATGGAGAAAAGATTGAAGTTGTAAATGATTGCATCTTACTTGGGTCCACAATTGAAACCCTTGGAGATTAGGAGACGTATTTCACTGAGCATGTCTACTGTCAAGGACCTCGCCAAATTACTGAGGAGCAATGATGTCAGTTTGAAGACTATGGAGCACCTGATTCAGGCCGTAGTCTTTTCAATCGCTTGTTATGCACCTGAGAGCTGGACCATGACTAAGGATGACAGAAGAAGAATTAATGCCTTTGAGCTATGGTGCTGGAAAAAACAGTACTGAATAGCCCATGGATTGGCAAAGAACAAACGTACATTTTTGGAGAAAGTTCAGCCAGAATGCTCTTTGGAGGCAAGGATGACAAAGCTTCATTTCATATACTTTGGGCATATTTTTAGGAGAGGCTATTCCTTGGAAAAGAACATACTTGGAAAGGTGGAGGGTCAGTGAAAAATAAAAAGACCTCTGACGAGATTGAGATTCAATCTGCCGTGACTACTGCGTTGGGCTCAAGTGTGTCAGAGATGATGAGAATGGCACAGGTGAGAACAAGGTTCAGATCTGTTGTTCACAGGGTCTCTGAGTTACACTTGAATCAATGGCACAGGGACGTAATCTATTGACCTGATTTAACAACTTTATTTCCACTCTCATAAAATAAGTAAATAGGCAAATCTTTCAACTCAAAATAGATTCTGCATCTTAAGAATTCTGCTTGAAACCATAATGGAAAGAAATTAAGGAGGGAGGAAAATGAGAATGGTAAAAGTGAGACACAAATTGCTTAATTTCTGGTAAGAAAAGAGCTCATTTAATTCTCTCAAGAGGTCTTGTCTAGACAATGACAAATGTTCTGGATGATGAACTAGTTAGAAATGTTTCTAGGATACATTCTACTAGATTTTGGGTGATCAAGGAATTTGGCTAAGCACCACTACAGAAAATAAATCAAACAAAAGAGCTCTTTGCCATTTGGTTGACTCATACTCACAGAGACCCAAGAGAACTGAAGAGAACAGCTCCAAAACTTTTTATTGTAAGTCATTTTATTTACTTGGCTGTTGAGAACATAGAAAGGAAAGCACACACCAATAGTTTCTCCGTTTATAATTGATGCTGATGGCATTCTTCAAGTGATGCAATCCTTTTCATCTTCCTTTTCGGAATTGTACCTCCTCTGTTGTCATAAGTGCATGAACCTTTACTGTTTTTATCAAATCTTTGAATTTCTGTTGTCTATTTGATCCTATATCACTCAATTCCTTATTGTCAGTGGCTCATAGCTCTGACCACCGAGTGCCCAAGGCTGTAAATTGCTCAAATTATCCATCTATTTTTCAAGGATGACTGGTGGAATTCAACTGCCAGAGAGACATCCTCCAGGTTAACAACACAACTCACTAAGCACTGTATTGTCAGAGAGCTCATATAGACAGTTCTTAAAGAGGCATAATGTTAAAGGCAGACATTTTTTTTTTTTACTATATAAGCTAAAATTTCTTTTAAGGAGACTTCAGGGGATATTTTTGTTTTAAGGTTTAAAGATTATCTCAGGGCAGTTGTCTCAGGTATTCATCCTGTCACTATGCCTCCAGAAAGTCTGGCATCCCTGATAATTTGGCATTCCATCTATAGTTTCCCTCTGCAATCTTACAGAAATAAACGGCCACATCTTTTGACCACACAGTGGCTGGGATTCTTGAACTGCCAAATTTTAGGTTATGAACTAAGTACTTAACATACCATACCATCTCTAAGGTCCCTTTGCAAATAACACAGTCCCTCGATTATCTTTAAGCTTGTTGTTATGTAGAACCAATCCATAGTTGACCTGTTGTTGTTTGTTGTTGTTATGTGCCGTCCAGTCGCTTGCGACTCATAGCGACCCTATGTACAACAGCCCTAAACTCCGCTCTGTCCTGTGCCAATCGCACTGTCTCTGAAACTCCCATCCCAATTATCCCAGGCACTGAATCAATCCGCCTCATAGAGGGCCTTCCTCTCCTGCTGCGCTGTCTCTCCACCCTCTCAAGCATGATGCCCCTCTCTAAGGACCGGTCTCTCCTCACAACATGTCCAAAGTATGTTAGACAGAGCCTCAGACTCCTTCCCTCCAAGGAGCCACCCGGTTTAACCCTTTCCAGGATGAATCTGTTTGTTTTCCTAGCAGTCCATAGTATTATCAATACTCTTCTCCAGCACCACAGCTCAAAGGCATCAATTCTCCTTCTATCCTCCTTGGTCATTGTCCAACTCTCTGATGCATAACAAGTGATTGCGAAGACCATGGCCTGTATCAGACGCACCTTAGTCTCCAGAGAAACACCATTGCTCTTCAGTACTTTGGAGAGGTCACTAACAGCAGACTTTCCCATGGCAATGGGCCTTTTAATTTCCTGGCTGCTGGTGCCAAGACTGTTGACTATGGAGCCAAGCAAACGAAAGTTGTGTACAATCTCAATCTCTTCACCATCCATCCTGATGCTGCCAATTGGTCCAGTGGTGAGAATCTTTGTCTTCTTGACATTGAGCCTCAATCCATATTGCAGGCTGCAGTCCTTGACAATCTGTAGCAGGCGCTTCAGGTCCTCTTCAGTTTCAGCAGGCAGGGTTGTGTCATCCACATAACGCAGATTGTTGAGAAATCGTCCACCAATCTTGACTCCACTTTTCTCCTCATAGAGCCCAGCCTCCTGGATAATCTGTTCTGCATATAGGTTGAAAAGGTACCTGACAGCAGGTTTTCAGAGGCAGTAAATCACCCAGGAAGAGCTTTCTTTTTTTCCCTTTCATGGAGCAGCTGGTGGATTCAAACTGAGTGCCTTTTGATTGGCAGTGCAGTTCCTTCTCACTAAGTTACCTGTTGCGGTTGTTGTTGTTGTTGTCAGGTACCATTGAGTCAAGTATGAGCCATAGTGACCCTGTGAACCTGCCCTATCTCATGCCATCATGATGATCTCTGAGACATGAGAGCTCATTATTGAAGTCACTGAGTTGATCCATCTCATTTGGGGTCATCTTTCCAACATGATGTCTTGTTCCAAGGAATAACCTAATCTAGCTACATGTCCAAAGTATGAAAGATGAGGTTTCAGCATCATTGACTCCAAGGATCAGTCTAGATGCACCTTTTCCAAGATATAACTGTTTGTTCTTTTGGCAGTTCATAGAATATTCAGTACTATTCTCCAGCACCATAACTCAAACACATCAATTCTTCCTCTGTCACCCTTATTCATTGCCCAGCTCTCTGATGTATAGCAGGTGGTTAAGAAGACCATGGCTTGGATCAGGCACACCTTAGTCTTTAAACTGACACTATTGCTCTTAGTATTTTGGAGAAGTTCCTGATAGGTGACTTGCCAAATGCAATACATCTTATGATTTCCTGACTGCTGGTACCAGGCATGTTGATTGTTGATCTAAACAAGATGAAAATATTTATAGCTTCAAATATTTCTCCTTCTATCATAATGTTGACTGCTGGGCTTCTTATAAGGATGTTTGTTTTCATGACGTTGAGATGTAATCCATACCAAAGTCTGTAGCTCGAGATCTTCTACAACAAGCATTTCATATCCTACTCACTTTCAGCAAGCAAAGTTGTGTCAACATTATAACACAGGTTGTTGGATGAGTCTTGCTATAATCCTGATGCCACAGTCCTCTTCATAGAGTCTGGATTCATGAATTATTTGCTTAGCATACAGCTACCTAGCATTTATAAATTCAGCTTTCTTAAGTTTTGTCTTTGCATTCTTGCCCTTTAAGTTCTGGTTTCCTATGCTCACCTCAGTAGAACCTAGAGGTGATATTGATTCTGAAATACTGTAAAATGTTAAATATACTTGTTTGGGTCATATGTGTCAGGGACCCAAAAAGAAAAAGAAATTTTTGTGTTTTCTCTCCATGATCCCTTTTGCATGAATGAAATGATGAAAGAACTATGCCATTGCTTTTGACAATGTCATTGCTATATTTTAACTATAAATCAGCATATGTTCCACCAAAATAATTTTAAATTGAAAAAGCATGATTCTAATACTACATGTGAGTTGAGATGAAAATATTATCTGGCAACTAAATATTATAGAGGTGAATGGTCTAGGATCTAGGCAATTCTTTGATCTGTTTTAAAGAGATTATCCTCAATTTTTAATGTTTTAAAAGAAAATTCTGTTGTGACATTTAAGATGATGAGATAGTTTGGCACTATGCTTGAGGTAAAGGTCTCAGCAGTTTTGAAAGAAACTATTAAATTTCTTACTGAACTCTAAAAAATTTCAAGCTTTAAAAAATAATAAAAAAAGTCTTTAACGTTCCCCCAAGATGATATTCTCAGTTCTAAATGATCACAGATTTTATTTCTAAGATTTTCTCTCTTTTGCCCTCATCTTGTTCTTTCTTCCCACTCTCTCCAGGATCCACTTTTCATCTGAACTCATGACAGGTAAGAATGTAACTCAAGGTAAACCCAACTCACTATTGTCCAGTCTATTCCAGTGCATATCAACCCGGCATTAGGTGTGCAAGACTGTAAATCTTTATGGTAGAAAACTGCCTGTTGTTATTTCTTTTGACTAGCAAAATAATAGGTAATGCACTGTGTCACCAAAGCTCCTTAAAGGGTTGTTGTTGCTATAGTTAAGTGTCATCAAATTGACCACTATTCTTAGTGACCCTATGAACAGAGCTGAACCGTGTCCTATCTTTGGAAACAGGTATCATGCTAAGAAAAGTGGAAGGTCAGAGAAAGAGAGGAAGCCCATCAGCAAGATGGATTGACACAGTAACTGTAATAATGGGTTAAAAAATATTGGAGATTGTGGAGAAGTCACAAGTTAAGGCATTAAACGGTAGTCTGAAAAAATCAGTAAACACATCATTTGATCTCAATATCCAAATATAAGTCTTGAAATGTGCTTAGTCACCAACATCAATTTTATTCCAGTTGGAAAGAAATCAGTCCAGGCACTTCATTCATAGTTCAACATCTTTCAAATCAGGTTTGATACATCTTAATTAAGTTGGCCATGTTTTGGTATGGTTTTTGGTTTGTGAGTTCTGTTTTATGTTGTTGCTTAAGTAACTATAGACTTCAAAATGTAGTCAGAGATTGACATTATGCTTAATGGTCATGGTTTGTAGTTGCATATGTTGTGGTTATCTTGTGCTTTTGAGTCAAGTATGACCCATAACAATCCTATGAATGACAGATCTGAGCCCTGTCCTAACCTGTGCTGTTCTCATCATTTCTGACATACTAGAGATCATTGCTAAAGTCACTGTATCCATCCTTCCTGTTGGGCGTTCTTGCTGTCCTTCATTGATGCTCTATCTTTCCAAGCAGGATGTCCTTTACCTAGGAATAGTCTCACATAGTTACATGTCCAAAGTATGAAAGACAAGCTTCAGCATCTTTGCTGCAGAGTGCAGGAGCACTCTGGCTGCACATTTTCTAAAGTATATCTGTTTGCTCTTTTAGCACTCCGTGGGATATTCAGTACTTTTCTCCAGCATCATAACTCAGACACATCAATTCTTCTTCTATCACCTTTATTCATTGTGCAGCTCTCTGATGTATAGCAGATGGTTGAGAAAACTATGGCCTGAATTAGGCACACCTTAATTTTCAAACTGACGTGCACTTCGGCATTTTGGAGCTGATAGCAAATTTCTCCAATGTAATACATCTCTTGATTTCCTAATTTCTGGTCCCAAGCATGTTAATTGTTGATCCAAGCAAGATGAAATCATTGACAGCTTGAATACTTTCGCCATCTATTATAACTTTGACTGTTGATCCTGTGGTGAGACCATTTGCTTTCTTCATGTTCAGATGTAATCCGTACAGAAGGCTGTACTGGTTTATAATTTGTGGTTGTTGGTTATAGAGCTAAGAAATTTATTACCATAGAACTCAAGGAACTGCTATGTGTGTTTTAACATGACAAGGATATGATCCAGCTACTCTTATAAACCTTTATCTTCCTTATTAATATAGGATATAGCTGGTGAAACTTCATAGTATTGTAGAAAGAAGTGTGTGGTTCTGAGTGAACCATAAGACAGAGGGAGACTCTTTATATTACTTTGGTCTTGGTTAAAAAAGCAGATCAGAAACATGTGTAGCTGATGTTAACTGTCCTTTATTTGAATCTGAATGTGGATATGAAACAGATTAATGGGCCTGAGTTTAAAATAAAAGCTATCTTTATTTCTTCTCTTGGTTCATCTAAAAGGATGAATCTACAATGAAATTACTTGACGGGAAAGCCAAAATAATAAAATTACTAATAGAATCAATAAATAATTTACCCCAATCCTAATCTAAACCATCTTGACCTTTCCTTTAGCCATTTCATCTTGTGATCAGAAGATGTTACGCATTGAAAAAGACATTAGCTAATGTGCTAGAATGGCTTCCTGGTGAATATATCTACAGAAACTTATTCCTTAGACTCATCAGCCACATGGTATCTGTTGCTGCACTGGCAATAAATCCAAAGGGACAGAGCATGAAAAACTCAGGGGGTTCTGGCAAAGTCTGGAAACAGAAGCAGACCATCTGCCTCATGGAGAAAGTGACAAGAGATTCAGAACAGATGCATGCATCCTTTCACCATGAGGCAGATGGATAGGGAGAGCAAACAGGACCTGAAGCTGATTCGGGGAGGCAAATAAGTAAAAGGCATGAGGTGAGGCCAGTTCTCAAGGAGTAAGCACAAATTCATCAGCAGAACCTTCAAAGTTTTTGTATAGCCTGCTTCCACCTTGGTTTTCCATTCTTACTTTTTACTACCCTCTCTAAACACATCTTTTATTTCAGGTCAGATTAGTATTATCAAAACATATTTTTAAATCCATGGCATCCTTGCCTTCTCTTTGCCAAGAACATGTTCTCCCTCCTTGAAGAGCCTATTTCTGCAAAACCTCCCTTACTCCTCTTTCTCACAATGTTTTTCTTTCTTGGCTAATGTTAGGATCACATTATTTACAACTCTCATTTTACAATGACATTGTGTTATACTTTAGTAAATTATTGAACTTCTTTCAACTGTATTAGAAGATTTTGTCTTTACTAAACTTGATTTCTCCAACTGATCCTGTACAAAGTCCATTTACATGACCATGCAGCATCAACACGTAGCTTCTATAAAGTTTAAACATTTACGTTCTTTCTTACCTCGACAGTTTATCTCATGTACTTTGGGTTTGTTATGAAAAGATAAGGTCCCTGAACAAAGACATTATGCTTGATAAAAAACACCATATAAGTGAAATAGAAGAAGACACTCATGAAGTAGACTGACAGAGTTCGTAACAATGGGCTAAAACACAGTAGTGATTGTGTGGAGTGTACAGAACCAAACAACATTTCATTCTCTTATCATTGGGTCAGAGTTGATTCAATAGTACACAGCAATACACCTGGTCTAACGTCTACTTATTGAGTATGAAAAAAGAAATGCTCATTAGATTAATGCGGTTATAAGAAAAGAATTACTGACCTGATTAAAACTAGCTTAGAAGCAGGAGTGGCATTCACTTCTGAAATTGCTTGCCTCGAGAAACTTTATGAACTTGGGGAAATGATGAAAGTTGTACAAGGGTGCAGGTCTTTTGTACACAGGGTTACTGTGTCTTCTATGGCTCAACAGCACTTAACAACAACAACAATGTAGAAATAAGAATAGGTTAAGGAAGGTCACATTTCAGATGAAGGTGATAGTAAAGAAGATTGGGGAAAATTATAAGAGAGGGAACATCTTTGGGAGTAGATAAACAGAGGACGTAGTGGAGAGCTGAAGTTTCCTAGGACCTACAAGGGAAGGATTAGTGGAGGTAAAGAGAATTGATAATCAATTTTGCCTTGATTATCAGACATAGAATTTGTACAGAAAAAAAAAAGGAGAGGGGAAAAATAAGAGAGAAAAAGCAGAAATCACGTTAGTAGTAATGGATTAAGGACAAATTTGGTTTCTTGATTTTAAGAGTGGAAGAGATTCAATTTAATCTCCCATTTCCAAAGTGATTCTATTCAGTAGGTGACTAATGAGCCAACTACACAGAAAAAGAAATCCTAGTCAAGAACAGTTAGGAAAAGTCAAAACCAAAGATTAGATGACTGAAAATAGAGATAGTGAAAGTTCATCTCAAACACTTTAGGCATGCTGTTAGTAGGAGTCAATATTTTTTAAAAAGACATCAGTCTTGAAAAGGTAGACGGCAAGCATAAGAGAGGAAGACCCTCAACAAAACAGATTGGCAAAGTGACTGTAACACTGGGCTCAAGTTTATCAGGGATGAAGAGGGTGGTGCAGTACAGGACAGAGGTCAGATCTGTTGTTCATAAGGCCACTATGATTCATAGATTGATAACACATACCAATAATAAAAAACAACTGGTAGTTTTGTGGATTTTCATTTTTTTTTTTAATTTAGAGATCCAGAATCCTTCAAAAGATGCTTAATCAGAAATTAAATCATGTGAGAGGTTACTTGACAGTTAATTAGTCCCTCTGTCCACTTTTATAATATGTGTACCACAACAAATTCTGGCTAATAGAGAGAGAATGGGAATCCCCAAATTCTTAATTCACTAATGTGAAATTAATACCTAAACCAAGAGGCTGTTTTTTGAACAAGCCAAGGGAATAGTGTATGGTTTAAAATCAAGAAAGGTATGCATCAGGGAAATATTCTTACTCTGAAGCTGAGAAAAATTAAACCAAATCCAAGGCAATCAAAATATGACTTTGAGTCTCTCCCACCTGAATTTCAGAACCATCTCAGGAACAGCTTTGAGGCTTTGAACACTAATGAGCGAAGGCCAGGTGAGTTGTGGGAGGATATCAAGGGTATCATCCAGGAAGAGTACAAACGGTCATTGCAAAGACAGAAGAAGAAGAAAAGACCAAAATGGATGTCAGAAGAGACTCTGAAAATTGCACTGGAGCACAGAGAAGC
>NW_006399760.1:15904795-15908142 GCF_000299155.1 Elephantulus edwardii | reverse complement strand
GTTTAGGGCTGTTGTACATAGGGTCGCTATGAGTCGCAAGCGATTCGACGGCACATAACAACAAAAACAAAAACAACATATCTGTTCAATCTGTATGGTGAACAAATCTTTGAAGAAACTGGACTTAATAAAGAAGAATGTACAATGTGAACTTTTCATTTGTTTGCTTTGTTTTTTCGCTATTTGTGCGCTCTATATTACTCCATGATTTGTTAATAATTCAGATCAGTGCATTCATATATTTAATTTTTAAAATTTTGTGTAAATTTCTTATGTTTCAAAATCTGCTCTATGTAAGAGAAAAGAAAATTAATCTCAAGTGATTTGTTAAAAAATACCTGAAGTGGGAAAATATTCGGAGGAACTAAGGTGATTCTCTTGTTTCTAATAATTTAGCGACAGAAGACATACACATTTCCTTATGTGGACCCCACATGAATCAAAATGAAGACATAAAAGCTTCATAAATTATATCTATTGGAAAATTACTGGCATTTTTGGCAGGGTCCACTACCACCATTTTGAAGTTCAAATTGTCCCTATTATAGACACCAGCTTTTAGGTAAAGAAGCAAATCAGCAAGTGAAATGAGAATACTAATTTATTACTACCAAGGCTTAGAGTTTTCTGAGATTGTCTGAGTACCAACATTCTACACTTTTGACCACAGGATTACTGAAAAACCATTGAAATTCTAGCGCATTTCTCTTGTTCCATCCATATTCCTCTGATGTGAATGTCTATCATTCTGAATTGAAAAATTACTCAAACAACTATTCAAATATATTAAATTTTTTTCCACCTATCAGTCTATGTATACTTTATCTCTGAAGAAATACCTTCTACTGAGATTTTTTTCTGATTAATAAAAGATCAAATTGGCTTAAAAAAAGAAGAATGTGACAATAGGATTAGAGAAAGACTCATCAACAACCTGTGTTACACAGATGATACAACCTTGTTGACTGAAAGTGAAGACTTGAAGTGATGGTGCAGAAGATCAAAGACTACAACCTTCAATGTGGATTACATTTCAACATCAAGAAAATGAACATTCTCATTACTCAGCCAATAGACAACATTATGATAGATAGAGAAAAGATTGACATTTCCAAAGACTTTATCCTTCTTTTATTAACAATCAACACCCTTGGTACCAGCAGTCAAGAATTCAAGATCATTTGTATCATAATAAAAATAATGATTTGTATGAATAAAAATTATTTGTATGATGATAGTTCAGAATAATAGGTGCATTGCAAAGTGCACTGAGGGAGGTGGAAGGGTGAGGAAATTGTGCAACCATAATTTTGTTTTTTTAAAGTGAATTGAGGGAATGGGGAGGAAAATATGCAACAATAAATGAATGAAAATCCTACTTTTCTGTAAACTTTCATTAAAATCACAATTAAAAATACAAGCAATCAGCAGACAAAATACATTGGAAAAAATTTGCTATCAGAGACCCATCTAGGATATTGAAGAGTAATAATATCAGGTTGAAGTGTAAAGTGTGCTTGATCCAAGGCATGGTCTTCTCAATCGCTTGCTAAGCATCTGGAAGCTGGACAGTGACTGAGGATGACAGAGGAAGAATTGGTGCCTTTGAGGTGTGGTGTGGATGAAGATTACTGAGTATCCCATGGACTGCCAAGAGAACATCAAGTGTGTCCTGG
This sequence comes from Elephantulus edwardii, assembly GCF_000299155.1. Taxonomy (NCBI): domain Eukaryota; kingdom Metazoa; phylum Chordata; class Mammalia; order Macroscelidea; family Macroscelididae; genus Elephantulus; species Elephantulus edwardii. Next base: position 15,906,466 of record NW_006399760.1, on the reverse strand, counting down.
AGAAAGTGAAACCAGGATTACCCCTGTAGACAAGAGTAATGAAACTCTGTCATATATTTTAGGCATGTTGCTTAAGGGAATCAGTCATTGGAAAAGAATATCATGCTTGGGAATGTGGCAGTTCAATGGAAGAGAGGAAGACCCACAATTGACCTAGTGACAGTAACAATGGACTCAAGTGTGTTGTAGATGGTGAGAAAGACACGGGATAGATTATAAATCTGATCTGCTGTTCATTGGTCACTGTGAGTCACAGTTGACTCTAGTAAAACTATTGACAACCACAAGCATTTAACTTCATTATAAGAGTGTCTAATGTCATTAAATATCACATGTAAGCAAAATATTGCTTAAGATTATCCAAAATTAGGGAGGCCAGTATATTGATAGAGAACTGCCAGAAGTTCAAACTGGTTTAAGGAGAGACTGTGGCATCAGGCATGTTGACGCTAAAGTCAGATGGAACCTGGCTGAACGCAGATAGTACAAGAAGAATGTCTATTTGTGTTTTATTGGCTATGCAAAAACATTTGACTGGATAATAACAAATAATGATAATAATAATAATAGTAATAGATATTATTGAGGATAATATTGAGAAGAATGGGAATTTCAGAACTTTCAATTGTGTTCTTGAGAAATCTATACTTAGAACAGCTGTTGTCTGAACGGAGCAAGAGAACTCTGCATGGTTTAAAGTCAGGAAGGGTATGCATCAAGATTGTATACTTTCTCCATACTTATTCATTTTGTATGCTGAGCAAATAATTAGCGAAGCTGGGCTCTATGAAAAGGAGGGGTAGCACCAGGATCTGAGAAAGAGTCATCAACAACCTGCATTATATACATGACACAACCTTGCTTGCTGATAGTAAGAAGGATATGAAATGGCTTGTTGTAGAAGATTGAGGACTACAGCATTCGGTATGGAGTGCATCTCGATATCAAGAAAGCAAAAGTCCTCACCATAAGACCAACAGTCAACATTATCACTCTTAGAAGATTATGATAGATGGAGAAAGGATTGGAGCTGTCAGTGATTTCATCTTGCATGATCTTTAACAAACACTGTTGCTACCAGCAATCAGAAAATCAGGACACGTATTACATTAGGCAAATCTACTGTGAGGAACTTCTCCAAAATGCTGAAGAACAATGATGTGAGTTTGAAGATTAAGGTGCTGCAAATTTAGGTTATGATCTTTTCAATAGCTACAACAAATAGACAATGAATAAGGATGACAAAGAAGCATCAATGTCTTTGAGTTGTGGTGCTGGTGAAGAGTACTGAATATTCTATGGACTCCCAAAATAACAAACATATATGTCTTGGAAAGAATGCAGAGTGCTCCTTGCAGGCAATGACAGCAAAGCTTCATCTTTCATACTTTCGACATGTAGCTAAGCAAGGCTCTTTCTTGGAAAGGAACATTATACTTGGAAACATGGGAGGGGGTCAGCAAAGACGAGGATGACTCCCAATGAGACGGATTGATACAGTTGATACAGTGAGCTCAGCAATGTGCTGTAGTGTGTAAAGAGATGATGAAGATGGCACAAAATAGGGCTGAGTTCAGATTCACTGTACAGAGTGTCACTCACCAACTTGATTGCACCTAACAACAACAAATAGATAGAGATAGAGATGATAGAGATAGAGATAGAGATAGA
>NW_006399760.1:15887554-15902940 GCF_000299155.1 Elephantulus edwardii | reverse complement strand
CAGTGCGGTTGGCGCAGGATAGAGCAGGCTTTAGGGCTGTTGTGCATAGGGTCGCTATGAGTCGGAAACGACTCGACGGCACATAACAACAACAATATACATATATATACACACACACTATAGTATATATCATAGAAACCTTATGAATGTAATAATACCTGAAGACTTGTATAACTTTCATCATTTCTCCACGTTCATAGAGTTTCCAGAGGCAAGATATTTCGGAAGTGGATGCCACTCTTGCTTCCAAGCTTATCTTAATTGGGAAGCTACACCAAATACTGTTCACCACGGGTAGCCATTATTCCATTTCATTATTGCATTTGACACATGAGTTAGCTCTGTACAGCAAATGGTGCTTTACCATTTAGAAGAATGTGTGTCTATGTGTGTGCATTCTTTACAATTATTATAATTTTAAATAATACTGTAGGTATGAATAAGATTGCACTGATATTTATGCCAGCAGTGTTTCAGTACCTTACCGTACCTTCATTTTCTTTGTAAAAACTCATTTTACTCAACATTTTCCCCAACTTCAAATATTTCTGTGGTCCTCAGCAGTACTCACATATGTTCCTGTGTGAGGACATCTGGACCATGACCACGTTCCAAGAGGCATAGGCTCTCCCTCTCTGATATTTGCCATCCTAGTTCTCTAGAGTTCTGGCATTGTGACTCCAGGGGAACCTGCCAAGCCTCTGTCTTCTGGTAATCTCAATGTTACAAAATCCCTCCTGAAGTGAAAAAAAAATTACTTCTGTCCTTTGTCTTTCACTTATCCTTTGTTCTGTGCAGAGATCTCATTATCAATTGTTTTTAAGTGCCATCAATCCAACTGTGATTCACAGTGACCCTATGCACAAGAGCTCTGAACTTGGTTCAATCCTGTGCCAATCTCACTGTCTTTGACACATCTACCTGGATTACTCCAGTTATCATGTCAATCCATCTCATCCAGAGTCTTCCATTCATGTGTTGCACCTCAAACCTTTCAAGCATTATATCCGTTTCCAAAAACTGATCACTCCTAGATACATACCCAAAGTATGTGAGACAGAGTCTCAAAATCTTTGCCTCCAAGGACTAGCTTGGTTTCACCCTCTTCAAGACAGATCTCTTAGTTTTATTGTCAGTCCATGGTATATTCAATACTCTTCTCCAGCACCAAAATTGAAAGATATCAATTATTCTGTCATGCTTGGTCATTGTCCAGCTCTCTGACGCATAGCCAGTAATTGTGAAGACCATGGCCTGAATCAGGTGCATCTTAGTTGCTAGATTAACATCCTTGATTTTCAGCACTCTAGAGAGGTCCCTGACAGCAGATTTTTTTGTAATGCAATTTGTCTTTTCATTTTCTGCTGTTGGTGCCAAGTGTGTTGATTGTAGAACTGAGCAAACGGAAATTGTTAATCTCAATCTCTTTTCCATCTGTCATGATGCTATCAATTGGCCCACTGTTGAGAATCTTCATTTTTTTTAAAGTTGAGATTCAATCCATATTTCAAACTACAGTTTTCAATCCTCAAATTAAGCAAATCAAGCAAATGCTTCATGTCCCTCTCAATTTCAGCAACTATAGTTGTGTCATCTGCATAACACATTGTTGATGAAGCTTCATTCAATCTTAATGCCACATTCCTCCTGATGAAGTCCAACCTCTTGAATGATCTGTTCTGCATACAGAATGAAAAGATACAGAGCCAGAACACATCCCTGGTGCACTCCTTTTCTGGTTTTGAGCCATGCAGTGTTACTTTGCTCAGTTCTAATGACTGCCTACTGGTCAAATAGGTTCCACATGAACACAATCAGATGTTTTGGGATTCTCATTCCTCTCAATGTTAGCTACAATTTGCTGTGATCCATGCAGCCAAATTACTTTTGCATAGTCAATGAAGAACAGATAGACATCCCTTTGATACTCTCTGCTTTCAGCCAAGATCCATCTGACATTGGCAATGATGTCCCTACTGTCATGACCTCTTCTAAACCCAGCTTGTATTTCTGTTGATGTGCCATCCCAGCTGCCTTTAAATAATCTTCAGCAGGATTTTATTTGTGTGTGTTATTAGTGAAATCATTCTATAATTTCCACACTCTGTTGAATCACCTTTTTTGTTTGTTTGTTTGTTTGTTTTTAATGGGAATATGTGTGCATCTCTTCCAGTCAGCTGGCCAGGTGGTTATCCTCTGGATTTCTTGGCACAGCCTGGCAAGCACTTCCAGGGAAGCCTCAGTTTGTTGACATATGTCAAGTAGCATTTCATCAATTCCTGGGGACTTATTTTTGACCAATTCCTTCAGAACTGCTTCTTCATCACCATTGCTTCTTGAACATAAGTTGTTTCATGAAATACTTTTGTGTCAGCTAGTTATTTTTCTTTTGTACAATGACTCTGTGTACTCCTTCCACCTTCTTTTTCTGCTTCCTGGATCAATCTGTATTCTGTCCATAACATCCTTAGGTATTGCAACTTGAGTCTTGAATTTTTTCTTCAGTTCCTTCAGCTTCATAAATGCTGAGTGATTTTTTATTTTCAGAATTTAGCTCTTTGCACATTACATTATCATACTTTGCTTTGTCTTCTAGAGCTGCCCTTTGAAAACTTCTGTTCAGCTCTTTAACTTCTTGATTTCTTCCCTTTGCTTTGGATTCTTGGTACTCTACTGCAATATTCAGAGTCTCTTTTGACATACATCTTGGTATTTTCCTCCTTTGTCTTTGTAATGACCTTTTGGATTCTTTATGGACAATATTCTTGATATCCTCTTACAGCTTATCTGGCCTCCGCTCATTAGTGTTCAAGGCCTCAAATCTATTCCTGAGATGGTTTTTAATTCAGGTGGGAAAGACACAAGGTCAAATTTTGGTTCTTATTGATTTGTTTTCATTTTTCTTTAGCTTCACTTTGAACTTGCATATGAGTAGGCCTAGTTATCAAAGCTGATTTTGAGCTTCTCCAGAAATTCTTTCCACAGATGTAGTCAATCTGATTCCTGTTTAGACCATCATGTGAGATCCATGTCTAGTCTCCACTTATGTTTCTTATAAAAAGTATTTGCAATTAATAAATCATTGAGTGTACACAATTCTTTCATTTTATCTTTAGCCTCATTTCTGTCACCAAACCCATGTTTTCCAACTACTGATCCCTCTTCTCCTTTTTCAACTTTTGCATTCCAGTAACCTGTAATTCTGATACATCTTTATTGAATGTTCAATCAAATTCTTAGAGCAAAATTTGGTCGAAATTTTCTATCTCATCCTCATTGGCTCTCGTTGTTGGTGCATGTATTTGAATCATGGTGTTACTGACAAGTGTTTCTTGTACATGTATGGATATCATCCTATCACTCACAACATTGTATTTCAAGACAGAAATCATTATTACCCATAGGAGTAACCTGAGGACCAGCTGCCATATAACCTTTTCTGATTGTCTCTAGCTCCAGAGCATAATTCCCTTAGATCACCTTGTCTTTGTAAAAGTAATCTAGAGACTTGGGCCTTAGGAACTGCCAAAACAACTGTCTCATTTCAGTTAACTTTAATTTATATCTCTTCTCTATATGTATTATCAGTTGTTGTTGTTGTTGTTATGTGCTGTTGAGTCGTTTGCGACTCATAGCGACCCCATGTACAACAGCCCTAAACAGTGGTCTATCCTGTGCCAATCTCATTGCCTCTGGCACACCCATCCCGAGTAGACTTCAAAAAAAATAGAAAAGTTGAATGAGAGATGAACAATTTGTTTTTTTTACCACTCATGATTGAAAGCAATTTGGGAAAATACCTCAAAAACATGTCCATCATCTTTGCAGGTCAATTTCCATCATTTCTCGGAGGCCAAAGTCTTTGTCTTTGTTCAGACTCCATAAACATAACATAAGTACCCTAAAATTGTATGTAAACCTTTAGACAGCTAAACTATAGATTCATCCTGTCCCCTTGCTATTGGCAACCATTGATGCTGTAAAAATTGTACCATATGTTAATAACATTTTAAATCATGAACAAAATCAGTCTAATAGGAATTTAAATATAGTCTATGATTCTATTATTCCTATTCAAGTGATCCACAAAAATAAGGAAATTTCTATCACTTCTTTCAATGAACAGAGAAAAAGCTTGGGTATGTGCCACACTCTTACATCATCTTCATTCCCCAGAATGGACTAAATCAATTGAAAGATAAACTCACTTGTAGGCAGGCATATGCTGACATGTTGGCCCCTTCACAAAAGCTCATGGACAGATTTCTTCTAGACCCAAACAAACTATGTAAAGAGTCTGTTTTGATTCTTGTTAGCTTTGCACTCTCTCAGCAAGCTGCTAAGAAAATTCAAATATGGCTACTCTTTTGGAAAGAAATGCCATTCCAGGATCTTTCAGGTTTAAAAAAAAGAAGATAAAGTTACTTTTTACAGAACAGTAGTATTCAACAGAGAATGCTTAAGATGCTATAAGCTTTCAATAGTTCATTTAACTTGGGGTTTAGGACCTGCATAGAGTGTGAAAGTCTAAAAGTAATGAAAGTTTTATGTATAAATTAAAAACAAATTTGCATATTTCCTCCTTAACAAAAGGAGCTAGCTGATAAAACTATACATGCCTATTTTGTTAATTTTTTCCTTAATTTTATTAGTTCCTAAATTCTTATGACAAAAGAGTTAGCATCTCCATCAGTAAAAATGTATAATATGGAGATATATATATATATATCCAGATTGAATAGTACGTAGATAGATAGAAAAAGACTCAAGTTTCTGAATTTAAATTCCAGTTTCTTTTCCAAACTTTCACAACTGCTTCTAGATGAGGGCCTTGACATTAAGAAAAAAGTGAGTGTTTAATACTTTTAGTGTTATAGAATAAGGATTTAGCTGCATATGCTGCTCAGATTTAAATTATTGGCTTAAGTGTTTTTTCCCTGTAGTGGGCCCTTATAAAAGTCACCATTTGGGAAGAGTTTTGTGTTGAGACCTGGATTACTTCTGGACCTACTTCGCATTAAAAGGTGGGAAGCAGTTCAAGCACCTTTATAAAGTATACCAAAATATCACACTATTACTGCCATTCTGTAAAAGCTTTTCATTTAATAGTCTACTCTAAAAAGTGTGAATGTCGTGGAATCCCTTGAATTATTCTACTACTCATTTAGAAAGCTCTTAGCTTTAGAACAAATGAGGTGGTCTAGTCCATAGGGAATTGTGTTGTTAACCCAAAGGCAGTTCAAATCCACCAGTGGCTGACTGCACAGGAAAAAGATTGGCAATACCCTTCCTTGAGATTTATAGTTTCCAAGAACCTGTTTGAGAGTGAGCTATAAGTTAGCTTTTATTTTAAGGCAAAGAAGTTTTTGAGAGATGGTTTAGTTGGCTACATGTTACAGTACTAAGCAAAAGGTGAGAGGTTTGGATCCACTAGAGAGTCCATGGGAAGAAGATAGATAATATCCTATTGTTAAAATGTACTGGGGAACTTGGTGGAGAGTTGTTGTAAGTCAGAACCTGCAGTGGGAATGGTATGGTATGGTATGGTATGGTATGGTATGGTATGGTATGGTATGGTATGGTACGGTATGGTTATGGTATGTGCTGGTATGGAATGGCATGGAACAGCATGCGTTAGAACAGCACAGCACAGCATGAACAGCATATTGCAGCATGGTACAGTGTGTTGTTGTTTGCCACTGAATCAGAATGAACTATTACCCTCCAGTGAGTTTTCAGAGACAGTACATTGCATGGTAGGAGTTTGTTCATGCTTCTCCCAAGGAGCAGCTAGTAGACTCTAACTGCCTCCCTTTGGGATTGCAGCACAGCTTCTTACCAGTAGGACACCAGAGCTTGGTATGGTAAAGTATAAAAAATAAGGAAATGACTGACAATCCCATATTGAAATAAATATCACTCTGAGGACTGTAAAGTCTTCCAGTATCAACTGGGAAGAACAAATCTAGTGCTGAAAATAGCAATGTTTTCTAAAAGCCATAAGATATAGGTATGTTCTTGAAGGTAAACAAAATCCAATTATAAACCCATAAATCCTGAGTCCTAAATTTTGACTTCTCTAATAGACAATGTTCTTTTATTATCTACATGGAAGGTATTATAGCTTGACATTTGAGTACTTTGAAATGAAATGCTCTATTTCTCAAAGAGGTGTTTTGACCATACAAATAACTCATTATCCTCCTCCAATTACACACTTTAATGCAGGAGAATGTCTGTAGACAGTAGATACCCCAGATCATCAATTCTTTAAACAAAATTTATCTTTGACTCCAGAATCTCAGTTGATTTTTTTTAGTTTGAACCATGCATATTCTAATACTTTAACTACAATAAAGAGAGTTTGCAAAGGATAAATTCCATAAGAACTGGTCACTTTTTCATTATAGCAAATTGTCTAAAACTTCTTGGAAATCAACTATCTAGGAAGTAAATCTGTTCTTTCATTCTTTCTCATATCAATTGAACAAATATTTGCTAGCTCTCTATTCTATGCTATCAATGGTTTTATATACTAGGACCATAACAAACTTTAAATTCTGAGGATTAAATATTAGAAATTAAAGCATTTATTGATTCCTAAATATAGTCTTTCTTAACAGGCAGGATTTGAGGCTAAACTCTCTAATCCAATATTCTGCACTTGAAATTTATCTTGTGAGTAAATAATGTCTGCTTGCCATTTCTACTTCATTTCAATGAGCTAAAACCCTCCTGATTATATATCAAATTGTGTTTCCTGCAAAACACATTAAAAGCCTAACCCATGGATTTATGAATATTACTTTGTTTAAAAAATAAGGCTTTCTTTATTCAGTGTTGTTGTTAGGTATCACTGAGTTGGAACCAACTCATAGCTGATCCCCCCAGCAGGTTTTCGGAGGCAGTAAATCGCATAGGAGGGGATTGTGCATCTGTTCCCACAGAGCAGCTGGTGGATTTGAACCTCATGCTTTTGATAGGTAGTGCAACTCCTCACCATATAACCACTTTAGTGCCTCTTTTATTTTCTGCAAGTGCACTCTGGTGGCAGTCTATAGGGGACTGAATTGCTGACACAAAGGCCACACCTTTCTGGTGGTTTGAACCTACAGATAGCTCTGTGGAAGAAATATGCATAGTTTCCTTCTGTATGATTTACAACCTCAGAAAATATATTGGTGAGTCAGTTCTGAAGATCATTCAATTTATTTAATGTTATTTAAGACAAACACAAAATCATTCTTGCCTATATGGCCCTAGCAGCTAAGGGGGTTTCTGAAGATGGTTAATAAGTACTTACTAAATAAAAGACTGAATAAAAAGTGATTAGACCTGTTATTGCTCATTAAAATATCACAGTCAGGATCATAAATACTGAAAGGAGAAAATGTCCTTATGATGACCTGTTTAAGTCAAATAGTTTCAATCCCAAACTAAAAGAATGAAAGGAAAAAAAAAATATCTGTCTTCATTGTTAGGAAAAGATTTTGTTAGACATTTTCAGTATTCAATCCATGCTGCCATTCCAAAACACTTAGTATGTGGAGAATTACCTAATTCTCATTCATGTGTTTAAGAAATTGTGATGGCATAGTGTATTGCTTGTTAGGCTACTAATCAAAAGGTTGATGACTTTAAACCATTAGTGGGCCTGTAGGAGGAAAATGGATTATTTCCTCCCATAAAGTCAGACTCATCAAGATTGGAGGAAGATTCATCAACAACTTGCATTATGCAGCTGACATAATCTTGCTTGCTGAAATTGAGAAGGACTTGAAATATATGCTGCAGAAGATCAAGGACTGCAGCCTTCAATATGTATTGAAGCTCAACATCAAGAAAACAAAGGTTCTTACCAATGGGGCAACTGGCAATTTCATGATAGATGTTGAAGAGATGGTGAAGCTTTAGCTTGCATGGATCCACAATCTCTTGGTACCAGAAACCAGAAAAACAAAAGACAAATTGCATTGGGAAAATCTGCAGTCAAGGACATCTCCAGAATACTGAAGAGCAATGATATCAGTCTAGAGACTAAGGTACTCCTGATCCAAACCATAGTCATTGCAATTGCTTACTATGCATCAGAGAGCTGAACAATGACTAAGTAGGATAGAAGAATTCATGCCTTTGAGCTGTGTTGCTGGAGAAGAGTGTTGAATATACCATGGACTGCTAAGGGAATAAATAGGTACATCCTGGAGAGGGTGAAATCAGGTAAGGCTTTTGATGCTTTGTGTGACATACTTTGAGAATTTTGCAAAGAGGGACTTTGGGGAGGAGCATCATGTTTAGAAGTATGGAGGGACAGAGAAAAAGAGAAAGACCCTGGAGGAGATGAACTGACTCAGTGATGGGGTCATGGATGTGGGTGTGTCAGAGACAATGAGGTGGCTCAAGATAGAGCAGAGTTCAGAGCTGTTGTACATATGGTCACTATGAGTTGCAAGCGACTTGAAAGCACACAACAACAACAACAACAACAACAATAACAATATAATCTCCTCAGAAAGGAGATGGAGAGTCATTATCAGTTGGAACAAAGTCTATGGAAGTCTATGGATTTTGGTCTTGGTACACTTGCATTTAAGAGAATTAATGAAGAGCTGTGTTGTATGTGGTTAGAATCCACCAAGTTCTCCACAGAAGTAATATGGGAAATCATCTTCCATATCATTTACTACCTTTGAAAATTTGCTGTAAGGTCAGCTATGAGTTGGTTCTGACTTGATGGCGGATAACAACAATAACAATCCTTAATATTTATGGTTTATACTGTAGGAGTCTGGGAGAAACCAGTGTAGTGTCTTGCAATTTCACAGCTATCTAGAAATATGATGACTTTGATGTTCAATTATAGGCGCTATTCCGAATAATTTTTTCTTAAAAATTTTTTGTTCAGTAGCCAATCAGGGAAAAACCAAAGATTTTACCAATATCTTAAAACTTATCCCTAAGGAAAAGACAGGTGAAAAAGTAAAGACCAAAGTGGATGTCAGAAGAAACTCTGAAAATTGCACTTGAAGAAGTGCAATTGAGTTGCACTTCAAGAAGCCAAAACAAATGGGAGAAAATGGCAAAGTAAAAGAGTTGAATGGAAGATTCAAAAGACAGTAAAGAAGACAAAACAAATTATTATGATAAAATGTGCAAAGAACTGGAATTAGAAAAGAAAACAGAACTTGCCCAGCAATTCTCAAGCTGAAAGAACTGAAAAACAAATTCATGCTTTGAGTTGCAACACTGAAGGATGCTATGGGCAAAATCTTGAACAATCCAGGAAGCATCACAGAAGGTGGATAGTATACACAGAACCACTGTAGCAGAAAAAAACTGGCTGACACAGAACCACTTTAGGAGGTAGCATATGATCCGGAATTTATGGTGATGATGAAAGAAGATAAAGTTACACTGGAGGTATTGGCAAAATAAGACCCCAGGAATTGATATGATACTGATTTAAATATTTCAACAAACAAATGTAGTCCTCGATGTGCTCACTAGTCTTTGCTAAAAAATTAAAAAAGATAGTTAACTGGTCAATAGATTAGAAGAGATCCATATTTGTTCTTATTCCCCAAAAATGATAACCCAAAAGAATGTGGAAATTAATGAAGAATCTTCTTGCCTAGCGGTAAGAAAATGTTTTGCAATCCCAAAGGCACACAGTTCTAACCTACTGGCTGCTCTTGCAGGAGAAGAATGGGCAATTGCCTCTTGTGAGAATAACAGCCTCTGAAAACCCACTGGAGGGTCAGATACGGTTTATTTCCAACTCAATGGTACACAAAATTTATAATGTTACAATGCTCAGATTTTGAATGATTATAGTATTGTTAGGAAACAATACTTAATTTAAAATAACAAAGGATTTGGAATCATATAAGCCTATAATTAATTGATATGATATATAGATATATGATTCTATGAAGAAGAAGAATGTGACATCAGAATTGGAAGAAGACTTAACAATAACCTTTGGTATGCAGATGACACAACGTGTTTTTGCTTAAAGTGAGGAGGACTTGAAACACTTGCTACAGAAGATCAAACACTGCCAACTTCAATAGGGTTTGCAACTCAATGTCAAAAAACAAGAATTCTCATTACTAGACCAGTAGGTGATATCATAATAGATGGATAAAAGGTTGAAACTGTCAATGATTTCACACAATACACTTAGTAGTCAGGAGATCAGAAGATGTATTACACTGGGAAAATCAATAGGACCTCTCCAAATTACTGAGAATCAATATGTTAGTTTGAGGACTAAGGTGCACTTGATTCAGACCATGGTATTTTTAATCATTTACTATGTTACTAGATTGACACAGTGACTACAGCAATGGCATTGAGTGTGTCTGAGATTGTGAGGTTGGCACAGAATAAGAAACGGTTCAGATGTATTGGTCATAGGGTCTTTATGAGTCATATGCAATTTCACAGCACGTAACAACAGGGACAACAACTTTAAAAAAATAAAACTGTTAACAATGATAGGAATTTGAATGACTACATCTATGGAAAGGGACCTTGGAGAAGCACAATATTAGCAGTCAAAACCATACCAGGGGCTGATTGTGTAACAGATCATAAACCACTCCTGTGAAAATTCAAATTCAAGTTGATGGAAATGAAAACAAGTCCATAAAAACCAAGACATAACCTTGCATGTATCCTACCTGAATTTAAACACATCTTAAGAATGGATTTAATGCACTGAACACTAATAATCAAAGACCTGGAAGGTTGTGGAATGACGTCAAGGACATTATCCATGAAGAAAGCAAATGAATATTATGAAGAAAAGGAAGAAAGAAAAAACCAAAATGATTTTCAGAAGACTCTGAAACTTGCTTTGGAATGCAAAGAAGCCAAAACCATGGGAAGGAATGCTGAGGTAAGAGCTAAACAGAAGATTTCAAAGAACAGCGCTAGAAGACAAAGTAAAGTATAATAAAATGTGCAGGAAGTTCTAGTTATAAAATTAAAAGGAGAATATATATACTCAGCATTTGTCAAGCTGAAAACACCTGAAAAACATATTCAACTTTTAAGATGCAATGCTAAAGGATTCAATGGGCAAAATCTTAAATGATTCCAGGAACATCTAAAGAAGATGGAAGGCATTTCACAGTGATTGTAACCAAAAGAATTGGTGGGCTCTGAGACATTTTGCGAAGTAGCATATGATCAAGAACCAATAGAAATGAAGAAAGAAGAACAAATTGTACTGAAGATGTTGGCAAAAAAGAAAAAATAAGACCTCAAGAACTGATTGAAGGCAAACTGATTTAGGCAATAGGTGCAACCCTGAACATGTTCACCAGTCTGCCAACATATATCGTTCCTAATCCCACAAAAATTGGTCTAACAAAATGTAGAAAGATGTCACAGAATAGCGCTAGGTTCAGATCTGCTTTTCATAGGAATGACTTGAGTCCCAACTGACTCAACAACATACAACAACAACATTACTGATGCAAGTAAAATCTTGCTTAAGATTATTCAAAAATTGTGGAGTAGTACCTCACAGGGAACTGCTAGAAATTTAATCTGGATTTAGACAAGGCCTTGGCATATGAGATATAATTGCTGATGTCAATTGGGTCTTGGCAAGGATGTTTACTTATGTTTTAATGACTATGCAAAGACATTTTACTGTGTGAATCATAACGAATTATCGCTAATATTTAAAAGAATGGGAATCCCAGGACACTTAATTGTACTCATGGAAAACCTATACCTAGACTAAGTAAGAAGCTGTTGTTAAAAAAAAAAAGATACATAAGTACTGTATGGTTTAAAATCAGGAAAGGTGTGCAACAGGGTTGTATCCTTTATCCATACCTAAACAATCAGTATGCTGAGCATATCATATGAGAAGTTGGTTCTTATGAAGACAAATGTAGCATTAGGATTGGAGGAAAACTCAACAACTTACATTATGCAGATGACACAACCTTGCAGAAAAAAAGACTTGAAATATTTACTATAGATTAAAAAGAAAACACTATAGCATTCAATATAGGCTTGTCAACATCAAAAAGAAATGATCTTCACAACTGGACCAATAAGCAATTGATAGAGAAAAATTGAAGTTGTCAATTATTTCATTTTACTTGGATCCACAATCAACATCCATAGTGTTATTGTTGTTGTTTACCATTGAGTGGGAACCAATCCATAACTGATCCTCCAAGAGATTTTCATAGGCAATAAAACACATAGGAGAAGATTGTCCATCTTTCTCGTGCATAACAGCTGGTGAATTTGAACCACATACCTTTGAATCGGCAGCACAATTCCTTCCTATTAGGCCACCAGAGCCCTTCCAGCCAACGGTTCTATTTGTCAAGAAAGTAAAATATATGTTGTATTGGGGAAATCCATTGTCAAGGAACTCTTTAAATGCTAAAGAGCAAGCATATAATTTCCAAAATTAGGGCACACCTGACCTAGGTCATTATCTTTAAAATTGCTTCCTATACTTCTGAAAATTGGACAATGAATAAAGATCGATGCTTTTGAATTGTGTAAGTCCCACAGATACCAAAAGAACAAACAAATATATCTTGGGAAAGGTACAACCAGAGTGTTCCTTAGAAGCAAAGATGGTAAAACTTTGGACATATTTTCAGGAGAAAACAGTCCACGGAGTGAGATAATAAACAAAGAAAGTTAAAGGGTCAACAGAAGCAAGAAAGATCTTCAGTGAGGTGGATTCACACAGTGATTACCACAATAGGCTTGAGTAGGACAGAGGTGAGGAAAGTACAGGGCAGGGCATGGTTCAGATCTGTTGCCTACAACATGGCTATAAGTCATAGTTGACTTAGCGGCAAGTATGACAATAATTCATGAACTCACTATTTCTACAGACAATTGTATTTCTTAAAAGATCACTTCCATGAGAATGCATGTTTACATATTTACTTGTCATTTAAATTTTACCTTTTGTTCCATAATTATTTATCATAGTAAAATTATAGTTACTTTGATTAAAATGGTGAAATAAAGCAACAAAATCATATTGACGTTCAAAGCTTGACTGATGTAAAAGAGCGTGGGAGGTATGAGTATGTCTATGTCTGACCTCTACTAACTCCACAAGGGGGAATTGTCCATACCAACAACATCCACGACACAAACCCTCATAGCTGACACTCCAGTGGGTGTTCAAAGGCAATAAATTGCATGAGAAGAGATTCTCCACCCTTCACTGTGGAGCAGCTTGTGGGTTCTAACCACCTTCAAGACTGCAGTGCAGCTTCTTTCTTTAGGCCGTCAATTGTTGTTGTTATATGCTGTCAAGTTTGAAATTACCCTTAGATGACCCTCCAGCAGTCAGTAAATTGCACAGGAGGAGAGCGTCCATCCTTCTCCAGTGGAACTGCTGGTGGATTAGAACTATGTACCTTTTACACACCTTCTTACCACTAGGTCACCAGAGCTCCCTACAAAACTCTTACTCCTGCTAATCATGGCTGTCCTCTCAGAATCCTTCAACAAACTTGGCCAAAGGCTCCTAGCTCTGAGTCCATGAGGTAGAAGTCCTAAAGTCAGCTGTGTCTCATGTCAGGTCTCTGGTTCTCCGTGACAGCTCCTGCTGCTCTCCTGTAGCTCTGACTGGTTCAAGAATCTCTGGCCCTGAAAGATACACACTGCACTCTCTGCTGCTTCTTTGCCAGTAGTGACGTTTTCAAGTTCTGCTGCTGTATCTCCTCAATTTAATCAGATTCACAAATAGTTTATCACCTTGTGGACAGAATAACACACCCTATTTGCATATTCCTGCCCATCAACATGAAAAGTCAAAGTAAATTGTTAGGAAAGTAATTTTAAATAATAAATCCTTAATATCACAGTTGATCCCACAGAGTTCAGTCTGCTTTATACCCTCCATTTTCAAATTTAAGCCTCCATCAAATTCTTTTACATTAAATACTTACAGTTTGCAATCATTTGCCAAAATTATGTCAATGGTCATGCAAATACCTTACATCTAGCCTGAATTTCTTCCAGAATACTCATAGGACCACTTCACACTGTCACTTATAGTGATACAAGACAATCAACCTGCTCTTTTTAGTCCTTATTTAAATTCTGAACTCATATTATTGTTTATTTCTGAATATATTTGAATGCTGGTAAGTCAAGATGAGCATCCTGAAATATGCTGGGGAACAACTACTTGGATGAAATTTCCTTCTCATCAGCAAAAAACAATCTGGTTAAGCTGTTTTGGTTTTGGAGCTTCTCAGTAATTCTGAGGAGATAATTCAAATCCCCTGGTGTCAATGAAAATACATTGGGGTTTAAATAGGAGGCGTTTGCTTACCATCCATTTCACTTAATAGTTCTGGGTCTCAATGACATTATTTCTATTTCCTAAACACTTTTAAGAATGAGTGACTCTAAAAACTGTAATGGAGATGTGTGTGGGGGTGCTCTAGAAGGACTTTAAAAGTGTATTATAGTTCTTTGACGCCAGCATTGGAGGCTAGGACATTGACCTCATGAAGATCAAGGATTTGCAGTTGCTATGCCTTAAATGGCCAAAAACTTGAGGCAATTCTACACAGGGGAATCAATAAAAGATAGAGTTGATAGGATACAAAGAGAACACCTTCCATGCAATCATAAAGGATTTCATCATCCACGGTAGAGATTTTGTTAATAGAGATAGTACCAGAGTTGCCAGTATTTAACAAGGGCCATTTGCATGTGAAAATTTTAAACTTAGACATTCAGCTCCAGACCTGCTTTTCATGGCAAACAGTGGTCCCAATACAAATGACTGCATTTCTTCATCTCCTGTTCTAAGTGTAATTGGCTGAATGGGAAGCATGTGGTCAGTAAAAATCATTGATGGATTTCTAGTGATGAGGAAAATTAAGACTGTTTCTATATAGGCCCCAACAATAAACTCAGATTGCTTATAGTGGGACGATGTAGCAAACACAGGAGTGAATCCAGCTCCTTCTGGGTGATGTTCTTGATGAAATCATTTGTCCTGGCCCCTGAGTTAATCTGCCTGCTGCTGCTCCATTTAAACAAAAGACTTGGGAAACATCAAATTCAAGAAAAAAGATTTTGTGTTTACATTTTCAAGTATAAATAAATTTTGAGGTTTTAAAAAGTGCATTATATAGTACATACCATACTTTTTCCTGGCTTATTATCCATCAGTTAATCAAACATATTACTCAACTATAATTTATAATTTATTGGTCATTTGTTCTAGGTCACATGCACCTGGTTCATAAAGGTAGTGGATATACCAAGTGTTTTTCTATTTACCTCTACTTGTTAAATTTTCACCACCATATGAGCACTTAACTATAAATGATAAACACACTTTTGCATGTTATTATTCTATT
>NW_006399760.1:15870368-15887454 GCF_000299155.1 Elephantulus edwardii | reverse complement strand
TATATAATATTTATATCTTATTTATTTTGTTCTATTTTTATTATTTTATTTACTATATTATTATTATTATTTAATGCTTGAAAAAAATAATAAGAGAGAAAATAAGTATAAATACCAATTAACTGTCCTTAATTCCAGCTTATAGCAAACTATGTACAATGAAACAAAGCATCCTGCTTTTTTGTGCCATCTACACAGTCACCACTGTGTATGTTACTTGTTGCAAGGACTGTGTAAATCATTGAGAATCTGTCCTTTTTTTAAAATTTCTGACCTTCTACTTTACCAACTATAATGTCTTTACCTAAGAATTAATCCCTCCTGATAGCATGTCTAAATTATATGAGATGAAATTTCACCATCATTTCTAAGAAGTTTTCTGGTTGCACTTTTTCCAAGCCAGATTACTTTATTCTTCTGAAAGTCCATGGTATACTTAATATTTTTCACCAACAGTACTATTAAAACATATAAATTTTTTTATTTTTCTTAGTCATCATTTGACTTTCATATACATATAAGAATATTGAAAATAGTTTTTAAAGTGACATCCTTACTATTTTGAACTTTAAAGAAGTCTTTTACAACAATTACTGATTATGGTTCATCATTTAATTTCTTGACTGCTGTTTCTGTGGGTGTTGATTGTGTGTCAAAGTAAACTAAATCTTTGACAATTTCCATATTTTCTCAGTTTACCATGATGTTCTTCATTGGTCTAGTTATACTTTTACTATCTTTATAGGGTTGCTATGAGTAGTGCTTGACTCAGCAGCAACCAACAACAACATACAGAAGTGTGATCCATATAAATATTGGGAATACTGTGTACCTCTAGTTGGCGCCTACCCACAGCTGATCCCAGAGCAGGTTTCCAGAGGCAGTTAATCACATAGAAGGAGATTGCTCATGCAGACCAGAGGCAAAGACTGACAGCGAAGTCTGGGACTAAAAGCCATCTTGATGTTTGTTTTAATTTTACATCTGTATTTCTGGTTTGTAATCCATATGGTCTTTGATGAGCCTCAGTGATTACTTGAGATTCTCTTTATCTCAGTCATCTGCTCAAATGGAGTTCCAATGCCATTTATCCTTGACCAAATCCTGAAGCTGAATATTGCCCAAACTGATGTTAATCCTCTGTTGACAGTTTGAACTGCCCAGTCATTGCACCAATCGGTAGAGCCAGATTTAAATGAAAATATTGAAATACAGAATGTAACTAAAGCCTTTGCAATTGTGTCTGTTTGGGAACCTGCACTTAATGGAATAATCACACGAGACAGAGAAAGTTTATTTTACCTGGGAAAAAGAAAGCAAATTAGAGTTGTGACATAATCAAATATATTTAATAAATATCAAAGTATGAGTGTCAAAATGATACACTGAAACGATCATGGGAGAGAAAAATCAGAATACCTGATTTTCTGATCTTATTCTTCATTATGCTACAGAACATTTTGTCTCTTTTTAATTTGATTTTCCTATCTATAAAATTAGACATATGGACTAGATGATCAGAGGATCCTTTGAGCATTAATATTCTATGATTCTACTCTATTGTGGTGTGGCTTCTACAGTTTGGCTATAAAATATTAAAATCTTAAATTTTCCAAGGGGAAAGAAAATAAATGAGCTGTGTCCCACTGAAAATTAGTGCTCGAAGAAGTAAAAATATCTTAAGGCAAGCTCCAATAGTTCTCTGCCACCTCAGCCCTGGAATAATAGCTGCTTTCTTCTTGCATAGAGTCTGCTCAACCACTAGTTCTATAGTGAGAAAAATTAAAAGGAATATATTTGCAGGAAAGTGCTGGGAAACAACTAGGTTGTGTTTATTCCAAGGGAAAACAGAAATTCATGCAAATTAACAAGACTGCTGGCTTTGAAAATAGTGCATTATTAATTCAGAGAATATGTACTTAGCTTATATTAACTCAATAGTTTCAAAAAAAAAGAAGGATGGTGCTTGCTGAAATATGTCATTATTTCTGGAGGTATGTTTTCAGAAATGCTCACAGGAAAGACGAGTTGTAACGAGTCTACTCTTGTGTTTCAGCCCAGAGGGTTGTTTGGGTAAATTCTGAATTCAACAGGTTCTTACATGTTACCTGCAAAATATTTGTTGTTTGGTTAGAGTTGAAATCATTTTCAAAAGGCCACAGTTTGAGGACCTTGTATTTTTCTTCCCAGTTAAAGTCAATGGCAGAAGTTATCTTGTACTCCTTTCTCCTCTCCTTTGGCTTGAGAGTGCATTTCAAATGGTTCTTGGCTCTATGAAACACTGTTATATTTTTGGCTTATTCTCAAACATATGAGCCCCAGGTTGGAAATAACTCCCTTGTTTCAGAAAAGTAGCTGCTATTATTTCTGAATGATTCTTTTTACACTGAAAGAACAGAACTTAAAGAATGGCTGCCTTTCTCCTTCCACTGATAAGTCATATGGAAATGAAACCCTGGATTCAGCGTTTTCTGAATATAGTTTTCAAAGAATGACACACAACATTTTAAAGGCAGCAAAATTTTTAACCTTTAGAACAAATAAAACAACATGAGCAATAAGCTTGTAATTTCAGAAGGGAACACATTGCTTTCTGGCTGTCCTGCTAACAATTGTCTACTGTAGACTGTGCAATTCTTCCAGTAATATGATTTCTGTATCTGCTGAGTTTATTATCGTTAAAGGCTATAATCTTGGAACTCTAGACATTTTCTGGTAATATTTCAATATTATCCATCTTTTGAGGGACTAGGTAAAATAAGATGTTCAAAATAAATACTGATACTTCACAAGTAATTAAGCAGCCTGTAGCATTTGTTTAACATATTTTGAATGGTTCAAGAATAAATGAGCGATTTCTTAGAAAGAAAAGTTGAGAAAGGCAATTTCTTACATCATTAACTTAAAAGGATAAAGAAAATTTTGAGCTCCACAGTTCAAAAGACTTAGGGAAGCAGACTTCTCATACGATGCATAGCTAGAAACCACACATTTGGTTAGTTCTCTTTCACAAGTAGAATACACAAAGGCAAGGATAAAAAAAGCAGCGACTCTCTATAGTAAATAAATAAACCTCTGATTTCAAATGGAAACAAATCTCAGGAATGAGACTATTTTTAATAGCTTACAAATTAGTAAAACGTGCATGGCAATTATTGTATGCTATGACGAAGAGATTGAGATTGTTCACAGCTTCAGTTTGCTCGGCTCCACAGTCAACACTCTTGGCACCAGCAGTCAGGAAATCAAAAAGCGTATCATGATGGGAAAGTCTGCTGTTAGGGACCTCTCTAAAGTACTCAGGAGCAACAGTGTCTCTCTGGAGACTAAGGTGCGCCTGATACAGGCCATGGTATTTGCAATCGCTTGTTATGCATCAGAGAGTTGGACAATGACTAGGGAGGACAGAAGGAGAGTGGATGCTTTTGAGCTCTGGTGCTGGAGAAGGGTACCGAATGTACCCTGGACTGCCAGGAAAACAAACGGATTTGTCTTGGAGAGGATTAAACCAAGCTACTCCTTGGAGGCAAGGATTCTGGGGCTTCGTCTTACATACTTTGGACATGTTGCCAGGAGGTACGGGTCCTTGGAGAGGGACATGATGCTTGGGAGGGTTGAGGGACAACGCAGGAGGGGAAGACCCTCTATGAGATGGATTGATTCGGTGACTGGGGTAATCGGGATGGGTGTGTCAGAGGCGGTGCGGTTGGCGCAGGATAGAGCAGGCTTTAGGGCTGTTGTGCATAGGGTCGCTATGAGTCGGAAACGACTCGACAGCACATAACAACAACAACAACAAGAAGTACTATATTTATGCATATTAATAAATATAATATTTACCCTATAGCAATACAGAAAATGTCTTAATTTCTTTACAATGAAGAAATTAGGCACAGGGTTGGAATGACTTATCTAAGGTACACAGATAAATTATATTTTTATTTAAGCCAAGCGGAATGTGTTTCTGTTTGGCATAGACCATTTGTATTTGACAGCTAACCTAGAGGTCTGGTAGCCTAGTGGCAATGAGTTACTAACAATCCAAAGGCAGGGAGTTCAAATCTTCTAGTTGCTTTGTAGGAGAAAGATGAGCAATCTTATCCAGTGGTCTTTATAGTCTCTGAAAACATGCTACAAGATCAGCTATGAATTGTTTTGATTTGATGACACATAATAACTAATCTAAATTAGGGAGTTCTGGTGGCCTAGTGGGAAGGAGCTGTGCTGTTAACCTGAAAGCACATAGTTCAAATCTGCCAGCTACTTCACAAAAAAAAAAAAAAAAAAAGAAAAGAAAGAAAGAAAAGTCAACAATCTCCTTTTGGAGGGTCAATAACAACAACCTACATGTTAGAGATTTGAATCCACTGAAGACATTCCAGAAAAAAAGACCTGGGGATCTCGACCACAGAGTTAACAGGCAAGAAAACTCTATGGAGCAGTTCTACTCTGTAACATATGAGGTAACCAAGACCTGGAATTTATTTAAAAACAATAGGTTTTGTGTTAGTTTAGATTCACGAGGTCCCACCCATGTATAGTGCAGCATTATTCACAATGAACAAGAGACAGAAGTCCCCTCAACAAACTAATGAATAAAAAACTGGCATGTCCACATAATGGAACATTATACAGCACTGAAAAACAATGACCTTATAAAACATGACACAACATGAATGAGTCTGGATGACATTAAGCTGAGAGAAATATCTCATCCAAAAAAGGGCAAAAATTGCATTAAGACTGTTATTAAATAGGATTGACTTGGAGGCAGGGCTGAGGGCAGGAAGTGAGGAACAAAACAGGAAAAGAGTAGATAGATAATGAAAACTACACCGGAACAGAGGGGGGAAAGGACTGGAAGGAATGTATGATTAAAGATTATAGGTATGATAATTAACAATCTGAAACAAGAAATGCATTACAAAGTGAATTGTGAGGGGGGAAGGGGGAAAATGGGGAAGGGAAGAAAATGTGCACCAGAGAATGAGTGAAAGCCCAACCTTTTCCTAAACTTTCATTAAAATTACATTAAAATATATTAAAAAAAAAAGACTCCTCTTTGGACTGGAAGAAACGAAAGTTATTTTAAAGGTAATGTAGTGAAAACTAATTGGTAAGAGAAACTTTATAAGAGAAACTAATTTCAGAGTGGTGAAAAAGTATTAATGTCTATAAAAACATCCATGTCTATAGTGAGCTAGCAACAGAGCCAGAAACAGAATTCTGATTTTAAGAGTCCCACTTGAGAGCTCTTGACTCCATTTTTTTCTTGGAAAAGCAAAGTGCTTAATAATGGCTTTAAACATTTATAATTAGATCATTCTGTCTCTTCTTCTGTCTAAATACAGTTAGTCCGTTGAAGAAAAACTAACTAGAATTGTCATTGCCCACTTAGTGGGAGATGAGGTATATGCCATTAGCCAAATGACCCGGGAAGCAGCTGGAAGCTAGGACGAGGAGAGCGCTTATAATACATTTCAGAAGAAATACTCCTTTTCTCAAATCAATTTTTCCTGAAGACCAGGTTTTCTACAAGAAGTATGCCTTTTAGTATTTGTTTTAGAATAAAAAGTCCGACTTTGTTTTATCCTTCATCCCTCCGCCTCTCTGGCTCTTTGGAGAAAATGGACTATAAAGATTTTAAAGAGTTAGATTACAGAGTTCCTAGAATAGCTTCTTCTTTTTCTCACAGGGTGATGGCTTAACCTTTTTTCTTGCTTGATAAAGTATCCATCAGGAATAGGGCACCAGTAACAAAAGAAAGTAAAATATCTGTGCTTTTATGCAGGCTTTGAAATAATAGAATATTGAAGCTATTCGGTAAAATTGAAGTACTTGATTCTGAAGACATTCTTTCCCTTCAGAGGGAAAGTGATGTTCACATACCCAGGAACTCCCATGGGTGCACTTAGGCTCTGACAAAACCCACAAGAATTTTATGAAAAACCAGAGCATCATAAGTAACTTGCAATCATCATTCAACAAGCTGAAGTTATTTGTAATTGACAGTAATATAGATAAACTAAGCTTTATGTGTACTCCTCTTTTGCACAGAAGCAATATGAATGGCTCAGGATAGAGCAAGGTTCACAGTTTTTATGCATAGGGTTGCTATGGGTTCCAGTCGACTCAATGGCACATAACGACAACCTCCCATAGATTTAACCTCACCCTTTCCCTGCCACTCACACTGAAATGCAAAGAGTAGAGAGTGATATTATTATGGGGCTCTTGTCTTGAATGCATTCGGATTTGATTTTTTTAATGTAAACAATCTCAACACTGCATGGTTTTAAACTAAACTGCATGGTTCAAAATTGGGAGGGATGTATGCCAAGGATGTGTCGTATCCCCATACTTTTTCAATCTATGTGCAGAGCAGATTATCCGGGAGTCTGGGCTGTATGAGGAGAAATGTGGCATCAGGATTGGAGGAAGCTTCATCAACAATCTGTGATATGCAGATGATACAACCCTGCTTGCTGAAACTGAAGAGGTCCTGAAGCACTTGCTCCAGAAGGTCAAGGAATGCAGACTTCAATACGGATTGAGGTTCAATATAAAGAAAATAAAAATTCTCACCACTGGTCCAATTGGCAGCATCGTGATGAATGATGAAGGGATTGAGACTGTTAACAGCTTTAGTTTGCTTGGCTCCACAGTCAACACTCTTAGCACCAGCAATCAAGAAATCAAAAGACACGTTGTGATTGGAAAGTCTGCTGTTAGAGACCTTGGCAAAGTACTGAAGAGCAAGGATATCACTCTGGAGACTAAGGTGCACCTGATACAGGCCATGGTCTCTGCAATCACTTGCTATGCATCAGAGAGCTGGACAATGACTAGGGATGATGGAAGTAGAATTGATGCCTTTGAGCTCTGTTATTGGAGAAAAGGACTGAATATACTATGGACTGCTAAGAAAATGAACAGGTTCAATCTAGAGAGGATTAAACCAGGCTGCTCCTTAGAGGCAAGGATTCTGAAGCTTTGTCTGACGTACTTTGGACATGTTGCAAGGAAGGACCATTCTTTGGAAAGGGATGTCATGCTTGGGAGCGTGGAGAAACAGAGCAGGAGAGGAAGACCTTCTATAAAATGGTTTTATTCTGTGACTGGGGTAGTCGGGGTAGGTGTGTCAGAGGCAGTGAGATTAGCACAGGATAGAGCAGGGTTTAGGGCTGTTGTACATAGGGTCGTTTGAGTCACAGGTAACTCGACGGCACATAACAACAACACACAATGGGTAAATCCAAACTACAGTTTCATTAGATGACAATGAATGTATGGAGCAGAGTTAAACACATATTTATTTACTTAAGCCTATTATAAAAAAAAAGATAAGAAAAAGATAGAAAGATAAGCCAAGATAGAAAAGGAGTTGAGAAGGAAGGAGAGCAGAGGAGAGGAGAGGAGAGGAGAGGAGGAAGATGAAGCTAGATGCTGAGGTGGATACCAGGGCTTTAGAAAATATAGGATTAAAGTTGTGAGACTTGAACAACATCATGAAGAAAGTGCTGAACTACTGAAAATTAGAAAACAAAGGAAAAAATCTTGATAGTGTTTCTGTTATGAATGGAGTAGACTGTTGATATGTTAAGGATATAAAAAGGATAAAATATTAGATATTGGGAACTTCTTTAGGAGGCTGTGATTGTCCAATATTCAGATTCATAGCAAGTAATTGAAGGCTAGGATCAGGTGCACTTTAGTTTTTAAACTGTCGTTATTACTCTTCAACTCTTTGAAGAGGTAGGTACCTGACAACAGCTTTTCCCAATTGACTGATAATGATGTTGACTGAGTATCGAAGTAAGATGAAATTAAATCATTGACAACTTAAATTTTGTCTCCATCTGTCATGATGTTGCCTATTGGCTCAAGGGGGAAAATTTTTGTTTTCTTGATGTTGAAATGTAATCCATGTTAAGGCTGTTTGTAAGATTTGATCTTTTCCTTTAAGTGTCCTCACTTTCAGCAAGCAAGATTGTGTTGTCTGTATAACACAGCTTGTTGATCAGAGACTTCCTCCAATACTGGTGCCATCTTTTCATCATAAAGTTCAGCTTCTCAAGTTATTTGCTCAGTGTAAAGATTAAATGTGTGTGGAAAAAGGATACAGCCCTACCACATATCTTTTTTTAATTTTTTTTTTATTTTAAGCCATGCAGTATTCCCTTGCTTAATTTGTACATCTTCTTGGTCTAGGTGTAGGTTTTGTGTGAGCACAATTAGGTATTCTGGGATATTCATTCTACTCAGTATTAGCCATAATTTGTTATTTTTATATTTTTATACATGATTCTGGTATTCCTTTCAGCTAAAATCCATCTGACATCAGCAATGATTATTTCTAGTAGCAGGGTCTCTTCTAAAACCAGTTGGAATTTCTATCAGTTCTCTGTTATATTGCTCAAGTCATTATGAAATAATCTTCAGCAAGATTGTGCTTACATGTGGTATCAATAATACTGTTTAATAATCTCTACATTCTATAGGATCACCTTTTTTGGGAATGGGAAAAAACATGGATCTCTTCCAGTCAGTTGGCCAGATAACTGTCTTCCAGAATTTTTGCACAGACTGATGAGCACATCCAGGGCTGCATCTGTTTGTTGGGACCTACCAACTGGTATTCCATCAATTCTGAAGTCACACTGATTTTTGTTTTTTTTTGTGTTTTGTTTTTTTTAAATTATTATTCTAACGCCTTCAGAGCAGTTTGCACTTCATCCTTATTACCATTGGGTTTTGATCATATGCTGCTTCTTGAAGCAGTTCTGAGTCAGCTAGGTGTTTGTTTATTTTGGTACAGTGACTCTGTATTCTTTCCATCTTCTTTTCAAGCTTCCTGGATCATGCAAGATCTGAAATACGAATCTTAAATTTGTTTTTTAGTTTAAAAAAATGCTGAGCAAGTTCTTTTCTTTTTATTTACTGACTCATGTTCTTTGAAAATTTTAATATTTTATTTTATCCTCTGGAGCTTCCCTTTGAAATATTTTGTTCTTCATTTACTTGAGCATCTTTTTCTTTGTTATGGATTCTCAATTATCTAGTGAAATTTACAAAGTCTCTTCCAACATCCATTTTGGTCTTTTCTTTATATCATATCTATTTAATGATTATTTATTTTGATATGTGCTGTCAAGTCGACTATGACTCATAGCAATTCTATGCACAATAGCTCTGAACTGTGCCCTATCTTAATCCAATATCACTATCTAAAATACGTGCCCCCATTAGCACAAATGCCAATCCTTCTCCCCCAGGGTCTTCATCTTCTATGCTGGCCCTCCACCCTTCCAAGGATGATATCCATCTTCAAGGACTGGTGCCTCCTGTCAATATGCCCAAAGTATGTAAGACAAATTTTAACAATTCTTGCCTTCAAGGAGCAACTTGGTTTCACTCTCTCCAGGACACACCTATTTGTTCTCTTGAGAGTCTATGATATGTTCATTATTCTTCTCCAGCACCACAACTCAAAGACATTAATTCTTTCTCTTTCATCCTTAGTCATTTTCCAGCTCTCAGATGCACAGCAAGTAATTGAGGGGACCATGACCTGGATCAGGTGTTCCTTAGTCTCTAAACTGACAACATTGCTCCTCAGCACTCTGGCGAGGTCCCTAACAGCAGACTTTCCCAAAGCAACTTGTCTTTTGATTTCCAACTACTGGTGCCTAAAGGGTTGACTATGAACTTGATCAAGATAATGTTGTTAACAGTCTCAATCTCTTATTCATCTGTCATGATGCTGTCAATTGGTCCTGTGGTGAGAATCTTCTTTTCTTGATGTTGAGTTTCAATCCATATTGAAGACTATAGTCTTTGACCTTCTGCAGCAAATGCTTCAAGTCCTCCTCAGTTTTGATGAGTCTTCCTCTAATCCTGATGCTACACTCCTTTTCATTAATCTCAGCCTCCTGAATGATATAGATTGAGAGTCATAGAGAAAAGGTATATCCCTAACACAATCCTGTCTTGATTTTGAATCAAGTATTGTTCCCTTGCTCTGTTCATATGTCTGTTTACTGTAGGTTTCACATAAGCACTCTCAAGTCTTCTAAGATCTCCATTCTTCTCAATGTCAACCACAATTTGTTGTGATCCACACAGTTAAGTACCTTTGCATAGTCAGTTAAACACAAACATTCCTCTGTACTGTCTGCTTTTAGTCAAGAGCCATCTGACATTGGCAATGATATCCCTAGTACACACAACCTCTTCCAAACCCAGCCTATATTTCTAGTAGTTCTTTTCGGATACACTATTGCAGTCATTTTTTTTTAAAAAGAATCTCCAGCAAGATATTTCTTGTGTGTGATATTAGTGATATTGTTCAATAATTTCAACACTCTATTGGATAACTTTTTGTGGGGTAGTGAGAATAAATATGCAACTCTTCCAGTCA
The DNA here is from genome assembly GCF_000299155.1 of Elephantulus edwardii. NCBI lineage: Eukaryota > Metazoa > Chordata > Mammalia > Macroscelidea > Macroscelididae > Elephantulus > Elephantulus edwardii. The sequence goes on along the minus strand of NW_006399760.1, from coordinate 15,877,034 downwards.
GTTGGCCAGATAGCTGTCATCCAGATTTCTTGGTACAATTTGAGCATAATTCAGGGCTATATTTTTGTTGTTGTTGTTGAAATATCAATTGATAATCCATCAGTTCCTGGGAGCTTGGGTTTATTTTGCCAATTCCTTCACAGCTACTTGAACTTCCATTTCTTGATCATATGTTCTTTCCTTAAATTCTTCTGTGTCAGCCAGTCTTTTTTGGTAGAGTTACTCTGTGTACTGTTTTCATCTTCTTTCAAAGCTTCATGGATCATGAAATATATTGTCCGTTGTTGTTATTATGTGCCATCGAGTTGCTTGGGACTCATAGCAACACTATGTACAAGAGTCCTAAACGCCGTTCTATCCTGTGCCAACTTTGCTGTCTCAAAAACACTTATTCCCACCACTCCACTCACAGAATCGATCCATCTCATTGAGGGTCTTCCTCTCCCGCACTGTCCCTCCAGACCAGTCCCTCCTTGCAACATGCCCAAAGTATGTCAGATGAAGCCTCAGAATCCTTGACTCCAAGGAGCCTTCTGGATTCACCCTCTCCAGGACAAACCTGTTTGTTCTCCTAGCAGTCCATGGCATTTATATCACTCTTCTCCAGCACCACAGCTCAAAGACATCTATTCTCTTTCTGTCATCCCTATTCATTGTCCAACTTCCCAATGCATAGCACGTAATTGTGAAGACTATAGCTTGGATCAGGCGCACCTTATTGTCCATAGTATGTTTAAGCATTGCAACTCAAGGCTTGAATTTGTTCTTTAATTTCGTCAACTTAAGAAATTTTGAGCGAGAACACTCCTTTTGATTTTCCAACTCTAGCTAGCTCTCTTTACATTTCATTATAATACTTTTCTTTGTCTTCCTGAGCTGTCCTTTGAAATCTTCTGTTAAACTCCTTAACTTTCTGATTTCTTCACTTTGCTTTGGCTTCTTGGAGTTGAATATTTGCTGGCACAATATTCAGAGTGTCTTCTGACATCCATGTTGGTCTTTTCTCCTTCTTTTAATAATGACCTTTTTCGTTCTTCATGGAAAATATCCTTGAAATCATCCCAAAGCTCATCTGGGTCTTCATCCATTAGTGTTCAAGTCTTCAAATCTGTTCTTGAGATGGTTTTTTGTTTGTTTGTTTGTTTGTTTTTAAATCAAGTGGGATAAACTCAAGATCATGTTTTTATTCTTATAGAAAACATTTCAAGTCCACCAGATGTTCTGCTGAAGAAAGATGGGTAATCTCCTTCTATTTGATTTATTGACTCTGAAAACCCACTGGTGGGTGGGTCAACTAGGAGTCAACTCTGACTCTGACTTGATGGTGCATCACAACATTGTGTTCAAAAGAAAGAAAAGTAAAGAGGAAAATTATTTTTTCTTTCTCAGAGAGTATTTTAGAAGAGTTAAAAGACCTCTGTTTATTCCCCATCTAATTTTTATGCTTTCTTCATCATTCAATATTTTCTCTACAGCATCTTTCAGTATTGAAACTTGAGGCTTGAATTTATTCAGTTCTTTCAGCTTGAGAAATGCCAAGTGTGTTCTTCCCTTTGGTTTTCTAACTCCAACTTTTTGCTTATTTCCGTACAATATCGTACTTCGTTTTCTCCAGCCTCCTTAGAAATCTTTCGTTCACCTCTCTTACTTCAGCATTTGTTCCCTTTCTTTTGGCCTTCCTCTGTTCTAGTGCATATTTCAGAGTTCTCTACTGAGACCTACTTTTGTCTCTTCTTTCTTTCCTATCATTGTAACAATCTTTTGCTTTCTTCATAGATGACATACCCTTGATATAATCTTATAACTTATCTGGTCTTATATCATTGATATTCAGTGCCTATTCTTGAGATGGTTTTTAAATTTATGGGATAGACTCAAGGTTGTGTTTTGTTTCTGTGAACTTGCTTTCATTTTCTTCTGCTTCAGTTTGCATTTACTCCTGAATAATTAGCTGTATCTTCCACATTCAGGTCCTAGTTGATTATGCGTGCTGATACTGAGTTTATCCAAAATCTGTTTCCACTGATATAATCAACCTGACTTTGATATAGTCTATTAGATGAGGGTAATATATAGAATTGCCATTTTTCTATTATTTGCAATGAATAAATATGTTCTTGTACAAAATGTAGTCATTCAATGCTAGTCTCTTTTCTGTCACCATGATTATATTTTTCAACCACCAGTCATTCTTTTCTGTTTCTAAGTTTTGCATTCCAGTCATCTATAATTATTAATGCATCTTGATTGCATATTTGATCAAATACTTTGAGCAAGTTATCAGCATGAAACAGTCTTTGAGAAAAGACATGGCACTGAGAAAGGTGAAAAGACAGAGAAAAAAGGGAGTTTCTCTTTTTAAGTTAACCAGTATAAAATAAAATTTTATTTAAAAAAAATGCTAAGCATCTTCAATCCTTTTGATTTTCCAACTCTAGCTCTTTTTTAATAAATACTTTTTATTGTGATTTTAATAAAACTTCACAGAAAACTTGGATTCCATCATTGCATTGTTGCAGTTTTTCCTACCTACTCCCCCCACCATTCACTTTTCTCTTAAAAAAAATTCATTCGTTGTTGCATACTTTCTTTCCTCCCCCTAACCCCACCCCATTCCACTTTACTATACATCTCTTATTCCATACTGTTGTCATGCAAATAATGTCTAATCATATATTCCTTTTAAATAGTTCTTTCTTCCATCTGTTCCAATGCAGTGTCCATTATTTACCCCCTGTGTTCTTAGCTCCCCTCCAATCTCCATGTCAGCCCTGTTTTATAACAGTGGCATTACACAGTATTTGTCCTTTTGAGATTGAGATATTTCACTCCCCACTATGTTCTCCAGAGTCACCCATTTTGTATAGTATTTTAGGAGTTTCTTATGAGTCCCACTGTTTTTCAGTGCAGGAAGTCACTGAACAAGATAGACTGACACAGTAACTGTAACACTGAAGTTGAGCATATCAGAGATTGTGAGATAGTGCGGGATAGGGCAAGTTTTCAATTTGTTGTTCAGAGGGTCACTATGATTCATAATTGTATATAGCTGCAACAAGAGAAGCTTACTATTTAGAAATAATTACCAGGTGAACATTTGAATATTTTTTAGAATTCTAGTCATCTTTATTTCATCACTTTTTATTTATACTGATAGAAAATGACAAAAGTAGCCTCTGCAACAACAGATTCATAATATTGTCCCTACAGCGTGTTTAATAAACTAGATAATAACATATTCAACAAAGTCTCTTTCTCTTTCTTTATATTATAGTACTCTTGAGAACATAATTTTAATAGCTGATATCTCACATCAGCAAATTATGATGGATATTTAGCATCTCTGAGCATAAACTCACACTTAAAAAGTTAAATTTGTCACAACATCAATCACTAACAAATCAAGATGCTGAGTTTTCGGTACTTAGAGTTCTTCTGAGAGTTTTCTAACTAGTTTCATTCTACCACCTGTTTTGTGTGTAAGTATTTTCATCAAATTTATCTTCTTGTGCAAAAGAAGAGCTATTCCTAGTAGGAATGAAATGACATAAATATTTTACAAAAATACAATGCAAAGACCATATCTTATTTCCTATATCATCAGTTTTACTGTCATCAAACACTTTATTACAAGAAGAATTTGCAGAAAGATTGATGTCTTCAGCACACACACACACAAAACTCAGATGTTCATAGATAGCTAGGCTTCATAAGCACATTTAGCTAAATTCCTTTCTATTTTGGGTCTTGGTCTAAGAAAATAAATTCTCCTCAAAAGTTGTGGGGTTTTTTTGTCATTAGTTTCTGTCAAGCCAGTCCTGACTCATGACAACCTCGTGTATGCAGATGAGAATGGCTCCATACATAAAAGCCAGTGAACTTTCAAATTTTCTCTTTTAAAGTTGCAAGCAATTTTTGAATGATGTCTATGGTCATTCACTAGATGCTTCTCTTCATGAACTTATATTAATAAATTTAATATAAAGTTAAGAACTAGATATTTAACTTTTCTATAAATTACCTTGATTTTAAAAGGCAGAAATAATACTTGTCAAGTATTTATTGTTCAAAATGTCTTTCCTAGCCATGGACTTTGACTTTGACTCTGTGAATGGGAATTGGGTATGTATAAAGTTATCACTATGAGATTGGATCATTTTCCCCTTCACACTCAGTTAAACTGAGTGGATTCAGCAAAGCAGGTGAGATTCTCACTATCAGCAAGGAACAGGAAGAAGGGAGTGCAGCACATATCCTTCAGACCAGAGATTCCTGTGCCTATCAGACTGGTATCTCCATGAAGCAGCAACTGCATCAGCTGAGACCAGGAGATCTATATGAGACAGAGCTGACTTGTTAGAACTAACCCAACAAAGCCAGAGTCAGAACCCTTCACTCAAGATTTCTGGAGGAATGAGAGAAAATGCCATTAATGACAGAACTAAGGGGACTTTGTGACATTGATGTAAATTGTGAGGCTGAAGATTAAAGGTTTTCAAACACATTTTACAATCTGTCTCTATTGAGCAACTGTGCACTTGAGATGCTGTCTGGACTGAGAAATTATATCTTTTGTCAACCTGAATTGTATGTATTTGATTAATTTCTCTAATAAATAACAACCATGAATATAGTTCTATGAGATCTCTGTGGTCATTGCAACTGATTTCAATACCAGTAGAAAGTTAAGATTAGAACTGGATATTAGAATTAGTTTTGTATCATGGATGCTATTGATTAATAATTCACTTTTGTAGAATTAGTAGAGGTCAGATTTGGCCATCCTCATGTTGCCTATACTCATTTTACAGATGTCTTTCATAAAATATGTGAAAATGCTTTAGGAATGATGTAAAACTTGTTGCTGTCATGTTAATTCTGAATTCTACTGACCACATATGTCATAGGAGACTACACTTCCTAGGGTTTTAATTAGAAGCAACTGCTTCGTCGTCAGAAAGTAGAACTCTAAGAGTGGCCGACAAATAGTGGTTCTATTAGTTGTGCAATGCCTTAAACTTGTTCTTGAGATGGTTTTTATATTCAGGTGGGAAAGACTCAATGTTGTACTTTGCCTCTTGTGAACTTTAATTTTCCTTAACTTCAACTTCAGCTTGCACATGGGTAGTTGATGGTGTGTTCCACAGTGAATCTTAGCCTGGTTTTAGCTGCTGATAATGAGCTCCTTCAACAATTCTTTCCACAGATATACTTAATCTGATTCTTGTGCAGTCCATTCTGTGAAGTGCATGTGTATAGATGTCATATCTCTCTTTCTGTGTATGTGTGTGAGTGCCCACACACACGTTTTAAAATGCTAACTATGAATAAATCATTAAATGTACAAAATTCAATCCTTTCATCTCAAGCCTCATTTCTTCCCCTAAATTAATAGTTTCCAATTACCAATCCTTCTTGATTTTGTTTCCAACTTTGCATTTTGGTCTCCAATTATTTTCACTGCATCTTGACTGTGTCTTTAGTCAATTTCAGATCATAAAAGTTGGTAAAATTCCTTAATTTTCTCTTTTTTTTGGCTTTAGCTGTTGATGTTTATATTTGAATAATTGTTATATTTACAAGTCTTCCAATGTATATATGTATGTGAATGGTTACTAGGGGAACTATCACCATGAATAATATTTATAGTTACAAATCAATTCTTTACAGTTCTACTTCTACCTCTATTAATTCCAACACCAATCTTACTATTCTACTGGTTCTGAAATTGGTTTCAATTACCACAGAAATATCATAGAACCTACTTAGAGATATGTGATTTATTAGAGAAATTAGCCATTTACAATTAAGTTGGCAACAGGATATAATTCTCAGTCCATACAGCTTCTTAAGTGTCCTATATCATATCATTCACAGCTTTGTACTTCAGGTTAGATCATGAAAGGTGTTTTGTCTATGAATGAGACATCATTCATCCTCAATTTCCCATTCCCAGTGTAGAAGATCATATGAATATCTAATTCAAAGTGGTCGATGTTAGTCCTCAGCTAGCTAATGCCTAGAATGTCCATGTTCATATGTTCCATTATATTTTGACAATGTTTAATTTTCCTACATTCATACTTGGTCCTACATTCATTCCATGGTCCAATTATTAATGGATGTTTGTTGTTGTTGTTGTTGTTTACCATGGAGTCAGAACCAACCCACTGCTGACCCTCTTGTTGGTTTTCATAGGCAGTCTATCACACAGGAGGAGATTGCCCTTCCTTCTCCTACGAAGCAGCTGGTGGATTTAAACCGTGAGTCTTCAGAGGTTTTTTCCCCTCATTTTTTGTTATCTTCCACTCTAGAGGTCTTACCTCTAACATTATGTTTAACAGTGTTCTTCTGAATTATTCATATGGTTTTTAAAGTCCTGTTATTTGAGAAGTGGATGGTCAATCTTTCTTTTTAGTCTGTTTTAATCAGACATTTATGATATAATTAATGGAGAAAGTAAAGGTTGTTACAAAAACAGAGGAGAAAGAAAAGCCCAAAATGTGTATCAGAAGAGACAAGGAAAATTGCACTAGAGTGTCAAGAAACCAAAACTAAATGAAAAAAAAAAGCTGAAATAAAAGACATGAGAAGAAGATTTCAATCAGCATCTTGAGAATACAAAGCAAAGCATTACAACAGAATGTACAAAGAGCTAGAGTTGGA
>NW_006399760.1:15829760-15869933 GCF_000299155.1 Elephantulus edwardii | reverse complement strand
GGTGATCCAACAAAATATGAAAATTATCAAACCATATAATTAATATAAAATGCAAACCAAACCTTTTTGATGATTATTACAAAGTAGTCAGAACAGTACATTGAAAGAGAACTGCCAGAAGATCAAGCTGGATTTAGGAGAGACTTTGGAATGAGGAATAGTATTGCTGATGCCAAATTGATCTTGGCTGAAAGCTGAAAATATCAGAAGAAAGGTAGGGTTAAGAGTTTATTGTTCAAAGGACTTCCCTAGCCCTTGACTGACTTAACAATGTGGATGAGTGTGAATATGCAAATAGGTCATGGTAAAGCTATCCACAAGGGGATTAGTTAGTCTTGCCATTATTAAAATCAGGGTAATCAGAAGCAGAATGAGAGAATTTCACCAACAGCAAAAAAGCAAGAGAATTAATGCATTCTTTGGGATCCAGTCAGCCAAGAAATCATGGGAGCAGGAGTCACAGTAGCTGTAGCAGAGAAGCAGAGACCTGATGTGAGACAGAGCAGTCGTTGGGTATGCTACTTCATGGAGAACTAAACTTAAGTGTCTTCACCTAAGTTTGTTGGACAACTGCAGGGGTCGGAGGGGGCATAACTGGCTGGGCTGAGAGCTTTGTCACACTAGCCTAAAGCCCAAGGCTCAATGCTGAGATGCCTGGGAGTATATTTCAAAAGCTGTCCTGCCTGAGTGATTGCATTTTGCTGCCAATCTCAATTATAGCCTGTTGATTCCTTAGTATGGTTCTGTGTGGTCTCTGAGCCATTAAATTGGATTTTGGACTCAATAAAGCAGTAAAATTAGTGTTAGGATGAGCAGAAAGAGGTGTGGAAGCATGGGGGTCATGTCTGACCTCATGGGAATTGGTTTCGTGTTGTTGATGTTTTGACAGGGTCAGTTCCCCTTTGTGAAGTTGGTAAAGGTCATATATGGCCATCCCCATTTGGTCCTTGCTCTTTTTACAAATTTTAGTGATTATGCAAAGACATGTGACTATGTGAATCATAGCAAACTGTGGCTGACCTTGAGAAGACTGAGAATTCCAGAAGACTTATTTACCCTTATAAGAAATCTATATCTAGACCAAGAAGCTGTTATACTTTATTAACAGAACAAAGGAATGCTGAATGGTTTAAAAAATAAAAAATATGTACACAAGGACTGTATTCTTTCTCCATAACTATTCAATCTGTATGTTGAACAAATTATTCAAGAAGCTGGACTTCATGAAAAGAGTGTGGCATAAGGTTTGGAGGAAGGCTCATTATCAATCTGTTATGCAGTCGACATAACCTCTCTTGCTACAAGTGAGGACCTGAAATGTTTCAACATGAATTATATCAAGAACACAAAAATCCTCACCACTGGACTGATAAGCAATATCATGATAGATGGAGAAGATATTAAAATTGTCAACTTATGTCATGTTATTTTGATCCACAGTCTTCCTGTTGATACCAGCATTTAGGAGATAAGGAGATGTATAACACTGGAAAAGTCTACTGTCAGAGAAAAAAGTGCAACAATGAATAAATGGTAATCGAAAATCTCTGTAAATGGTCATTAAAATTAATAAAATAAAATTTTAAAAAAAGAAGAGCAGTAATGTCAATTTAAAGACTAAAGTGCACCTGATTCTAGCCATAATATATACCCCTTTGGTGGTTTGAATCCCCAGAAGCTCTTAGGGAGAAGGATAGGCAATCTTTTCTGTGATTTACAGCCTCAAAAGCCCAAGGGAGGGTTACCTATGAGTTGATTCTGATTCAAAGTCAATGAACGAGAAGTATCCTCAAGGAACTATGGCACTATGTTGTTGTTGTGTGTCATTGAGTCAGAACTGACTCAGAGATGACTGTGCATCAAGTTTTCAGAGGCTGTAAATCATATAGGAAAATATTGTCCATCATTCTCTCATGGAGCAGCAGATAGGTTTGAACCATCTATCTTTCAGTTGACAGCACAACTTCTTACCCACTAGGTCACCACGAGCATGCTTTATTTAAGTTATAAAGCAGAGCTAAGTGGAAAGACACTTTCGTTTGCTTCTTAATTAATTCAGCGATTGATGTAGCTTTTAAAATATATATAAAATGTTTAATTTATTCTGTTTTACTTAAAAAGTTCATGTACATTATTTTTTCACACCAGGTCTTTCATATTTCCTTTATCCACCCCTCCCTCCTTCCATCAAATCGTGCAACCCTATGATTACTATCTTATGCTTCTGCTCTCCCCTTCTCCCCATAGATCCTCATATACTTATTATTAGTTATCTATTTCTACAACAATGGTCTTATACAGTATTTGTCCTAATGGGACTGAGTTAGTTCACTTAGCATAATGTTCTCCAGTCTCCAAGTTAGGTGGTTGTTGTTGTTATGTGCCATTGAGTCGCTTGTGTCTCATAGCGACCCTATGTACAACAGCTCTAAACTCTGCTCTGTCCTGTGCCAATCTCATTGTCTCCAACACACTCATCCCGATTTCCCCAATCATTGAATCAATCCACCTCATAGAGGGCCTTCCCCTCCTGTGCCTGCCCTCCACCCTCCCAAGCATGATGCCCTTCTCCAAGGACCGGTGTCTCCTTTCAACATGACCAAAGTATGTCAGATGAAGCCTCAGAATCCTTGCCTCCAAGGAGCAGCCCAGTTTAACCCTCTCCAGGATGAATCTGCTTGTTTTCTTTGCAGTCCATGATACCCTCAACACTCTTCTCCAACACCAAAGCTCAAAAGCATCAATTCTCCTTCTATCCTCCCTGGTCATTGTCCAGCTCTCTTACCATTGCTCCTGCATGCTGTGTAGTATTCAATCTTGTGAATATCCCATAATTTCCTTGAACATTAGGGTAAATGAAGAAGAGAAACAGGAAGGCTTATTTATATTGTTTTAAAAAGACAAATGCTATTTGAATTCAAGGCAGAATTGTGAATCAAAGAAAAGTCTTCAGATGCAAGTGTTCACTCAGGAGGATAATGTTTCCTTATTTCTGTTCAAAGTCATTCTGGTAATCCTAATTGTCAAAATTATAAACTTTATTGTTTTTTAAGGATAAAAATCCAAGTAAACGGAAATTGTACTTTCAAATACTTATTATATTACCAGTACAGTTTTGTTGGTAGTATGAAATTGATCCAGAGGCTATATTTTCACATCCTCTTTCAGGTTCTTCTTCGAGGCTTTGCTTTGTTTTGCTTTTTCACAGGAGTGACATCCACTTCCTAAACAACATGCCTCTGCAAACTCTATGAACTTTGATAAATGACAAAGGTTTTAGATGAGAAAGGTTTTAGGCCTTTCGTTCATAGAATTGCTATGAATTGTGCTTGACTCCACAACAATTGACAACAACATTACTGGCAGAGGAGCATGTTGAAAAAAAGTAGTAAGTCAGGCTGCTAGCAGGAAGGTCAACAGTGTGAATCCACCAGCTGCTCTGCAGGGGAACAATAAGATATTGTGTTTTGCAAAGATTCACAGCCTTCGAAATCTCATGGAGGGTCATCATAAGTCAGAATCAACTTGACAGCAGTGAGTTCTGGCTTTTTGTATAACTATCGTCCTAGGGTCAAAATAACTATACAGACTGGCTTGATAGTCTCATCAGTACCACTGACAAGAATGTATAGTCAGAGGCCCCACGGAGCTAAGTGATGTTCTAAAAGACCAAATAAATTTAGTTGCTGTATATTTTGTCTGCACTGACGTAGTCTAGTTTCCCTCAGTGAACACTGTTTTCAAGCAGAAATAAATGTCTGCTCATTTGCTTCTGAGATAGTGCTCCCCACTAGTAAGGGCAAGCTCATTAATTGGTTTCAAACAAACGTCTTGTTATCTGGTGGCTTACTGGTAAGAAGCTGCTCTGCAATCCTGAAGGCATGAGGTTCAACTCCACCAGCTGCTTTGTGTGAAAACAATCGGCAATCTCATCCTGTACAATTAACTGTATCTAAAAATCCCACTAGAGGGTCAGCTAATTTGTCAGTTTCAACTTGAGGGCACACAACAACACATCACTCTTTAAAGGAAGGCTATTTATTTAATAGCAACACTCCACTTTCTCAGAAATCATTTGAAATTTGACCTTTTTATAAGTCTGGTCTGAATCTTCACAGAGACCGTTTAGAGAGGACTTTTAGCATGTTGCTATTATTATGTGTGTTTGAGTTGAGCATGACTCATAGCGACCCTGTAAACAAAAGTTCTGAACCCTATATTATCTTACACCATCATTACACTTCCTGACACACAAGAGCCCATTGCAGTAGTCACTAGGTCAATCCACCTAGTCGAGGGTCTTCCTCTCCTTAGCTGACCCTCCACACCTCCCAGCGTCATATCCTTCTCTAAGGAATAGCACCTCTTAGCGACATGTCCAAAGTACGTGAGAAAAAGCCTCATCATTCTTGCCTCCAAAGAGCACTCTGGCTGCACCCTTTCCAAGACATTCTCTTGGCTGTCCATGTGATGTTCAGTGCTCTTCTCCAACCCCATAGCTCAAAGACATCAATTCTTTTTCTGTCTTCTTTATTCATTGTTCAGCTTTCAGATGCATAGTGAGTGATCAGAAAGACTATGACCTGAATCAGACACACCTTAGTCCTCAAACTGACATCATTACTTCTCAATGATTTGGAGAGGTCCCTAACTGCAGACTTTCCCAATGCAATGCATCCCCTTATTTCCTTTTTGCTGCTACCAAAGTTGTTAATTGTGGATCCAAGCAAGATGGTGCTGTTGACAATTTTCAATGTCCTCTCCATCCTTCTTGACATTGCCTATTGGTCTAGTGGTAAGAATCCTTCCTTGTTTTCTTGACATTGAGACCCAATCCATGCTGAAGACTGGATTTTTAATGTTCTGCAACAAGTGTTCAAGCCCTCCACACTTTCAGCAAGCAAGATTATATCATCCGCATAATGCAGAATATTGATGAGTCTCCCTCCAATCCTAATGCCACAATCCTCTTCATGAGTCCAGCTTCCCAGATAATTTGTTCAACATACATGTACTGTATTGACTATGCAAAGGCATTTGGCTTTGTGGATCATAATAAGTTGTGGCTGACATTGAGAAGAATCAGAGTCCCAGAGAACTTAATTGTGATCATGTGGAGCCTATACCTGGACTTTTAGCATAGTTGTAAAGTATTTTGAAATGGAACCAATCACCAGTTCTGAATAGTAATTCTAAATATTAGACATGTTGTTGTTGTTAAGTGCTGTCAAGTTGTAGATGACTCATAGTGACCCTATGAATGAAAGGCCTGAGCACTGTTCATAGAGTTTCCGGAGGCAAGTCATTTTGGAAGTGGATGCCACTCCTGCTTCCAAGCTTGTTTAGGAAATCAATATTCCACTCTAATGCTCATTAATCTCAGCCTCTCTAGAACCAGCTCCTGTAGAAGACTTTCAAACTGGTCTCCAGCACCATGCCACCTACTAACAAGCATTTTTAAAACTTATTTTAAAGGTCTTATCACATGGATTTACTACCCTTAGAAAATCAACATTCCACCCTAGTGCTCACCAATGCCGGCCTCTGTAGAACCAGCTCCTGTAGATGACTTTCAAACATAACAGAAATAACAAAGGAGTGAAGAGGGTATATGATCGACAGTCTTCTAATGAGTCCCACTGAAAAGACTCTGCTTAGATTTGTGATGAATTTATTAGAGAACATATCAAATGATGAGAATGTGAACATTGTGTGTTCACAATATTGTTGTTTGTCTTACAAAAGTTAATTGTATCATTTATTCTTCTTACCTTCTTGATATTAAGCTTATTTTTAAGATAGGAAGACACAGACTCAGAGAGGTTGAGTAACTTGATCAATATCACACTGAGTAAGTCTATGCTTTGTAACTAGTCAAACTTTGATCTGAACCCTATACCTTAAATGTAACATTTCCTGTAGACTTGCAAGCCTAGAGAGGATGAGAGAGAAGGAAGGATAGTATCTCTTCAGAAACTGGTATTCAATGTGACTGATACATCAATTGTTTGTATATTTCCTGTACTGAATACCTTGGAGTTGCTGTGATGCTGAACACTGTGTCATCGTCATGTCAAATACCATAATGATGACCCATCATGCACAATGTTTGGAGAAGCTTCCAGATTGACTCAGATTGGGAAGCAGGAGTGTAATCCACTTCCTAAACTAGATGCCTCTGGAAACTCTAGAGACTATAAATGTACAGAAATGATGTTAATTATAGAACAAAGTCCAGGTCTTTTGTGCATGGGGTTGCTATGATTCATATTCTACTTGACGACAGACATTTAACCACTGCTAAATGAGCCTAGTGTTATATTTAGAAGAACATCCTTCTGCTTTATACATCACTCTTTGTCATTGTGTTGTATGAGGTAATCTGAGTTTGCTGTGATTCTGAACATTGTGACTTTGGACTATCAAATACCATAATGGTTTCCCAAGGTGGACAGTGTTTGGTGGAGCTCCAAGTTGTAAAACAGGTTTGGAAGCAAGAGTGGTGTCCACTTCCTAAACCACATGCCTCTGGAAATTCTATGAACTTGGAGAAACGACGGTAGTTATGGAATGGCATTAAGTCTTTTGTTCATAGAGTTGTTATGAGTCATGCTTGACTCAATAGCAATCAATAAAAACAACAATTCTATACTTATAAAATATAAGAGTGTTTTATGCTCATTCATAGAGGAAATTTTAGGCACTAGAGAAAGGATTAAAAAATAAATCAGATATAAAAAAATTGGCTCATAATTAATAATTGGCATGTTGTGATTTAGTAATCAGGTGTGAGAGCAGACTGATCAGTAAGCAAGTTAAGCATCAGCTTACTTGTATTTTCTTACTAATCTGTAATGAAGTTTTAGTAAGCACAAGTCTGTCCATGCTTATCTTGTCTTTCAGTACCCCATCTGTGTCAGGAACTGTAATTCTATTTGATTCTATAGGCAGGTGCTGTGGAGTTGGGAGAAATCTAGATGTCAGCCATAACTACAAGCAGAATCTTTGCTATGGTGAAAAAAAAAAGAGTGAAATTGTTCACTGAGCGGTAAACAAACACAAGTAAGTAAGCTTGTTAGCCTGGCACTGTAAGTTGAACAGGACTGAATATAGGAGGTATCTCCAAATAAAGCCCTGACACACTATTATTAACACAAAAATGAATGTTCTGTTTGTGTCATAAGAGATTCTGTGGTGGACAGAGTAGAGTAAGACAGGAGCTCCCTGTCTGTGCCTAGAGGTTTCCTTTACAACTGTGATTAACAGTGCTCTGAATGGCTCTCCCCTGGCTCCTAACACTCAAATTGAATCTTTGTTTTCTCATTCTAGATTCTACCACATGTAGCAATCATTTTACATGATTGTTTATTTCTTGGCACCTAAACCTTCCATTAAGCACTCAACTACTAACTGAAAGATTGGCAGTTTAAACCTTTCCAGAGAAGGCTGTTTCAGAAAGATCCAAACCTCAATGATAACGCCACAGCTGTCAGCCCATTCCCACTCCCAGAGACCTACAGTAGAACTGCCCAACAGGATTCCCGTGGCTGGAAATCTTTTCCTATGCCACTGCCACATCTTTTTATTTTTTCTTTCTCTAAAGCAGCTGGTGTGTTTGAACTGTTGACCTTTTGCTTACAGATGGGTGTTTTAACCACAACACCACCATAGTAACTCCTTTTGAAAGATGACAGCTATAAAAGCCCTTTGAAACACAATGGAACCTTCCTGTATTGGAAGGGATTTCATGACAAGTTGTGTTTAAAAAAAAAAAAAAAGCACAGAATGTGCTGCCATGACTACTTTCAAATCTCAGTGCCTGAAACCATGGTTTTTCTCATGTAGCCCTTTCGCTTGTCAGTATTTGATTTCACCTCCATCCCTTGTTACACCTGGCTGACCCACCAGCAACCTCTGCCTAGCACCCCCACCTCCCTTTTGTAGTCTAAAAAACCCAAAGTGGGATTCCTTCCATGAACAGCTCCTTGCTGCCCCCTTCTGGCCCCAGGTAAAAATGATCCTTCTGTTTGAAGACTAGGGTAAGAGCCCAAACTGGACACACATCATTTTGGCAGTCTTTACTCTTTCTTGCTTCTATGAGGAGAAGGAAATATTCTTCTTGCTCTATATTTCTCCTCCCTCCACCCCATGTCTCACTTACAGCTGCTGAAATGAGTAGTCTCAGATTCTTAATGTCTGAAAGAGGTTAGTATTTGTCTACTTGCAGGAGGTTTGCCTGGATAGGGACCAGGTCTCTCCACTTGTTTTCTCTTAGTGTTTAAAAACAGGAAGCAAAATAAAAATTAAAAATGGATGCAAGAAAATCCTTAACTCTTATGACTTGCTCATATTTAAGAATAAAAAAAGACAAAGAATAAAAAATACAGTTTTCTTGAAGCATTTTGCTCTATGGATGACCAATGCAAAGAGTGCCTTTTAATATATTTAAAAGGTAAATATTTAAGCAGAGAAATTGATAAAATTGTGTTTGCCTAACTCCTCTTAGTTCTAATTCAGGAAAATTGAAATGTCCATAGACTATGGATGTTCAATGTCTAGATTTGCCCTCCCCAAATGTTAAGTGCAAATGTCCTTAGAAAACAAAATAGAGCAAAGGACCTGTGTTTGCTTAACATTATGCCTACTGTCCTTAGTGCATTGCTTGTATGGCATATTGTTGCCTTTTCAGAAATATATTTCTCTAGCAAGGCTTACGGCTATAGTTTTTGAATCCCAGAGGGATATCATGACAGCAACCCAAGAAAATGAGAAAAGAAGGCATTTAAGATCTCTCTTCAACATTCTCAATTACAAACATTAATGTAAAAGGATATTTATGTGATATTCTCCTTAAGGCAAAAAAGTTTTAGGAAAAATGTTCATTTTCTATTTATATTTTTCTCTCATACAGAATATTCCCAAAAAAGAAGTAACTTTATAAATTCCTTAAAATGTACAGTTTGTACTATTTGCTTTTCTTCTTTCTTCCAAGTTTTCTTAAATATTTTCTGAATGTAGTCAAGATTTCCACCTTTTATCTGTCAGTTTCTTATACTGTGGTAGATAGTGAGTTGCTGCATTGCTAGAAGTCATACTACTAGTATTTCAAATACTATTATATATTTGAGTATGCTCACGTGCATGTTCAAGTCAATATTAAAAGGATAGAAAGCCAATCTACAAAAGCCAAATTATAACCATGAGAATAATCGACCTGAGTTTAGAACGATTAAAAGAATAGATTTGAGGTTGTTGTTGTTGTTATGTGCCATTGAGTCGTTTGCGACTCATAGTGACCCTATGTACAATAGCCCTAAACTCTGCTCTATCCTGTGCCAATCTCATTGCCTCTGACACACCCATCCCGATTGCCCCAGTCAATGAATCAATCCACCTAATAGAGGGTCTTCCCCTCCTGCGCTGTCCCTCCACTCTACCCAGCATGATGTCCCTCTCCAAAGACCTGTCTCTCCTTACAACATGTCCAAAGTATGTCAGACGAAGCCCCAGAATCCTTGCCTCCAAGGAGCACTGAACACTAATTACCAAAGATCAGTTGTGGGATAACATAAAAAATATCATATCTGTACAAAGCCAAAGATCACTAAAAGGACAGGAAAATACCAAAAAAAGGTCAAAGTAGATAAGATTCTGTAACTTACTGGAGAGTGTAGAAAAATTAAAGCAATGTGAAGAAATACTGAAGTAAAAGAGCCAAATGGAAAACAGACATCAAGGAGACAAAAGGAAGTTTTATAATGAAATTAACCAAGACTTGGAGTTAGACAACATAATGGAAGAACAAACTCTAGTTCTGAAGCTCAAATTAAAGAAGAAAAAGAAAAATAAGTCTTGAGTTGCATTAATAAAGGAGTCTATGGGCCCACTGAAAGCTCAGGGAGCGTCAGAAACATATGAAAGGAAACATAGAGTCATTCTACTAAAAAGAACAGGTTGATGTTCAATGACTTTTGCAGAAAGAATATATTCAAGAATGAATGGCACTGGAAGGAGGATTCTTCAACCGGCTGTGAAGACATTGAGAGAACAAGGCTAAAGGCATTGACAGAAAACCACCTGAGATGTTTCCACAATAACTGCCACACTCAATGTGATCACTTATCCAAGAAATTGAAAAGGTATTTAACCAGCCACCTGAATAGAAGAGATCCATATTTGTGCAATTTTCTTTAAAAGGTGATTCAGTAGAATGTGGAAATTATTGATCACAAACAATGCAATATCTCAATATCATGTACAAGTCAGTTTTTTTCAGAAGATAATTTAAAAATAATTACAGCAATATAAAACCAAAGTCATACCTACTGCCAAAGAGTTGACTCTGACTCAGTAACCCTTCAAGTAACCCTCCGAAGCTGTATATCTTTACCAGAATAGATTGTCCCTCTTTTTCTCACAGAGAAGCTGGGGGAATCAAACCATCAACTTTTTGGTTAGTACCTCAGTATACACCATATCACCAGGGTTTCTAGACTGGTCACTATTAGAAATCCAAGCCAATGTCAGAAAATAATATGGAATGAGAGATTATCATTGCTGGCTCAGACAGATCTTGACTGAAAGCAAGAAATACCAGAAAGATATTGAACTGGGTTTTATTGAATATACAAAGGCATTCAACTTTGTGGTCCATCATAAATTATGGATTACACAATTCTTGGAAGCCCAGAACACTTAATTGTATTCATGTGGCAACTCTCCATAGATCAAGAAGCTATTTGAATAGAACAAAGGGGTATTGTATGGAATAAAACCAGAAAAGGTGTTAGGTTTCCACCTGGAATAAAACCAGAAAAGAGTTGTTTCCTCTCACCATACTTGTTTAATATGAATACTGAGCAACTAAACTAATCATAGGGAAAAGAAAAGCACTTTAGGATTAGAATAAGACTTTCTATCAATGTCAATAGGCAATTGATGACACAACAATGCAGAAAGTAAAGAGGGCTTGAAGCACTTCCTAAGGAAGGCACATTAGCAACCTTGTATAAGACACACATGGCACAGCCTTGCTCCATGAAGATCAAAGGCGTCTGTATGGATTTCATCCCCATTGTCAATGAAACAAAGATCCCTATAACGGGATAACAAGCAACACTATGATAAATGGAGAGAGAAAAAGAAAATTGTAAAGCATTTCTGCTTTAGCTGGATCCATGATCAACAGCTATGACAACAACAGTCAAGAAATCAAATGGCATATTTCAAGGGGGAAATGTGCTGTAAAATATATCTTTGAAAGTTAAAAAGCAAAGATGTCACTTAGCAGTCTAAAGTGTAGCTGACACAAGTGTCGTGATTCACATGTGTGCATGAAAGCTGGACAAGAAATGAAAAGTTTTAGAAGTATTGATGCCTTTGGTGTTAAGTTATGCTACATTTGAGTCTGTATAGCAAGGAGACTGCTAAAAGAATGAACAAATCTGTCCTGGAAGAAGTATAGTAGAATGCTCCTTAGAAAAATGGGACTGATATCAGGGTTGGGGTAAGACTGAGAAAAACTGGATAAATTGTGTATACTGCACTGAAACAGATGAGGGAGTGAATAATTTAAAAGCGATAGGGTATTATGGTTATCACAAGAGTCCACAATTAAGGTCGCATAGTGGAATGTACTTGGGGCGGTGGGAGGGGTGCGGGGGCATTGTGTACCAGGGAGGGAGTGTTTCTTTTACTTTTAAAAGAGAGGTGCAAACTCGGGGGCGTGGGGGGAGAAGTGCAGCAATGAATGAATGGAAATCCAAAATCTCTGTAAATGTTCATTAAAATTATTTTTAAAACCCTATAAAACATTGTTGAAATATATTAAAGAAGACTTAAATAAATTGAAAGATGTTCCAAGTTAAAAAAAAAGAAAAGAAACAAGGATGTTAAGTTTCTGCCTCATATATTTTGGGTATATTTTCACCAGGGACCAATCTTTGTAAAAAAACATCGTGCTTGGTAATATAGTTGTAATGTGCCATCGAGTCAAAACCTGATCACCCTCAGAATAAAATAATTCACGGTTGTTATGCTGTCAAGTTGGAATTATCATTTAGTGATGTTTTAGAGGGTATAAATTGTTTGGGAGGAGATTACTTACCTTTCTCCCAGAAGCAGCTGGTGAATTTGAACTGCTTGCCTTTGAGTTAACAGCACAACTCCTTTCCACAAAGCCACCAGAGATCCCTTAGTAAAATAGAGGATGACGATTGGACATCTTGACTATAATAGGTCCAAATATAGCAGTGATTGTGCAGGTAGGTACTGGGCAAGGCAGTGTTTTGTTGGTTTGCTTTTATTTGTTTCAGGAAAGGTTGCTATGAATTGTTTGTTTTAGGAAGGGTTGCTATGAGTTGGAATTGAGTTGATGGTACTTAAGAACAACTGCAAAAGTCAAAATTTATCTTCAAAATTGAATTCCATGTAATTTTTAACCTGTTTTTCCTTCATGATGATAAATGATATTGAAAATGATAATGGCAAAACTTTATCAAAAACTATATGTGGAGCTTAATAACACTTAGGCAGTACATGGAGTTGATATAAAATCTTTCCATTATGTTTGGACTGTAATAGACATAATTGCAATTTTAGTAGTGGTCAGATAACAATTTTAAATAAATTAAGCACTTAGAGTTGAATTATTGCAGTAAATAAATACACACACACACACACACACCCACACCCACACATTCTTTTGATCACTCCACACTTATAGAACTATTATAAATATTCTGTGATTATTCAGCCCAGCACAGGCTGTCTGCTCACATCTCCTTCTGATGCTCCTACCCTTTGAAATATAAACAAACTCCAAAAAGATATAAGAGAAGCATGGCCTCTCTCAGAAAACATAACTCTCAATAAAAAAAAGGTTCTTATTTCTATCTCATCTTTAATATGGGAAACATAACAAATCTTTATTCTTTCAATAGAGACATTTTAACAGCTAACCAGCTAGTTTAGGAAATGACCTTTGTACAGCCTCAAAAAAAAAAGCATTAGTTAAGTTCAGAGCCAGAAATTATCACCATAATTTGAGAAAACCTCCTCTTGCTAACTACATTAAGGAGAGTGTTAGAACCCATGAGCCCCACTCTTCAATCTGTCAATAGACAATTAGATGTGCTACACAACACCTCGCCTCTACTCCTCATCTGTTCACTTTGTTTAAATTGGATGAGGTCACAGTTATTAGCCTGACAGGCAATGACGTCACTGCCTCAGGACGGCATTCTTCTTTATTAAACACAGGAAGATAATTTGGACAACTGCATGAGATCTTGCTGTATTTTGCAGAACCAGCTAGCATTGAAACCTCCTCTCTATTAGGTTTGGTGTCTTTATACTGGAGTAAATTTTCAGAAATCATTAATACAGTAATTAAAAAGAATACTGCTTCCATTTCTATGATCTCTGATTATAGCAATTACGGTAATTACTGTAGTAATATGCACTATATTCTGGGCCAATTTATTAATGAGCCTTTTATGGGCCTCCCTTTTGCAATCTTTGCACCTAAAAGGTTATAAAGGAAGAAGGGTGCTAAGGGTGCCAAACCTCAGCATTGTTCTCAGATAGTTTTTAATGTTTATAAGAATACTTAGAAATGTTGATCTTTTCTCATTTACATTGACCCCTCCCAGGCCATTGCTGCAGTTGCCACCTCTAGGCAGTTAGTTTATTCTAATTAGTTTTCCCTAGAAATTTACTTGGGGAGTGAACTACTACCCTTAGACACAGGGGATAGGACAATTACCAAGGCCCATCATTTACCATCTGCACTGGATGCCAGTGGGCTCATTTAAAATCATCTTCCTTGGAATATCCATATTCATTTATTGTCTGAGGCCTTTAGGGAACCATTTCTCCCTTGTGGCTACTTTAAGGAAAAAGCATCTCATGCTGATGGGTTGGTTCCCCACTTGAATACAGCCAAAAAAAGCAGAATGGTCGCTTGCTGGAAACCCCACATACAAGGATCTTGTGTGGCCCTCCCTAACAGACGTAGTACTCTAGGAACAGGTTGGAATTCTTATTTCAATCTACTACACCTTAGGCCATTTCCCTCACAATTTTTGCAGGTAGGTGAAAATGTCTTTCTCTCTGCCTCTCCCTCTGTTTTCCTCTCTGTTCCTTCCTTTTATCTGTTCTTTGTCTTGTCTTTCTTACCTTTTCATCCTTTGTCTATTTTGTTTCCTTTATGTAGCTCTTTTCTGGACCTGGAGCATGGCTTAGTTTCTGATTTTTTTGGATTTGCTTATGATAATATCCTGCTTTCCCTTTTTCTGTTTGGAAGTGGACACTTTTTTAGTGATGCCAGTGCACTGGATTCATTAGGTTCTACCATAGAAAGTTCATCACAGCCTAGAAAAAGCAAGGCCAGCAATGACTGCTGTGGTAATGAGTTGACCATTAATCTTACTTATTTAAGAAAAGGCAGGATTCTCTCTTTTGAAGAAGCATGGACTTTGGCACTAGTCAGTGAGATGGGGTGAGGGGTGGATTGTTTGGCAAGAAGAAGGAAGACCATTCCTTTCAATTCAGTAAGTAGTCAGTCCCTTTGCTTGAGATTCATCTAAGAGAACCTTTCCTTCTGTCTGAGAGCCTTATAAATAAATAAGCTGAATTATTTTCATCTCACAGACATTTTGCACTGTCAAAATGGTGGCATATATAAGGGAGAGACTATTGCCTTCTTAATAGCTGAAGTTATCTACATTGTCTTTGGAGTGAAAGTTTTCCCATACATGAGACAAATCATAGAATGTATGTTTGGAGGCCTGAATATCTGAGTTTGCTTCTTCACCTCTTCTTCATGACTCATAATATGTAAATGAGAATTAAAAATACCATCTATCTCATAAAGTACTAAAGAGCAATGGTGTCTCTCTGGAGACTAAGGTGCAGCTGATACAGGCCATGGTTTTTCTATCACTTGTTATGCATCAGAGAGTTGAACAATGACTAAGGAGGATAGAAGGAGAATTGATGCCCTTGAGCTGTGGTGCTGGAGAAGAGTACTGAGGGTACCATGGACTGCTAGGAAAACAAACAGATTCATCCTGGAAAGGGTTAAACCAGGCTGCTCCTTGGAGGTAAGGATTCTGCGGCTTCGTCTGACATACTTTGGACATGCTTGGAGAGGGACATCATGCTTGGGAGGGTGGAGGGACAACGCAGGAGGGTAAGACCCCCTATGAGGTGGATTGATTCAGTGACTGGGGTAATCGAGATGAGTGTGTCAGAGACAGTGTGATTGGCACAGGACAGAGCAGAGTTTAGGGCTGTTGTACATAGGGTTGCTATGAGTCGCAAGCAACTTGATGACACATACCAACAACATCTCGTAAAGTTGTTATCAGTCTTGAGACAGAGCTCATATTTGTAAAGTAATTATAATTTGGTCTGACACATAGCAAGCTCCTTAAAAATGTTCTTGGAGCAAATGAAATTTTAGACTAAATGTAATACAATGAGAATTTTAACATTAACGGGAAAAAGAGAAATAAATGTCAGTGAAAGTGGCTTATCTAGGTTCTGTCAATGTAAACTGATACTACTTATGATGTGCCTTCCTTGAAAAAGAGTAAATACACATTCTGTGGGTTATACATTATATTGAGTGAGCACTCTGCTCGGTATTTGTTCTACATTGCTATATTTCATATAGATTTTATTTTGCTAAACCTTTTCATTAGATTGGAACAAAATTGTGGTCACAATGGTTCCCAGGATCTTCCACCAGTGAGTCTTGTTATAGGAAGCACTTAGATATGGGCATTAAATTATCATTTATTGATAAGATGCTAAACATTAACCTTTAAAGTCATTTAACTTCAGAAATAGTCATAGACATATGGTCTATCAATATCTTCCAGTTAAGATATTCTAAAATCAATCTTTTCATTTCCAGAAATAAATCCAATTTGATCACGTCATTTCCCTGATTAGAGCTTTTTAGTATCTTTCCATCATTCACATAGTATAAAATACAGTTGCCTTAGTTGGCATATAAAGCCAGCCTTTCATGATCTGGCCCTAAGCGTGTGCGCGCACGCGTGCGTGTGTGTGTGTGTGTGTGTGTGTGTGTGTGTGTGTGTGATCTGTTATCAGTTATTCTCTTAACCTTCACTTTAGTTCTAGAAATAGCAAACTTTCCAGAGGTATACAGCTCTCACCTTTGTACCAGACAAAAGCTGTCCGTTGTGTCTTTCGAAATTCAGATTGCTCTTTAGAGGCAGGCATGCTGAAACTCCATCCCACGTATTTTGAGCGCGCTGTCAGAAGAGCTTTGTTCTTGGAAAAGACACCATGCTAGGAAAGGTGAAGGGTTAGAGAAAGAGAGGAAGAACTTCAATGAGATTGATTGATAGACTGTAACAAGGGGCTTGAGCATATCAGAGCTCATAAGGAGGGTACAAGGTAGTGGAAGTTTCATACCTGTTGTTCACAGGCTTGCTACAAGTCTTACTTGACTCAAAGGGTCATAACAAACATAACATGCCTTTTTTCCTTTCTACTTTCTACCTCTGCACCAAACCCAAGTGGCATATTTGACTTTACCATAATACTACCACTGCTTAACCAAACTGCTAAAAAGACATAGAATATTTCTCTCATGTTGGCACTATTAAAAGGTAAGTTTTACTTTGTTGAAAGCTTAACATATTTGAGGTTCTGTTCCAAATGTTTTGCATGCATTAATGATGGTTTTGTTGTTGTTGGTTGCCATTAAGTCGAGCACAACTCATAGTGACACTATGAACAAAAGACCTGAAGCCTTTCTATAACTATCATCTTTTCTCAAAGTTCATATAGTTTCTAGAGGTATGTTGTTTAGAAAGTAGATGCCACAATTGCTTCCAAATATTAATGATAGGTAATATATTTACCTATATAAAGTCATATGAGTGCAGCCTTGTAGTAAACTGGTGAGTTACGGGTTCTTCCATACTAAAAAACTGAGAGATGAATGGTGACAATAAGTTCTCTAAGGCAGTACTGCTGGTTGATTATACAGCCATTTTTAAAATGCACTGCTCTACACTGAGTCACACATTTTTTATACTACTTTACCTTTCAGTTATTTATAAATATTTATAAACATGGGTTTTTGTTCTAGTAAACTGTAGCTACACTACCTATCATAATCATTGGCATCATGAATACTTACAAGGCAATTTTCCATTTATTTAAGATGTGTAAAAATCAGCAAGTACATTCATTGAATTCAACAATCTCAAATTTCCATGACACTCTTTCCATCTTCTGTGTTTGTAGATTAATTAAATAGTGATATAGTTTGCCAATTATGTAATGATAAAGTTTTGTAGTCACATACTAAAATGTTATTCCTTCTTCATGTGATCAACTAACCAGTTGCAAGAAGAGTTTCCTTGGAGTGTATTCTGCATAACATCTTGCTTTACTAGAGATAAAAGGTGAGAAAAATAAGCAGAAGGGGAAGGACCATTAAGAAAGAAGAGTCAATAGTGGAATGTATGGATTGGAGTCTCTGGGCTGAGAACCTACTAGACCTAGGGGAGAACTGGTGCCAAGACCCATGGGTATCTCTAACATATCTGTAGACTCACAGATATTTAAAGGAGGTAAGGCCTTTCTCCAGAGCCAATGGAATGAGAAAGCCCTTCCCTACAGCTAAGGCCTTGAATTAGACTTATGACCTCCTACACCATGACTGGATAAATTTCTGTTTATTAAAGATATCTACTTATCATATTTCTGTAATGGCAGCACTAGATAAATAAGATACACAGAATGATCTTGCCTATTTTCTTTTTGATATATATTATATGGATACCCACAGTTGAACCAAAGGCTGTGTCTTTTAACTTAACACCACCATGAGCTCACTGACAGAATCATCTTTTCATTCTATCCAGTTCTAAATACTAAATGTACAGGTGATATAAACACATATATTTTCTCTTCCTTGAAGATTTATCTAGGTTTGGTTTTTTTATTTTTAAAGCTTATAGTCAAAGGAAGAATTAAAATGGAAAAAGTTAAATGGAGGCTAGGACTTTGCAATTCTCTAAAATAGCCTTTTAAGTGTTGATACATTCAAATTTGGAAGTGACAGTTATCTATTTTCCAGTAGGAAGGAAAGTCATGCATAGGATGAAAGTAAGTTTTGACATGCTTTAGAATGACTTGAGTACTTTGCTCCAGGGTTAATCCTACTTTTGTTATATATATGGTTATTTCTAGAAATTAAGTAGTTCATCCTATAATCCTTTTCACATCAGTAGAAATGCTATAAGTATTATCTTACTGTACATTTCTTTAGCAATATTTACTGTTTATTTACATTTTACTTGAATCTCATAGAAAATATGACAGTATTTTTGCCAAGATAAAATATATTTTCAGCCAATTTCATTAGAAATAAGACAATTAATTTAAATGTCGACTGGCCAGATTATTGACAGAAAACAACAACAACAACAAAATTCTGCTGTCAAGATGAAGCCAACTTCTTGCTGACCCTCCACTCAGTTTTAAATACTATAAATCACATGAAAGGAAGATTGCTCATTTTTGTCCTACAGAGAGCTTGATGTAGTCAAAGTACCAGAGAGGAGCAGTCACGACTCCCTACAGACTATGCCATCATGCACTTGGCGACAGAAGTCCACATAAATTCATTTCTTAACCATATTTTTTAACCTTGTTAGTTTGGTTCCTAGAGAAACAACTTTGGAACAGTTGGATAAATTTAGAACAACCAAAGTTCTGTTTGTTCCCAATACTCCTAATCTCCCTGTAATATGGGAAAATAACCCAGCAATTTACCACTAGCAGTCCGGGTTTTCTTAATAAGACTGGTGGGATCTTTCTTTCTGATTAGATTTGACAGGGCGCATGTATGCATGTGTGAGTGTAGAATACATTGCCAGAATGCATTCACTCATCAAGTATTGAGTCTGATCTCTACTTCTCATCACCATTCACTTTAGGTTTGTTTTTACACAATGTTCAATTGCAGTCAATGCAAGTTTTTCTACTCTAAAGGTGTTTTTTTTTTCATTTCAAAGATTTATCTCTCAAAAAGACCAAATTGCACATCCTTTTTAAAACAGTATTTTTTTATTCATAATTAGTTTTTCTCCCCCCAGCAATACAGTACATAAACTGAAAATGTCTTTAACAGGCAAATGGAAATACATACATAAATAAAAGCCATGAACCCTCAAAAACATCTTACTTTTACTTGATTCTTGCCAGATGAACCAGCCTCTAATATTTTATCTAAATGGTAAATAATAGTAAACTAAGTAAGGCAGCTACAACAATCTGAGAACAAAGAAAATAAATTAGATTGTTCTTTTTCTACTCTTTGTTTCTTAGCATGGGAGAATTTTTCTACAAATTTTTAGACAGTGAATAGTATGATAATACAATTTCAAATGATAAATAAATCCCAGTTGTGAAACACCGTGTTTACAGTGTTTATGTTGGAAACCAAGTTTGTGAATGCAGATTGTGTCTATTCCCTTTTCCAGTTTTACCTCCCAATGAAAACCAAGCATATTTTTACTATTTCAAACAGCTGTCCTATGGTGCCCTCCTCTGTATTATAATCTCACTCTGTATTATAACCCTGCTCCTTAATCGAGCTAATTTTGTTGAGATGTCTCTGAAGAGACCTAAGTGGATTGCTTCCTTATCTTCTGCTCTGACACTTTCTCTTTCCTTGCCTTTGAAATTCTGGTTGAGCTACAAGTCAAAGGAGAGACTTATGAAGATCTTAAGACTATTGCTCTCTACCCATTCTACTGAGGTTATAACAATAATCACAAACGTGACAGAATCTTACTTTCATTTTGCTAGATAGATTTATGTTGAATTGATATTTGATGCTACCGTCCATTAGGGAGCTCTGCTGGCCTACTGCAAGAAGCTGTGCTGTCATTCTGATGACATGTGGTTCAGGGCCACCAGCTGCTCTCTGGGAGAAAGATGGGCAATCTCCTCCCATGTGATTAACTGCCTTTGAAAACTAACCACAGGGGCACCATGGGTCAGTTTCGACTCTACAGTAAACAACAACAAGAACAACAACCTTCTGTTAGTTTGTTCAGATGGTAATAATAATACCTCTATAAATTCTGAAGAAGTGTGGGATTCATACAATTCTAGGAACTCCATAATCATTGTCTTGACTTGTCTAGTCAGCTTTCAGTCTACAGGTCAGAGAAGTAAGAGAGTTAAAAAAAATTCCTTAACTCCCTCATCTTTAATACTTTTGTTTTCCTTACAGCATGGCAAAGATTTAAGCAGATAATAAGTCATTTAATTAGCCTGCCAACAGAAGAGGGTCTGGTGAGGAGTGTTCTGTGATGCCAAACATCCTCCTTCCTCTGCTTTATGCTTAGGGCTTCCAGAGAGGCCTCAGGCCACAGCAGGTGCCAAGTTTATTAGATCTTTCTTAGCTACTTTTCCCAGGGTGGCCCTCGCCCTGCCCAGTCTAATTCTCTTTCCCTTGGGGCATGATTTGGATCAACATTCCTTACTTGGTGAAGACTCCAAGAATCCCTGTGACCACTTAATCTTTTTATAGATCAAAATGCGTGAAGTTGTTTATCTACATAACTTTAATGTCTGGAAGTCATTTATGAGAATTTCATATCAGATGCTAATATGTTCAATTTGTTTCCCTAGGAAAATCTTAAGAGTTACAGAGCTAAGAATCATCATGGTAGTTCTTTAGCAGAAATATTTTAGCAACGGACAGACAGAATATACTGTAGAAATCCTGATTATATTGGGTCAAGGCTCCAAGAAGTATTTGTTGATATTGATGACTGGTTTAAGGATATGGCTAATGGATTTTGGAAGAAATATTTAAATGGAAGTAGTAAAGAACTCTTGAGTTTTTGTGAAGACAATTGCTAACCAGGCCCAGAAACTGTATCTTTAACAAAGAGAAGCCTTAACACTCAGGGAAAGAAACTTTGGGAAATATTTTAATGAAGAAAAAAGAAGGTGGAAGTAGAAACAAAACAAAACAAAGCAAAAGCAACCTATTTTGATTAAAAGGCAATATGATAAATTGAATTAATAATATACTAACGGGATAATGAAATACAGCCCAATATAACATCCTTTGAGAACATAAGGACCCATGTGGTATAGTAGGTTAGTGTAAAATTGCTAAACAAAAAGCTATTTGAACCCAACGGTCACTCTGTGGAAGAAAGGTGAGGTAGACTCTTCTTCCCCCATTGAGATCTAGAGCCTCAGAAATCCATTGAACGGTCACTGGAATTAACTTGATGACTAGGGGTTTGTTTTGGTGTTTTGGTCTAAGAAAGGATAGGTACTATGTGGATGTATGTTAGTAAGCTGACTGCAACAATAATCTGTCACTCAGTATGTCAATTACCACTAGCTAGTGATTTTTTTTAATGAAAGTTTACAGAATAGTTGGATTTTCATTCATTTATTGTTGCACATTTTCCTCTTATTCTCCGCCACCCCACAACCAGCAATTCCAACTCAACTAGTCTGACCTCAAATTGTGCATTAATTAAAGTCAAGATCTGAGCAATTGGACACTATTTGAACTTTACAGGAAGTTATATAACCTGACAATATATTAGTTACTGTGCTTCCCTGTCGATATGGACACAAAATTATTGAGCAATGTTGCAGTACTACTCTAAGATAGAAAAGAACTGAGAGTTCTGGTGACTTAATGATAAGGAGTTGTCCTGCCAACCCAAAGCCAGGCATTTAGAATACAATACACCAGCTGGTCTGAGGGAGAAAGATGGGCCACCTCCTGCCATGTGTCTTACTGCTGTTTAAAACTCACTGAAGGGTCAGTTATGAGATTGTTCTGACTAAAAAGTACATAACAACAGTAACAAACTATATATATAACTCAAGTTGCCAAAAAGACTGCAGATTGTATGTGTAATGATGTTGTCCAAGGTAACACACTCTCTTCGTAACTGAATGACTCCAGTTCTTACTTCGGTACTTACATAAAGAATATTTTTACTCTGTTGATTAATTCAAGATATAGTCACACTTTTCTGATACTTCACAAAGAAACTTCTCTGAATCTACACACAACTTAGGATAGTGAAGGATCTAAAAATCTTGTTAAGTAAGTAGGCAGCACTGATATATAATTGAAGAGTGCGAAAGAAGAGACAATTGTGGTTTGACTTTTCTTCATTTGGCTTTAAGTGTCATTGAATGATGAGAGCCATGAAGTATTCATGGTTCTAGTGCATGCTGGGACAGAAAGTAGTGTTGATGAAACTATGTTGTTGTCAGGTGTCGCTGCATTAAGGATGACTCATAGCAACCCTGTGAACAAATGATCTGAACCTGGTTGTATCCTGCACCATTCCCACACTTCCTGACACACAAGAGCCCATTGCAGCAGTCATCCCCAGCATCATGTCCTTCTCCAAGGAATAGCCCCTCCCAGCAACATGTACAAAATACGTGAGGTGAAGTCTCATCATTCTTGCCTCCAAAGAATACTATGACTGCTCTCTGTCCAAGACATATTTGTTTGTTTCTTTGGCCATCCAAGGAATGTTCAGTGCTCTTTAACACCACAGCTCTATCCTTTTTCTGTCATTCTTATTTATTGTCCAGCTCTCATATGCACAATTAGTAATCAGAAAGACCATGGCCTGAATCAGATACACTTTAGTCTTCAAACAGACATCATTATTCCTCAATAATTTGGAGAAGTTCCTAACTGTAGATTTTCCTAGTGCAATGCATCTCCTTATTTCCCAACACCTGGTACCAAAGGTGTTAATTGTGGATCCAAGCAAAATAAAGCTACTGGAAGTTTCAATCTTCTCTCCATTCCTCATGACACTACCTATTGGTCCAGTGATAAGAATCTTCATTTTCCTGACATTGAGATGCAATCCATTCCAAAGGCTGCATTCTTTGATCTTCTTCAATGTGTTCTTCAAGTCCTCTTTACTTTCAGCAAGCAAGGTGGTGTTGTCTGTATAAGGCATGTTATGTCTTGGAGCAATTGGATCCTGAAGGGTAAGTGTTTTTTTATTTACTTGAAAGCTGAGAGTAAACTGTTTGGGCATTTCTGATTGTATTAAAAATCAATCGTAAGCTGGTTAGCTGTTCTGATTTTGTTAACAATAAATTGTGGGTTGGAAGCCTCTTCTTTAAGGAAGAAGGGCCTAGTGGGTGGGGCTTTGTATTTAAACGTCAGCTGTGTGCTGCTTGAGGGTGAGTCTCCATGAAAGTGTAGTGTTTCATAATTTCAGAAGCCTTTTGGAGGCCACTCACCCTCTGATAACAGGATTTTATGAACTTTTCTTTGTTCTTACTATCAGAGATGTCCATTTGGTCAGTTAAGAGTCCTTTGTTTACTTATTTAACACATACTTTTGAAGTATACTGACTGACTCAGGTTAGTCTCTAACACTAAACTCAATTATTTTCCAATTAGTCCAAAATAAAATTACTTTAGAGGCATAATTCAGTTTATATTATCTTTATATTTCCGCAAATTTTCATTTCTATTTTTGGCAAGCAGTAAACAGTCAATGCATTCTTAATTAACATAGTTTAATTGGAGGGACGGCAAAGGAAAAAATTCTGTCAACCAGGTGGATTGACATGATGACTGTAGCAATGGATCAAGTATATCAGAGATTGGCACAGGATAGAGAAGAGTTCAAGCCTATTGTTTATAGGGTTGCTATGAGTGACACCGAATAATAAAGAGTACAATTGAAATGATTCTTGGAATGATTACTGTTGGGGGTATAGTACAATAGCCCATTTCCCCACCAATTTATCAAAGTCTAAACTTCTGAATAAACAAGAGCAGGAATGGGGACATTTTCATTGCAAAGGCAGGAACATACAGTGGCCAGATTAATATCACTCTTGAAAGAGAAGAGTGATTTTGACAAGTAGATTTAGGGACAAAAAGAGAAACACAGAGTGATTCTGTGTGTTCTGAGAACTATAATCCAAGGAAGAAGTTGAAACTAGTAAATCAGGAGCTCAGTCAAGTGTCAGGTTTCAGGAACAGAAGTTCACACACAGGGCAATTTTTTAACTTTGATGACCTCTATTGGTTGGTTGTTTCAGCACATTGCCCACATTTAATTATATGTAACACGTTTTACCCAAATACAATTGTGCGCTTCATGGAAGAGAACTTGAGGCCTGACAAATGTGGGCAATATAGGGAGCAGTGGTATCTGACTTCTACTAACTCTACAGGGAAAAGATCCTCAATATTCACAACACAAAACTAACTCACATAAGGTCACACATACCCCCATGGTCCCACACTCACTTTTATAAATTCTAACATGTATTAGTAATCCTGGGTCTCTCCTTGCTCTACTACTAGGTGGGTTACTTCATTGCAATGGCCTCCCAGAAGTCTTAGACCATTCTAATAGCTACAGGATTTATTGGAAAAGTTATTGTTGTCTTGTTATGTGCCACTAAATCAGCTACAACTCATAGTGACCCTATGTACGATTCTGAACCTTGTCCTCTCCTGAGCCAATCTCGGTGTCTCTGAATCACCTGACCCCATTGTCACATTCAATATCAATCCATCTAACCTGAGGTCTCCCTCTCCTGTTTTGACTCTCTAGCCTTTCTAAGCATGAAGTCTTCCTCCAAGGACTGAAGCAATATATTATAATTCAGATTTGAAATAGGATCCTCTTCTTAAATCAGAACAGCTTCTCAGGTATGCTTTTAACCTTTAGCCTTGAAACTCTAGGCCAATGTTACAGACCTCTTTTAGTCAAGTTATTTATTATATCTCATACTATCCCCTCAGTAACCTGAGAGAAAGTCCTCAACTCTAGCTTCACGAGGTGGCAATTTCAGTTCAATTCTGTCTCACGTAGGCCTCTGGTTCTCCATTACCTTTGCTCTTGCTGCTACTGCTGCTCTTTCTCTCCTCTTAGTCCTGGTCTGGCTCTTGCTGGTGTTTCTACTCCTCCATCACTCTCCTCTTCAAAGGGCATGCTGTACTCTGCTTATTCTTTCTTGATTATAGTTAGATTCTCTATTTCTGACCCTAAACCAACTCAATATAAGTTCAACAGGATAACAGAATTGATCAATTTCCTTCTTAGTAGTCTACACACTTTATTTGTTCCCACCCCAAAGATATTATTTATATTTTTGTCATTATCAGCATAGTCCTACATAGCTATGTGACAAACATCATAGCCAATGACTGTGGATGGCATTTTGAATAATTAATCTACTGCACCACAGTACTCCAAAGTTCAGCCAAAGAACTAATAGTTGTGTGATGCTTAAAAGGGATGAAATAGAAGAAAGAATTCTTGGAGAAAGAAAATAAATTAATTTTGCAGAAACCAGGCCTGCTTTTCTGCTTATAAGCCTTGTATTTCCAAACCAAATGAACTCTTTTTAAAGGGATTCTTTCAAAGGTATATGTGATCCACTAAAAAACTGAGCTCCTACTAAGAAAAGAACTTTGTCATTGCTATGATACTCATGTAGTCAAGATAGCACTGGAAATTTAGGGAAAACAATCTGCCACATCAGGCCTACCATCTCCTGCTACAGTTTACTCCTGGATTTTACATCAGTCATAGAATGTAACTCTGGTTTATGTTCCATAGGAGGACCTTAGATAAGGGAGTGTTTTATAGTTGCTCTTAAGCATTGTATAAACAAAAGTTCTCCCATCTTACATACTAACAAATAGAAGGATTGAATGGTTAAAATAAGTTACTTAAGGTCATACTGCTTGTTTGTTACAGAGTAATTTTTTTAAATGTACAACCCTACATTAAGACTTGGACATTTTATTGTTCTACCTCATTTTTCAGATATTTATAAATATTTATAAGTGGGACACTTTGTTCTAGCAAAATGCCACTACACTACCAACCAAAATTGTTGGCATCATGAATGCCCAATAATTGCAAGGTGGTTTTCCATTCATTTAAGATATGTGAAAATCAGCAAATGAAATTGTTGAATCCAACAGTCACAGACTTCCAATAACCTTTTTCCATATTCTGCATTTACAGATTAATTTAAAAAGTCATCTTGTCATGAATTAAATTGATAGCCCCAGAATATGTGCTATATTTCCTAGGCCATCATTTTCAGTGGTTTGGTAGTATTACATTGGTGCAGTTTAGCAATTATGGAATGTTGAAGTTTGGTAGTTATATAGTAAAGTGGAAAAAAAACAATGCAAAACTAAAACAAATGTCTCACTTCTGTCCAATCAGTTTTAACTCATAGTAAAGATATGCAACTCTTTGCCTAGCACTATGCTGCCAGGCTTCAAAGATACTTGCTCAAAATCTCTCCAACTCTTAGGACCCCTCTGTCAGGTTTCTAAGGTTTATACATATCAATGGGAGCAGACTCTTATCTTTCTCTCTCAGACAAGTTGGTATATCTGAATTGCAGGTGATAACAACATTTTTTTTTTTCAGAAACCACCTATTTTATTGTAACAAACCATGTCACACAGTAGGTTAGTACAATGGAAAAAAATTTTTGTTCCTCCCTCAAAGACTAGATTTAACTCAAGAATTAATCTAATAGAAAATCTGAGAATTCACATAGTACAAAAGGACAAGTTTATCTGATTATTTAAAATTTGTATTATTTGCTTGTATAAAAAGAAAGTAATTAACTAGATGAAGAACACTTAGTATAACTTGGTTTGTTTTGAAATATTTGACTGATTCCCTAAGAGACGAGACATTAAAGCTAAATGACAAGTACTGCCTTTAAAAAAAAATAAATAAAATCAAAGCAACAATGTAAATATTTCTGACCTATCCACAATTGATAGGATTTGCAAATCTATGTGTGATCCATGCAACAGGTCTCCTTTCGCATTAATCTCTGATTTTAGAACAAGAGAATACATCTAGAATACATCTAACTAGACAAACTCAAAACAAATATCTCAGAGATACTCTAAAGAAGAGAAAAAGTCATGAATTTTTAGAACGGCATCTAAAAAAATAATGTGCAATGGAAACAAACCACTTAGCCTTAGAAGTTTATAAAATCATTCATAATACAAGCTATAAAGAGGTTGTATCCCAGAAATGTTTGTTTGGAACTCAAAATGGGTTCTCATAGAGAAAATGTGTTGATTGAGAATTAGATTCTTAGGCTGTGCCCGCTAATGATTTCTAAATTCAGTTGGTGGAACTGCAGCTTGTACTGTCAAAATACAGAGGAGAAGATTCAGGCAGTTCTGAGACTTAGATAGAAGAACTGTGCTTTTCCTGGTTCTCAAGAATGGCCCTACAGAAGACTGGAAATGATGAGATTTGACCTTGTCTTCATTTCACATTGGCTGCATCTCCCGCCACTAAGTGATGCTCTGTCAGTCCTAGAACACCATTCACTTGTTCTAAGATCTCCAGACTAGGACATCCCACTCATCTAGTCCCTAGCTTATTTTAAAATATCTATGTGTTACCATCTCATACTTTGCAATTTTTTTTCAGCACATCTTCCATCAAATACTAAGAAGGAATAAATCAATATTAACTAAAACACCTTATCATGTGGGAAATTAACGGCATCTTTGTAAATTTTGTTTTTAATTTTTTTTTTAAGACAAGATTTTCCCAAGTGCATCAAGATAGGGTAAAGAATGCAATGAAGGCCTTTGGAGGAGATTTGGCATTTGTAGGTATATGATACAAACCACAGAAACAAGTCATCTCCTAACCCCTGAGTTGTAACTTGCTAGCGTCTGGTGGAACATCATACTTTGAACTTAAGTCTCAGATTCAAATACTTCAGGTCTTAGTTTTGGGTATGACATCTCAAGGCAACATTGGATTTTCCATCAAAAATTTTTATCTTCATGTAGTTAATGCCATTAATTGAAGAAAAGAACTCTGCCACCTCTCATTTTATTTTTAACAGTAAAATTTTATTTCTGTTCACATCAAGTCCTGAGATTTACATAGCTCTCCTCCAAAAAGCAACGGAGACTGCTTCACCAGCTCAGATTCTGCCTGCCAAAGTGGGGCCATGGAAACTGAGCCGTGGGCTCCAACAATGGCTTGAACCTGCCCATTTTACACTGCTCATATTCAATTTCCTGGTTCAGTCCGTCAGTCCGTCTACAAGAAGTCCTGGAACGATAGAGAGCCCACAGATACAGTTTGCATTAATACCTTCTGTCATTCTCTTGCCACTGGGAATTTGTTCCTAACATAATCTATTTTGAGACTAGAATTTAGTTACAGGTTTTAAAATTTCTTCTGCTCAGCCTCTGATAGGATGACTATCCGTGTTTTGTGTCCATGTGAGTGCTTTCTTCTTGTGTATGTGAGCATGCAAGCATTTGTGCGTTTGCTTTTTTAAAATACTAGTTTATTTATAAAATTTGAATACATTGTTTTTGAGAACAGATTCTTCCAATTTCCCTTACCGCCCCCCATCAAATTATACAACTCCATAATTAATCCCTGTCCCCCTGCATATCCTCATTCCTCTGCTTCCAAATTTCCCACCCCTCTTGGATCCTTATACTCATTCTGCAATAATGGTTTTATATAATACTTGTCCTGTGGACCTGATTTAGTTCATTCAGCATAATGCTTTCCAGTCCCTCCCAAGTTAGATAATAATTTACAAAATCATTGCTCCTCCATGCTGTATAGTATTCCATTGTGTGAATGTATCATAATTTCTCAATCCATTCATTTGTGGTTGTACATTTGGGCTGTTTCTCACTCCAGTAATAGTGTCAAAGTTTAACAGGGTTCCAGGTAAAAATGTTGGAGAGGATATGGTGAGAAAGGAACTCTTATATATTGTTGGTGGAATTGTAAAATTGTACAACCATTCTAAAAGACAGTCTGGTGCTTCCTCAAAAAGCTGTATGTAGAAATTCCATATGACCCAGCTATTCCACTACTTGGAATATACCCTGAGAAAATGAGAACTGAGGCACAAACAGATTTGTACACCAGTGTGTATTTGCTTTTAACCAAGTAAACCAGAAACAGAAAATTACAGTGAAATATGCCCAGCAAGGCAGAATAAGAGACACAAGTGTGGCAGTTTGGAAAATGGAAAGAATGTGGAATGTTGGAAATAAGGAAAGGTATGATAAGCCTAACTACATTATTATTGTTTTTAAGTCGGGATCATCTCCTGGCTTTCATCTACATTTTGTTGTTGTTGCTGCTGCTGTTTGTTTTGTTTTAGCATCAGTGAATAAATTTTTTAAAATGCTAGTTATTTTCACATAATAACATAATCATTCCCTTTTTTGTCTTAAGTTTTCATGTCCAGTATCTCCAGTCTTTTAAAATAGTAGATGCTGAAGGATGATAGGGAGCTTTGGTGGCCTAGTGGTTAGAAGCTGACCTGCAATCCCAAAGGCACACTGTTCGAGTGTACACCAGCTGCCTCTGGTCAGCTTTGAGTCAGTTCCAATTTGACAGCACTCAACGACAAGAATAAAGATAGAAGAATAGATGCTGTTGAATTGTGTTGCTGGAGAAGAGTTCTGAATATGTCATGGACTGCCAAAAGAAATAAGATATGTTTTGGAAAAAGTGCAGCCAGAATGCTCCTTAAAGGTAAGGATGATGAAACTTAGTCTTATATAATTTGGACAAGTTTTTAGGAGAGGCCAGTTCTTAGAACAACAGCAAGAGACACTGACTCCGTCCTGTGCCACCCTTGCAATTTTTGGTGTGTTTGAGCTCATTCTTGTAGCTATGTCTTCTGCTTTGCTTATCCTTTATCATGTATAATGGCCTTCTTAGAGAAAGAGACACCAGCTATTGAGTAAATGAATGACTTGTGGAAAAAGACCACCCGAGTCTTAATATGTTGTGTCTTATTAAGATAATAGTGGATTCATTACTTAACTTCTTATGTCTCAACTATCTTATCTGTAGGACAGAACTCTAACACTTCCTAGTTTATTAGTTTGTTGTAAGCTTTCAGTGTGATCAGTCATTGCTTCATAGAAGCGATACTCAAACTTTTTGACCAGTGCTGACTATCCATGGATAAAGTGCATAGATGAAATATATATATATATATATATATATTTTTTTTTTTTTTACATTTTCAGTGGAACCATGCCCATCCATTTAAAACACACAATCAATGGAACGGGTGACTCAGCTCTTAATTCAAGCTGTACAGAATCTTGGATCTCAGTGTTCAGAGATTGCACAATGACCCTTTAATAGAATATGTGACAAAAACATGCTCAGTTTTTGTAGGCTGCCTTTCTTTTCACTGTCTTTGCCAGTAATGTGGCTTTCTTTTCAGAGATCTGGCTAGAGGCTGCTGAACCCTTCATTTCACCTGGTTTACTATTTGGTGCCAAGAAAGTCTCACGTTAGACTTTTGGAAGTGGTTCTGTGAAAGAGGGATTACACCCGTTTGCTTGAGTAAAGGACCAAACCTGGGCAGGAAGCCAGGAATTCTGGGAACAATAGTCCAATTTGCCTCCTAAGCTCCTGGGTTTATGGGCTTTCTTAGCAAAGGCCCAGGATCACCTCCCTCTCCTGCGACATACGCCTGGCCTAGACCGACCTCTGTACGTACAGCCTGGCACTCCGATTGTCTCATTCCCAGACTTAGACTGCATAGGACTGACCTCTCTTTTCTGCTCTCTCTATGATAGCAGGACTCCTGCATGGGCATTTTGGGTATTAAGGAGCTGTGACTGGTTCCAGGAAAATTCTTTGAGTAAAAACTTAGTCACAGAGCCAACTAACAGAAAAAAATTTCCCAGAAAACACACGACAGCACTGTGGAGGGTCAAACAAATTATTATTAGAGGAGCCAGGAGCATGAGGGGTTTATAATCTATTGGGAAGATTGCTGTTGTTGTGTTGCCATTGAGTTAGAACTGACCCATAGCTGACCCTGCAGCAGGTTTTCAGATGCAGCAAATGGCTCAGGAAGAGACTGCCCTTCCTTCTCCTGTACAGCTG
This sequence comes from Elephantulus edwardii, assembly GCF_000299155.1. NCBI lineage: Eukaryota > Metazoa > Chordata > Mammalia > Macroscelidea > Macroscelididae > Elephantulus > Elephantulus edwardii. Next base: position 15,838,929 of record NW_006399760.1, on the reverse strand, counting down.
GTGGATTCAAACTGGGTGCCTTTAGTATTGCAGCCTAACTTGACACTAGATGCTCAGAGATAGGACATGCCTTTTAAAAGATAGTCTATTCTTCAAGACAGAGTAAAAAGAAATGAGAAGGTCTGATGAATGAACTAGTAGAAAGTGCAATAGGAGACTCAAGACTAGGGAATTCCTGAAAGGAAGCTCACACACAAGAGTCACTGATTAACCCCCTCCCATCTGCAACGAGAGCTAACAATGTAAGTGCTTTCTATATGTGGAGGAAGCAGCAGTGTTGATACTAAATATCATGAGGGACAGAGTGCAGCTTTTGTGACCTCAGGTGTATAGCCTCAAGAGACCATCCAGGTCAACCGGCACAGCATGATCTATAGAGTCAATGTTTTACATCCTACTTGGATGAGTAGTAATCAGGACCTTAAAATCTCATGAGCAGTCATTTAAAATGCCACTACTGGTCTCTTTCCAGCCAGAAAAAAATAGAATGAAGAAAGATCAAGATGTATAGCAATATGTAATCCAAAAGACCAACATGGAACCTCAACTTCTATGACCCTGAGATGAGAAAATTAAATAGCACCTACTTTCCATGGCTGACCAATCAGAAAGGCATCACCATAGAAGTTGGTGAAGAGGGTAGAAGGAAATGTGGGGGAAATGTAAAAAACTTAAAAATGATCAGGTTTACTGGTCCGATAGGGACTTGTGCAATCCCCGAAACTATGAGCCTATGTCACCCTTTGAGCCTAGAACTAGCTTTCACATTAGACAGTTGTTCGTTTAACATTAAACCATCAATTCCTATTCAAAAACAGGTGCCACTGAACAGCAGCGCGGGAGATTTTCATGCCTTGCTAAGACTCAGTGGTGTTAGATTTTCTCTTTCTTTACTGCTTAATGGATCATTTATAACATCTTCTGTTAAGTAGCTCTTCAAATTTTATACTTTTCCAATTTGAGGTTTTTGTCTTTTTAATCTTAAGATTCCTTTATATAGCTGTATTCAGATACTTTGTATGTAGGTGTTCTATATGCATGCCTGAACTTGTCAATTCATTTCAAAGCTATTTTTGGCTAATGTTTTAGAGAACTTAAAAACTGAAACAATTTATCTTGTTTTTTCCTTTAAATGGTAGTTTTGGGTTTTTATTAAGAAATTTTTGCTTATCACAAAATCACAAAGGTAAGAATCATAGTATGTTATTTTTCTTGAACCTTTATACTTATGGAATCTGCGCTTAGATCTCTGATCAATTTGGTGAAAGAGAGACACCAAGGAGGAGTTGAAGTTAATTTTTTTTATAGTAAATGATCAGTAGTTCCAGCACCATTGAATTTTCTTGAGCAAATGAAGACTTGAATTTTCTTAACATATTTTTATTGTTTTTCTTTTCTAATAAGTATTTTGGAAGATTCTGATGTAGAGCCTTCAAGGGTAATTTAATAAACATTGCTGTACAGAAAGGTAAGTGGTTGTGTCTTTTTCTTTCCTATGAGAGAATATTACTAGCAGTAAACTAATAATATAACCAATAATCACTAGGAGAAATGAAACTTTATTGAGGCTTAGTTCATTACTATGATCTTAATGACTACTTTCTATCAAAAGCTAATTTAATCTTTCAACAATGCTACAGAGTAGATATTATGATGTACATATAAGGATACAGAGTCTCAGGAGCTTTCAGGTATTGCTTACTGTTACACTTTTAGTAAATATTGAAGGAAGAATCTGAAATCTGACTTTCAGATTCCAGACCCACTCTCTAAGCCATTCCAACTCTGCTTTCCTCAATAGTGTACTGATTTGGTTTCATTGACTTTACTTGAATTTAAAGGTTCATAAATGTAGTGGTTCTCAAACATTTTTTTTCTCTTAGTATTGCCTTTTACTCTTCAAATGTATTGAGAATCTCAAAGATCTTTCACTGAATGTATTCTGTCCTCTTACACTTTGCTGTTGCTTTTATTAGGTGCCATTGAGTTAACTACAATTCACAGCAGGTCTACCAACAATAGAGCGAAACATTGTCCTATCCTGTGCCATCTTCATGATCAAGACCATTGTTATAGTCACTGTATCAATCCATCTCATTGAAGGTCTTCCTTTCCTCCACTGACCTTTTCCTAGGCATGTGTCTTTTTACGAGGACTGGCACCTTCAGACAACATGCTCAAAGTATGTGAGATGAAGTTTTACATTCTTGCTTCCAAGAAGCATGTCCTCCAAGACAGATATACTTATTCTTTTGACAGCCTATTTAGTAGTTTTTAACAATGCCATAATTAAAAAGTGTAAATTCTTCTTTGGTATTCTTCATTAAAGTCTGTTGTTGTTGTTGTTGTTATTGATTGCCATTGATTCAAGACAGACTTATAACGACACTATGAAAAAAAGGATTAAAATCTTTCTATAACTACTGTCGTTTATTAAAATTCATGGTGTTTCCAAAGATATGTTATTTAGGAATTGGATGCCACTCTTTTTCCAAACCTGTCTTAAACTGGGAGCGCCACCAAACACTGTCCACAATGGGTAACCGTTATGTCATTTGACTCTCCAATGGCACAAGGTTTAGCATCACAGCAACCCCAGGTTACCTCAGTACAGCATATTGACAGAAGAGTGCTTTACTACTTAGAACAATGTTCCTCCAAAGTATAGTAACAACTGACTTTAAAATACAAAGACCTTCCCCAGAATCTTGTTGAATCTAAAAAAAAGGCTTAAATTTAAAACAAAAACAAAAGCAAATGTAGTATTGTTGTTGTTATGTGCCGTTGAGTTGCTTGGGACTCATAGTGACCCTATATGCAACAGCCCTACACTCTGTTCTTTCCTGTGCCAATCACACTGTCTCTGATATATCCATCCCAATTACCCCAATCACTTAGTCAATCCATCTCATAGAGGGTCTTCCCCTCCTGCACTGTCCCTTCACCCTCCCAAGCATGATGTCCTTCTCCAAGGACCGGTGCCTCCTTACAACATGTCCAAAGTATGTCAGACGAAGCCTCAGAATCCTTGCCTTCAAGGAGCAGCCCTGTTTAACCCTCTCCAGGATGAATCTGTTTGTTTTCCTAGCAGTCAATGGTACTCTCAATATTCTTCTCCAGCACCATAGCTCAAAGACATCAATTCTCCGTCTATCCTCCCTAGTCATTATCCAACTCTCTGAGGCATAGCAAGTGTTTACAAAGACCATGGCTTGTATCAGGCACACCTTAGTCTCCAGAGAGACACCATTGCTCTTCAGTACTTTGGAGAGGTCCCTAACAGCAGACTTTCCCATCGCAATATGTCTTTTAATTTCCTGGCTGCTGGTGCCAAGAGAGTTGACTCTGGAGCCAAGCAAACTAAAGCTGTGAACAATCTCAATCTCTTCACCATCCATCCTGATGTTGCCAATTGGTCCAGTGGTTAAAATCTTTGTCTTCTTGACATTGATCCTCAATCTATATTGAAGGCTGCAGTCCTTGACCCTCTGCAGCAAGTGCTTCAGGTCCTCCTCAGTTTTAGCAAGCAAGGTTGTGTCATCTTCATAATGCAGATTGTTGATAGATCTTCCACCAACCCTGACCCCACATTCCTCTTCATAGAGCCCAGCCTTCTGGATAATCTGTTCAGCATACAGGTTGAAAAGGTATGGAGACAGGACATATCTTTGGTGAACACCTTTCCCAATTTTGAACCATGCAGTGTTCCTTTGCTCTGTTCTGACGACAGCCTCTTTGTCCAAGTATAGGTTTCGCATTAGCATGATCAAGTGTTCTGGCATTCCCATTCTTGTCAGAGTCAGCCACAGTTTGTTCTGATCCATACAGTCAAACATCGTTTCATAATCAATGCAACACGGAGAGACATTCCTCTGGTATTCCCTGCTTTCAACTCAGATCCATCTAACATTAGCTATAATATCCCTAATACTAAGACCCCTTCTAAACCCAGCCTGGGCTTCTGGCAGTTCTCTACTGATGTGTTGTTCCAGTCATTTTTCATAATCTTCAGTAGAATCTTGCTTGCCATTGAAATCAATGATATTGTTCTATAGTTTCCACACTCTGTTGGGTCACCCTTCTTTGGAATGGGAACAAATACAGATCCTTTCCAGTCAGTTAACCAAGTGGTTGTTCTCCAGATTTCTTGGCACAACTTGGTGAGCACATCCAGGGCAGCATCTGTTAGCTGAAATATGTCAATTTGTATACCAACTATTCCTGGGGCCTTATTTTTGCTATTTCCTTCAAAGCAGCTTGAACTTCTTCCTTCATCACCATAGGCTCTTGCTCATATGTTGTTTCATGAAATTCTTCTGTGTCTGCCAGTTCCTTTCGATACAGTGACTCAGTCTATTCTTTCCATCTTCTTTTAATACTTCCTGGATCATTTAATATTTTGCCTAAAGCATCCTTGGTTGTAACAACTCAAGCTTTGAATTTGTTTTTCAGCTCAAGAAATGTTGAGGGAGTTCAGCCCTTTTGGTTTTTCTGACTCCAGCGCCTTACACATTTCATTATAATATGTTTAACTTATTATTATTTGTTGTTGTTAGGTGCTGTCAAGTTGAGTATGTATGACTCATAGTCACCCTATGAAAAGCCAACCTGAATTTTTTTTCCTATGCCATTTTCAGCATTTCTGACACACTAGAGCCCATTGCTGAAGTCTTTGTGTCAATTCATCTCAATGATCTCCCTCACTGACCTGCCATCTTTCTAAGAATAATGTCTCTGTTCAAAGAATAGACTTGTCTAGCTGCACGTCCATGATACAAAAGACGAAGCCTTGCCATCCTTACCTTCAAGAGCACTCAGACTGCACTTTCCCCAAGACATGTATTTCAGCACTCTTCTCTAATGCCACAACTCAAAGACATTAATTCTTCTGTTACACATTTGTTGTCCCGCTCTCTCATGCAGAGCAGTTGACTGAGAAGATGAATGCCTGACTCAGGCCCACCTTAATTTTTTAACTGACATCATTACTCTTCAGCATTTTGTAGAGGTCCCTGACAGCAGACTTGCCAGTGCAATATGTCTTCTGATTTCCTAAACTGCTGGTACCAAGGGTGTTGATTGTTGATCCAAGTGAGATGAAATTATTGACAACTGAGAAAAATACAGTTATATATGTTAGTTTATAATTATAATATTTACTTTGCACTTTAATATAAACCATAAATATCTTAATAAATAATAACTATTTTTTTAAAAATGTTAGCTAAACCCCTATAATGGCTTACGTGTTTATACATCTCTTTATTTTCTGACTTTATAGAAGAGCTGGATTCTCATATAAGCTTTTGCTTAAATCTGCTGAAAAATGGTATTTTAGCATAGCATGGTAAGGAGTACTTGAGGAGTACAAACAGTGAAGAGCTCAAGTAGTAGCCAAAATGGTGGCCCAAACAATGGAGGCAACTCAGAAAACAGACCTGGTGATGGGCTCCAGAAACGTCATAGCTTTAAAGTCCCTGAAGCATAGTTTTCTCCTCCCTGAGTGGGGTTGCCATGAGTAAGAACAAACTTTCCAGCAACACACCACAATACATTTTTTGTTCATTATTATAATTCTCTGATACTATTCCAAAACTTGGACAAATAATGACCTCTTAAATATTAAGAGGGAGTGGCCTGGTGATAAGAAACTGTGCCACAATCCTGAAAGCACAGGGTTCGAATACATCAGCTGTTCCATCGGATAAGGCTGAGCAGTTTCCTCCTATGCGATTAACTGCCTCTGAAAACCCACCAGAGTGTCCACTGTGGGTCAGTTCGGACTCTATGGTACACACCACCACCAAATATTAAGTATGATTTAAATGTTATTTGCAAAATGTAATCTGAGACTTTATTATTATTATTTTACATTCATTTTAATGGAATGTTTTATCTATTTGTTATTTTGCAACAACAACATGCATTGGGTCTTCGGAAAATAGTGGTTTATGGAGTTATATACCATGATATAGAGCATAACTGATTCACCACAATATATGCATGAATTCATGCTTCGTATGATCTGTTATCAACCAAGCACTAAACAAAGCCCAACTCTTGGAGTTGTAGATATCTCTACAACTGGGCCTGGCTAAATATTCCCAGAACCTCACTGTGGTACTGAACCCTAAGTATCACATCTGCTTTCCTTTGCCCTCTTTCCCAGGTTTCTGACTTGCACTATGGTCTGAAAGTTGTCCCTGCCATCTCTGGTTCCCTCCTTTTTATCATTCACAGGTGTTTCCCTTTATAATTGTCTTGTATGTATAATTTCACCTTGGCACCTGTTGCAAAGAACATAAAGCACCTAAATGTTTATAAATTTCATCATAAATAACCAAAACAAACACTCATAAGCAACATCACTTACTTTTTCAGAAAAAGTTTTATAATATTAGAAAGCTTTGAAGTTCAAAGTGGCAGATGCCAGTTTTGAAAAAAATACTAATCTTCATTTGGAAACTTGAATTTCATCATTTGGAATATATACAGTCTCTAATTTTCTTAAAGTGACAGACTCATTTGACTCAATAATGTGGAAAATTAATGGTATGTTCTTAAATTCAAAAAGCAATAAGTTGTCTGTCAGAGATTCTTTCAAGTAAAAAATAATATTCTAAGAAAAAGAGAGTAGTTTAGCTTGCCCTCAGATAATCAGAGAATGACTTTTCCTCGTGAGAAAAATAACTTTGCAGAATCCAGAAGTGGTTTGAATCTATACCTGTCATTTTGAGCCACAAAAAGACTACAGTTAGTGCTTAACATTTAATAGAATTAAGTTTGTTTTTTTTTAAATTACACCAGGAATATTTCTAAGCAACGTTGGCACTGTTCTTCCTGTCAGTACATGCCTACCGCCATTGGATCAATTCCAACTTATAGTGGGTCATGTTCCAGCAGGTTTCTTAGGCTGTAAATCTTTATGAGACAAGACACTTTGGTTAGCAACACAACAAGTTATACAATACACCACCAAAGCTCCTCTGAGAGTTCATAGCAGTGGAGAATATGATGATTCTTACTAGAAGTTTTTGCCATTGACTTGACTCATGCTATCACTCCAGGAGTTTTAATCTATATTGCTTTAGCATCATAGTGGAAATGGAAGATGAATCCTTAATATTAATCTAAAATTAGTTTTTTACTCATTGATTATGCAAAGGCATTTGACTGTGTGGATCACAATAAATTGTGGCTAAAATTGAGGAAAATGGAATCCTAGAACATTTGATTGTGCTTATGCAAAACCTGTAATTGGACCAGGAAGCAGTCCTCAGAACACAGCAGGGAAGCACTGCATGGTTCGAAATTAGGAAAGGAGTGGGTCAGGGATGCATCCTGTCTCCATATATTTTCAATCTATATGCAGAACCGATCATTCAGGAAGCAGGGCTTTATGATGAAGACTGTAGTATCAGGACTGGTGGAAGACTCATCAAAAACCTCATTTTTTCAGATGATACAACCTTGCTAGTTGAAACTGAGGAGGGCTTGAAGCACTTGCTGCAGAAGGCCAAAGACTGTAGTATTCAATATGGATTGAATCTCAGCATAAAGAAAACAAAGATTCTCACCAGTGGGCCGATTGGTGTTAATTGGAGAAGAGGTTGAGAATGTTAACAATTACAGTTTGCTTGGCTCCACAATCAAGAAATCAAATGATGAATTGCATTGGGAAAATCCACTATCAGGACCTCTCCAGAGCAACAATGTCAGTCTAGAGACTAAGGTGCACCTGATCCAGGCTATTTTCTTTGCAATTACTTGCTATGCATCAACGAGCTGGACAATGACCAAGATAGCAGAAGAATTGATGTCTTTGAGTTTTTGTGTTGGAGAAGAGTTTTGAAAATACCATGGACTGCCAAGAGAACCAACAGGTCTGTCCTGGAGAGTGTGAAATCAAGTTGCTCTTTGGCGGCAAGGATTTTGCCACTCTATCTCCAATATTTTGGACCATTCTGTGGAGAAGAATATCATACTTGGAAGGGTTGAGGGACAGCACAGGAGAGAAAACTGGGGTAATGAGAGTAGGTGTGTCAGAGACAGTAAGATTGGCTCAGCATAGCACAGGGTTCAGAGCATAGGGTTGCTATGAGTCACAAGTGACTCCACAGCACATAAAAATAACAACAACAAGGGATCAGAGAAGACCATACTAAGATATTAACTTTTTAAATAAGACTGAAAGATTGAGAAGGAATTTGTTTGAGAAACAAAAGTGGTAGGCATTTTGAAAGGAAGAAACCACAAAGTGCAAAGGTGTAAAGGCACAGCAAAGCATGGCAGATTTTTACAATTTTTTCCCAACAAAATAGCAAAAAAAATGTCATTTTGATAACTTCAAATATTACAGCATTTCACAGAGTTATGAATTTTGCTAAAATTTAATGCCTGTATTGTTACCAAATATGAATAGGCTGTTGAATAGTTTTCCTCCTTCTATCCAGAAGTTAAGTCCTACTTTGCCTTTAATTATGATCTCTATTTTCCATAAGATAACTACTCCGTAACTATTTCTTCTAACATCATATTTTGTCTGCTTTACTTTGGATTTGCTTTTAATGGGGAAAAAGGATAAGGCATATGTATCTTTTCTTAGTCATCTGTAATTGAACTGTGACTGTGTCATCACTGATTAAGAATTATGTTGCCCTCATGTATAAGAAACACATATGTTCACATTCTCTGATATTGCAACCCTGCTTTGTTTAATATGTTAGAATCATGACTTTGCAGTTCAAGCCCTTGTTTTTTCAAACATATTTGTGATTTGTAAAATTACAAAGAAAGTGAATACTTCCGATAACAAGCTTTTGTTCTTTTTCATAGCTGTCCATGGTATGTTCAATACTGTTCTCCAGCACCACAACTCAAAGACATCAATTCTTATGTTATCTTTAGTCAATATCCAGTGCTCAGATGCATAGTAGGCAATTGAGAAGACTATTGTCTGGATTAAGTGCCCCTTATTCTCTAGACTGACACTGTTGCTACTTAGTACTCTGAATAGGTCTCGACAATACATTTTTTAAATTAAATTTTATTCGTTTTAATGAACATTTACAGAGATTTGGGGTTTTCATTCATTCATTGTTGCACCACTTTCTCCACCCTCCTCCCCAGTTCGTTCCTCCCTCCCCCCCATGTCTGTTTTAATTGTCCA
>NW_006399760.1:15820813-15828252 GCF_000299155.1 Elephantulus edwardii | reverse complement strand
TGAATGAGTTCCTTGTTTTTTAATGCAGCATAGTATTCCATTGTGTGAATATACCACAGCTTCTCTATCCATTCGTTTGTTGATGGGCACTTGGGTTGTTTCCAACTCCTTGCTATTGTGAACAGAGCTGAGATAAACATGGGTGTACATACATTTTTTTCCCTGTGAAGCTAATCTTTTGATATTCCAACTGCTGGTGCTAAGGGTTGGACTGTAGATCTGAGCAGGATGAAATTGTCAACAATTTAAATCTTTTCTTCTTCTATCATAATGTTGCCAGTTGGCCCAGTTGTGAGAACCTGTTTTCTTGATTTTGAGATGCCATCCATACTGAAGGCTGCAGACCTTGATGTTCTACACAAATGCTTCAGGTCCTTCTCAGTTTTAGCGAGCAAGGTTTTGTCTTCTGCAAAATGTGGGTTGTATATGAGTCTTCTTCCAATCATGTTACTACATTCTTCTTTATAAAGTTCATCATGAAGGTTTTTTATAAGGATTGCTAAAATATTCTCCTTGCTGGGAGAGATTTTTCCCCAGTAAAGAACATCATATTAGAAAAGATGGAGGGTGAGTGAAAGAGAAAAAGACCCCCATATAGCTGGACTGACACAATGATTGCAGCAAAGGGCTCAAGTGTGTCAGAGATGAGGAAAATGGCATAGGATAGAACAGGGTTCAGGTCTGTTGTTCCTAGAGTCACTATGAGTCATACTTGACTGCAGGCACCTAAAGACAATGAAAAACTAAAAGGCTTTGGGGATATTATTAGGTTGGATTGTGTGATCTGTTGTTATTGTTGTTCTTATGTGCCCTGGAATTGCCTGTGACTCAGTGACTGTATCTACAAAAAGCTCTAAACCCTGCTCTATCCAGTGCCAATCTCACTGTGTCCAACACACCCACCACCATGACCTCAGTCACTGAGTTCAATCCATTTCATTGAGGGTCTTCCTTTCCTGTGCTGTCCCTCCACCCTCCCAAGCATGACATCCCTCTCCAAGGACTGGGCCCTTCTTGTAACTTGTCCAAAGTATGTCAGATGAAGCTTCAGAATCCTTGCCTCCAAGGAGTAGCCTTGTTTAACCCTCTCCAGGATTAACCTGTTTGTTTTCTTCGCAGTCCCTGGTGTATTCAATACTTTTCTCCAACACCACAACTCGAAGGCATTGATTCTCCTTCTATCCTCACTAGTCATCGTCCAGCTCTCTGATGCAAGTGATTACAAAGATCATGGCCTGTATCAGGGACACCTTAGTCTCCAGACTGACATCATTGTACTTCCGTACTTTGGGAAAGTCTCTGACAGCAGACTTTCCAATTGCAATATGTCTTTTATTTTCCTGGCTGCTGGTGCCAAAAGTATTGATGGTTGAGCCAAGCAAACTAAAGCTGTTTACAATTTCAATCTCTTAATCATATATAATGATGTTGCCAATCAGCCTAATGGTAAGAATCTTTGTTTTCTTGATATTGAGCTTCAATCCATATTGAAGGAAACAGTCCTTGACCTTGTGCAGCAAGTGCTTCAGGTCCTCCTCAGTTTCAGCAAGCAGGGTTGTGCCATCTGCATAACACAGATTGTTGATAAATCTTCCTCCAATCCTGATGCCACATTCTCCTCATAGATCCCGGCCTCCTTGATAATCTGTTCTGCATATAGATTGAAAATATATGAAGATAGGACACATTCCTTCTCAATTTTGAATGATGCATGTTTCCTTGTTCTGTTCTTATGACTGCCTCCTGGTCCAAGTATAGGTTTCACATAATCATGATCAAGATCAAGTGTTCTGAGATTCCCGTTTTCTCAGAGTCAGCCACAGTTTGTTGTGGTCCACACAGTCAAATGTCTTTGCATAGTCAATGAAGCACAGATTGATGTTCCTCTGGTATTGACTGCTTTCAGCCAAGATCCGTCTAATATTAGCTACAATATCCCTAGTACGTATCCACGACCCTTTCTAAACCCAGCCTGGACTTCTGGTAGTTCTCTGCTGATGATTCCAGTAATTTTTTGATGATCTTCAGCAAAATTTTGCCTTCATGGGATATTAATATTATTGTTCAATAATTTCTGCACTTTTTCAGTTCACCTGTGTGATCTAGAGAAAACAAAACTAGAGTCCAGTGAAGGCACTGCATTTATTCAGATACTTATTTGTAGCTGTCAACAACATAGACAGATTACATGTAGCAAAAATCTTTTATCTGTCCCGCTAAGCATATATCTATTCTTTGTTAATTCACTCAACTAATTTTATTAAACATATACTAAGAGCAAAACATCAAACAAAATAGAGGTTATAAAACCAAGAAAAACAGACACAGTCCCTGCCTCCATTAGCTAGTAATGCCCTGTTGTCGTTGTTGTTAGTGCCTTCGAGTCACAGGCGACTCATAGTGACCATATGAAGGAGAGTCTTCGATGCTTGGGTGCCTTTCATCCTCTCTCCAGGGTCATAGGGTTTCTGGAGGCAAGCTATTATGGAAGTGGATGCCACTCTTCCTTCCGAGCTTGTTTTAATCGGCGAGCTCCACCCTACTCTCTGTCTGCATTGGGTAACCAGTCATTAACGCGTTTCAGCCTCAAAGCAACCACAAGTTACCGCTGTACAGCAACTTGTACACCAGGGCTATACAACTGTGCCTCCAGAAGCCAGAGACCAGATTCAGCTGACATTAAATATCCCCAGTAATGCCCTACAAGATGAAAGATGCACCTTTTTTGATCATCAACTTTCTTAAATCATTCCAAATCTTTGACATTATGGGAATGGGAAAGAAAGTAAACAGTTCTTATAATTTCCTACCTTAAAGATTGTTCCAGTAGCGCACATGCATACAAAAGAAAGCATGAAAAAGATTTAAGTAATGATGTTTGATTAAGAGTAGATTGAGAAAAATGCTACAAAAACAAAGGAAAATTATGGAATGTTACAAAAACAGGTTTAAGGAAATGGTGTGGGAATTTATGCAGCATGGGTGAGAATAGACTTTATATTCTCTGTTTCAGGAGTTACAAAAGGACCTTAAGTTTTCTTGAGAAAGAATCCTTTGGAGGAATTGAGATAACTTAATAAAGTAACTGTTGATTTCCTCTTCTTGACAATGACCCATCTCCGCCTTTACCCCTGCCCGTTTCCAGATCGACTGTGATCCAGCTGTTGGACACGGCAAGAACAAGATTCCAATTTTAAACATAGTCACTATAGAGTAGATATTATGGAGGGAATCTCAACGTCAAAAACGTTGACTCTCAACCTTCATCTTGGATAATTTGTTCAAACTTTCTGAGATAATTTCTCCCACCCTAAAAATTAGCTTTAATACTATGTGGAATGCTGGGGAACTTGTGGTTCTCCTTTTGCTCTAAGTGGGTGGCCACAGGCAGGATTGCTAGATGAATTACAGGTCTCTGGCCCAGAGTTTGCCAGCATTTGGGCATGCCGGAATGGTAAATTACTGAAATGTATGGCCATGCTTGCAGGATAAGGGCTAGTGTCTCTCATGAGTCTCAGTGTCAGCTGGATGGACGTGGCCTCTTGCGACTGGAAGAGAGGCAAGTGTGGAAAACTGTGACACTGATGTGTCAAAAGCAATAATGGTTACCCATGGTGGACAATGTTTGGTGGAGCTCCCCTATTAAAACAAGCTTGGAAGCAGGAGTGGCATCCACTTCCATAATAGCTTGCCTCTGGAAATCCTATGAACCTGGAGAAAGGATGAAAGTCACGCCCAGTGTTGAGGACTTTTGTTCATAGGGTCGCTGTGAGTTGCCTACGACTCGATGGCACTTAACAACAACAACAACTCTATGGCATGTCTTAGATGAAGTTTAGGAGTAAGTGAGATAAAATATGCAAATTGCCAGGCACAAAACAAATGCTCAAAATATTATAATTGCCACTATTTTTATTATTGCCAATCTTTAGGACATAAGTAAAAGCATTATTCTATGGAACTTCTGAGTGATTTATGGTGCAATGACACGTTAAAGGTGTTACAATAACGTTAAATAATGATTAAAAGTGGAGAACATGGATACAGGAGTCCAGAGAAAAAGCGTAACTTAGAAGCATTTTATTCTAGAACGCTGACGAGACAGAAGCTTTTTTTTCCCTTTGGCTGCAGCAGGCAAAGAAAATATACCTCGAGATCAGAGCCCTTCAACAGGTCCACAGAGCCAAAGCCTTGGCAAACAACCACCTCCAGCCCAGGTCAGCTAAACCCTGCCAGCTTTATGTGATGCCAGCAGTGTGGGCTTGTATTCTCCAAGTCAGGAAGTGTGGACCGGAAAGAGGATATGATTCTGGCACAGAACATTCTCATTAGGATGATCATTCATAGTGTTTGTTTTGAACAAGTACCTACTCAGAGATGACAATCTACCACCTGAAGCTGTGAAAAGAGATTATTCTAGACAGGTAGGCAGGAGACCCGGGGTTAGTTTGATTTTCCCCACTGATAGACTAGCAAATCATTGGAAAACTAAGCGAGCTCTTGTTGTTGTTATGTGCTGTCGACTGGCCTGTAACTCATAGTGACCCTATAGGCAGGAGTTCTGAAGCCTGCCCTGTCCTGAGCCAGGCTTACTGACTACGACACACCTCCCCCTGTATGTCCCAGTTACTGTGTCAATCCATCTGGGGTCTTTCTCTCCTGCACTACCCCTCTGCCCTTCTGGTACTATATCCCTCTCCAATGACTGGTCCCTCCTAGCCATGTGCCCGAAGTTATGTGAGATGAAGCTTCAAAATCCTAGCCACCAAGGAGAAACTTGATTTCACCCTCTCCAAGAGATTCATTTCTTTTCTTCGTGGTCCATTGTATGTTCAAGACTCTTCAAGACACTTTTAAGCAACCCTTATTTTTTTTTTTCTTCATAAAAAACCAGCCCTGTCATCTATTAAAGGGGGGGAAATAAAGCCGGCACAACTCATTTCTTCAGTAAACAACCTGAGATGGGAAGCAAGAGGATTGACTTGAGATTTCTTTCAATTGATTAGTGTGTGTCTGTGACTGTATTTGCAATTCATACATTTTTTTTGTTGAAGAGTTATAGTTTGTTATTGAAATAAAGGAGTTCCTCAGTATTGCAATAGGCAATGTTCACTGTTGACTGAGAGGTTGGAGGTTTGAGTTCACACAGAGGCAAGGCCTGATGATAGCATTCCACAGAAATCAGCCATTAGCAGTTTCTTTCCTTATCTCTATCTTATCTGTTTCCTCTTCTGACGTTTTCATTGATTGAAACAGATGGGCATTAACAGTATGGATAGGAGACTTGACAAACAAGTATGCACGTTAACTAAGGTTAATGAGGGAAAGGAATTTAAAAACATTAGTTCATGGGATTAACAATCTCATTCACATTTATAAAGGAGGTATTTTACAGGAAGAGGAAGTGTCAGAGGCTGAGTGAGACAATGAAAATCCTCACATGTAGAAGTGTGTGAACAGCTGGGGAACATGTTTAAATGTTAAAGCTAGAGGCCATAATGTTGAATTGCTTTGTCCCAAGTTGTTTACTGAACAAATTAAGGCTGGTTTTCTTTACTAGGCCAAGATTTTTATTTATGGATTTTTGTTTTTGTTTGTTTGTTTGTTTGTTTGTTTAAATCAAGAGCTAAGTAAATATATAAAGTAGAAATTCAAGCAAGTTTAGTCAGCCATCTTAATCTCAACCCATTAGGCTGAAAACTGGGTATCAACATAGTACATGAGGTGTTTGGAAGTTGGTCTTAAATTGTATTCTCTCTTCTTCACAGGGAAGTACTAAACATCACAAATACTTTACAATAATGCCTTTCCAGATGGGAGTTCATTATATTTCATTTCTTTATCCAAGAACCTGTAAGCATTTCACTCCTTCCTTTCCTTAGAATTAGGTTTTGGTTTTGATATTTTCTGATTTTCAAACCATTTTCAACTTTACCCCTTGAGTAATCCATGAAAGCGAAATGCAACAGTAGCCGAGGTCCTTCTTACATCAGTAGAAAACATCTATGTAGAAATTTTCCATAGATATTTCACTATGCCTTGAGAAATGGAGCATAATGATGGGAATAATCTCCTGCTCAGATTTTCTTTGGTCATGTACTGTCTATTTACAACATTAAGAAAATAATGATCTATATCCACCTCCGTCTTGTCTCCCCAAGTGTACTCAGACTGTGGAATGTTGGGATTCAAACTGTGAATGCTCTGAAAAATCAATTATTGTTAGATTCTGTTTGCAGGGCTGCCAGACAATATTTTGGCTCAACTTCAGTCCATTTGGAACACAGCTGTTAAGTTGTTGACAAAAACTAAGGAAATATGAACATGTTCCACCCTTTCAGGAAAAAAAAATCCATTTACTGGCAACCAGTTCGGTGGGCTTGAAATTTTCTTGTTGGAGAGTGAGTTAGTACAACTCTCTCACCCTTTCTAGACTTAACTGGTGGTCCTTGCATTTCAACATACGGGCATCCTTTATTTGTCATTTGAAAGATTCAGATTTTACTTTTGATTGTGAATTTGTTCTCTAGGTTACTCTTTGAAAAATAGCTTCCTAACTTTGTTTTCCTGTTGTTATTGTTGTTGTTGTGTGCCGTCGAGTCATTTGCGACTCATAGCGACCCTATGCACAACAGCCCTAAACCCTGCTCTATCCTGTGCCAACCGCACTGCCTCTGACACACCCATTACGATTACCCCAGTCACCGAATCAATCCATCTCATAGAGGGTGTTCCCCTCCTGTTTTCCTGTTAAGTACATCATAATGTTGCCGTCCTTTAAAATACACAAGCACAAACATACATGCATACATGCAAACCAATCCTTAGAAATTCAATAAACAACACAAGAAGTCTGATTTATATATTTGAAAAGGAGTCATGGTCATATTATGTGATATAGTTTCTGTTGCAAGTAGTACAGAAATGTAGTCAATTAAATAATAACATGAATTTATTTCCCCGTGTGAATTAAAAGATGAAGCTGATTTCACTAGCTCAGAGAACCTGACTATGCCCAGTTTCCCTCTATTTATGAATACTATTTTCTCCTGGCTCCATTTATTAACTCATTTCTTTTTCTTACAATAAATTTCTGTTTAGCATTTTTCAGCATGACCATTATGTATATTAGCATTTAAAATAGATGAAAAGTCTGTTCTGGAAACATCACCTTCTTGTTGTTGTGTGACATCAGTCACTTGCGACTCATAGCGACCCTAAGTACTACAGCCCTAAACCCTCCTCTATCCTGTGTCAATCACACTGCCTGGCAAACCCATCCTGATTATCCCAGTCACTGAATCAATCCACCTCATAGAGGGTCTTCCCCTCCTGTGCTGGCCCTCCACCCTCCCAAGCATGATGTCCCTCTTCAAGGACCTGTCCCTCCTTACAACATGTCCAAAGTATGTTATGTTAGACGAAGCCTCAGAATCCTT
>NW_006399760.1:15795689-15819133 GCF_000299155.1 Elephantulus edwardii | reverse complement strand
GTAATTAAGAAGACTATAGCCTGGATCAGGCATACCTTAGTCTCCAGACTGACATCTTTGCTCTTCAATATTCTGGAGAGGGCACTGACAGAAGACCTTCACAATGCAATTTGTGTTTTGATCTCCTGGATGCTGGTGCCAATAGTGTTGGTTGTGGAGTCAAGCAAATGAAAGCTGTTAATCTCATTCTTTTCACTAAGTATCAGGATGCTGCCAATTAGCCCATTGGTGAGAATCTTTATTTTCTTTTTATATTGAGCTTCAATTCATATTTAAGGCTGCAATCCTTGATCTTCCGCAGCAGAGCTTCATGTCCTCACTTTCTTCAAGCCAGCATCACTTGCATTGAGCAAGTTTTTGATGAGTCTTCTTCATTCCTCCTCGTAGAGCTCATCCTTTCAGATGATCTGTTCTGCATATAGATTGAAAAGATATGGATATAGGTGACATCCCTGGCAGACACCCTTCTTGTTTTTACTTCCATACTAGATCTAGAGGACACATTACCCTCTCTTGAGAAGCTATCGTACTGTGACAGCAGTGTACTGCAAATGGGAGAGGCACAAAAAGTCTGTCTTGGAGGAGAAGTTCCAGGTGAAGGACTTTTCCTCAGACCTGTCTGAGATAGGAAGTCTTTTCTAGTACCAGTACGTAGTAATTGGACTTGGAGACTCTTAAATTCTAGAGATACTGGTCACAGCATAAGAAACTGGCAGCAAAAGAAGGTGTTCAGAATCACCAAAGCCCAGAAGGCTTGAGACCTAAGCCTAAAGGTAAATAGATATTGTTTTTGTTATTAGGTACTGTTGAGTCACTGCATGGTTCAAAATCAAGAAAGAAGTGTGTCAGGTATGTGTAGTTTTCCCATACCTTTTCAATCGCTATGCAGAACAGATCATTTGGGAGGCTGGACTTTGTTAAGAGGAATTCAGTTTCGGGATTTGAGGAAGACTACACTATTTAGATGATGCAAACTTGTTGCCAAAACTTAGAAGGTCTTGAAGTGTTTGTCAGAGAAGCTCAAGGACTTCAGTCTTCAATATGACTTGCATCAAGAAAACAAAAATTCTTACCACTGGGGCAATTGACAGCACCATGATAGATGGAGAAGTGATTGAGATTGTTAACAATTTCATCTTGCTCAGTTTCACAAACAACACTCTTTGCATCAGCAGTCAGGAAATGAAAGAAAAAAAATGAGTTGCATTGGGAAAGTCTGATGTTGCAGATCTCGCCAGTGTTCTTCAGAGCAATGATGTCAGACTATAAACTAAGGTGTGCCTGATCCAGGCTATAGTTTTTTAATTTACTTGCTGTGCATCAGGAGAGCTTGGCAATAAGGATACCAGGAAAAGAATCTATGCCTTTGAGTTCCAGTGCTGAAGAAAAGTAGGGTGAAGCCAGAGATTTTTTTGGAGGCAAAGATTTTGAAGGTCTCTCACATACTCTGGGCATGTTGCTAGGAGGGACTAGTCATTGAAGAAGGACATCATTCTTGGAAGGGTGAAAGCTCAGCACAGGAGAGGAAGACCTCTGGATAAGATGAAGTGACACAGTGATGGGTAATGGGGAAAGGTGTGTAGAATCAGTGAGTTTGGCACAGGATAGAGCAGAATTCAGAGCTACTGTTCATCCGGTCACTATGAATCATAATTGACTCAATGACACATAACAACAACAACCAATGATTCAATTATAATTTCTAGTGACCCTGTGAATATCAGATCTGAAACTTTCCCATCCTGAACTCTTCTCATGCTTCAGTTCATTGCTACAGTCACTGTGTCCATATATCTAACGGGAAGTCTTCTTCTCTTTCACTGACCCTTAGCCTTTCCCAGCATGATGTCCTTTTCCAAGCACTGGCCCTCCTGACAATTTGCCCAAAGTACTTGAAAAACAGGTTCACTATGCTTTTCTCTAAGGAATACCATAGTTCCACGTTCTCCGTGATAGATTTGTTTGTTCTTTTGTCAGTTCATGTGATGTTAGGTACTCTTTACCAACACCATAGTGAGTGAAAAGTAATAGATTCTTCTTTGGCCTCCTTTATTCATTTTTTCAACTTTTGGTATGCAAAATAATTGAAAATAAATCTTGATGTATATAAATAAGTTTCCATCGTAAAAAGAAGATGGCAAATTAAATGTACATAATTTCTCAACTATCAGAGTGAACGAGAGAGCAGAGAGAGAAAGATAAGAAATGGGGAGCTGTTGATGGTTGTTTTTATGTGCCATCTAGTTGACTACAACTTCTAGTAATGCTATCAATAGGTCTGAATCTTGCCATGTCCTGGCAACCTCACCATTTGGCACACAAGACGTCATTGTCACAGTCATTGTGTCAGTCAATCTCATAAGCACTGTCAAAAACTAATGGATGTAATGTAAATATTACAGATCCTCAAGAAAGGGAATTTCACAACATGTAGAAAAAGTACATCTTTTTGACTCAGCAATTCCATTTAGAAAAATTTATTAAAAAGTAAACTGTAAAAAAAAGAAAATTTATGTACACTATTAGATCCTTCACCAGGATTTTGTAATAAACGATTACTGGAAAAAGCCCAAAAGTCCATTAACAAGGGAATGAATAAACTTTGTTGCGTTCCTTCAAGGCAATAAGTAACATAGAGTCTAAAATGAAATGAGAACTACTTCTCATTTTTGAAAATTCCCTTTTAAAAAGGAAAAAAAAAGCTGCAAAAAATGTCATTAAAATGAAAGAAAAAAGGTATATGCATATATTACTGCTTATCTACAAAACAGAGCATATATGGATATATATCCATTAAACCAAGCCATGGACACTGAAACAATGTTATTTTATTAAAAAATATTGTTATTATATTAATATACTTTTAAAATATTTACCCTTGGGGTAGGATAGTGCAGGGGAGAAAGAATAGAGGCAGAAGTGAGACCTCTTTGAATATACTTTAGTTTTCAAATTTGTATTTGGAACTAAGTAATTGTTCATTTAACTGCAAAATAAAATTAGTTCTATATAAGTAGTTCCTAAATGAAAACTAATACATTAATTTAACCAAACATCTGTCAACAAGTGCTATTGAATAGAATGGTTTACAATGATGAAAATCATCTGTGTCTATACTAGCCAACGAACGCAGTAGTCATTCACACCATGGCGGCTTGCATATTGAAGTGAGGAAGAAGTTATGCCATTATGTCAAATACCACCAGGTGCATTTGTACCAGATTTTATCAGTTTCCAGTCTATTTCTAAAAATTAGCAAAGGAAAACTTTATGTATCACAATAGAACATTGTTTGATTCACTTGCTTTGGATACTGTATCTGGAGGGATCCGTCACCAGAGGACAACGTGTTTGGTGAGGTAAAATGTCAGCAATGGCAATGGCATCTCTCAGTAAGATGAACTGGCACGATAGCCACACGGGTGCATTCAAACCTCGTGGCAATCCCAGGGATCGTGCAGGATCAGGCAATGTTTAGTTCTGTTGTGCATCATGTCACCATGAGCTAGAATCAACTTTCTGTCTCCACTTAAGACTATTTAATATTAGAAACAGGGAAAGTATGACTTAGGAACATACTTTTAAATATTTACATTTTAATAGCCATACATGGCTAATGACTACTACACTAGATAGCACAGAAATAGTTATTTGACAGAAATGATGAATCCAAATGGCTTTAAAACAGTCATTTGGTTGTATATTTCTACTTGGGTAATACTTTCAGTATAAGGACGACATGAAAATATCAGACTATTTTCAGTAATACCATTTTTTTTAATAAATTTTAAATCTTCTAATATTGATATAGCTCTCTTGAGTATTTTTCTTTTTTCTATGCAATAGAATCTAATGATTATTTATGTTGCTATCTTTGAGAACCTAGATTTTTGGCAGTACTGGAAGAGAAAGAAATTGAAGTTTGATATGGTTAAGTTAAAAAAAAAAAGAAGCATCTATGTGAAGTTGTTTGCATTCTTATGAAAATATTTTCTGACTCTGTCTACTGAAATAGCCTATAAACAGTGACCAAACCAGTAGTATCTCTGACACTCAGATTATGACATTTAAAATCCACTTGTCTTTAAAAGGAACCAGAAGTTCTTGGAAAAATGGATGATTCAGAGTTTAGGTTAGATTAGATGAGTCTGAAACATCTTGTCATAATAATAAATCAAGAACTTGTTAAGACTATTAAAGATGTTTTAAAAATACTCAGAGCCAATTCAATAAAGATTTCACTGATCAAAGATGGGGGAAAGTGCTTGCAATGATAACAATAATAACAATGACAGTAAGAAGTAAAATATATTTATTGAATATGTTTATTTTCTGTGCAAAGGCCTTTAACTGAGTGGGAACCAGCAAATTGTGGCTAACCTTGAGGAAAATGGGAATCCCAGAACACTTGATTGTGCTCATATAAACCTTTTTCATGGACCAGGAAGCAGTCCTCCGAACACAGAAAGGAACTACTGCATGTTTCAAAATCAAAAAAGAAGTGCATCAGGGATGTGTCCTGTCTCCGTACCTTTTTAAACTATAAGTGGAACAGATCATTTGGACGGCTAAGCTTTATGAGGAAGAACGTGGCATTAGGATTGGAGGAAGACTTATCAACAACCTTCATTATGCAGGTGACACAACCTTGCTTGCTGAAACTGAGGAGGGCCTAAAGCACTTGTTGCAGAAAGACTGCAGTCTTCAATATGGATTGAAGTTCAACATCAAGAAGACAAAGATTCTCACCATTTGGCCAATTGGCAACACCATGATAGATGGAGAAGAGGTTGAGATTGTTAATAATTTCACCTTTCTTAGCTTCATAATCAACCCTCTTGGTACCAGCAATCAGAAAATCAAAAGATGAACTGCACTGGGAAAATCTGCCATCAGGGATCTCTCCAGAGGAGCAATGATATAAGTCTAGTGACTAAAGTGTGTCTGATGCAGGCCAGAGTCTTTGCAATTACTTGCTGTGCATCTGTGAGCTGGACAATGACTAAGTATGGCAGAAGAAGAATAGATGCCTTTGAGTTGTGGTGCTAGAGAACAGAAATAAACATATCAGGACTACCAAGAGAACAAATAGGTCTACCTGTTTTGGAGATAGTGAAACCAAGTTTCTCCTCAGAGGCAAAGATTTTGAATCTCTATCTCACATACTTTGGGCACGTGGCTAGGATAGACCAATTCTTGGAGAAGGACATCATGCTTGGAAGGGTAGAGAGACAGTGTAGGATACATAGACACCAGATGAGATAGATTGTCACAGTAAATGGAATAAGAGAGGTAGGTGTGTCGGTGTCAGTGAGGCTGGCTCAGGATTGCACATAGGGTTGCTTTGAGTCACGTATAATAAGAACAACAAGAACATGTTAAACACTTAGAAACCTCAGTTGTCTTTGAAAGATGCAAAAGAATAAGTACATTATTTACATAACCACAGTAACAACAACAAAAAAAACACTAAAGAAACCAGCATTTGTTATGCCTTTTCTTTTTTTAATTTTTTTAATAATTTTAATGAACATTTACAGATAATTTGGATTTCCATTCATTTATTGCTACACTTCTCTATCCGCCCAGCCCTCTTCACTCCACCCCCATTCGCTCCTCTCTTTCAAAAGTAAAAGAAGGACTCCCTCCCTTTTCTGCCTTTTCTATATAAAATGATCCTCATGAACCAAATATTTGATGGAAAAAAGAATCTCTGCATAATGTATAATATTGTTCTATCTAATAATTACAGTTAAATAAATACAGAAATAGAATTAGAACACCATTACATACTAGCCCCTGGTAAATTAACAGAGCTGAGTACTACTAACAAATTAATAATATTTTCAAAATATGCAGATGACACAACCCTGCTCGCTGAAACTGAGGAGAACCTCATGCACTTACTGCAGAGGGTCAAGGACTGCAGCCTTCAATATGGACTGAGGCTCAATGTTAAGAAGACAAAAATTCTCACCACTGGACCAATCGGTAGCATCAGGATGAATGGTGAAGAGATTGAGATTGTTCACAGCTTCAGTTTGCTTGGCTCCATGGTCAACACTCTTGGTACCAGTAGCTAGGAAATAAAAAACGTATTGCGATGGGAAAGTCTGCTGTTAGGGACCTCTCTAAAGTACTCAAGAGCAACGATGTCTCTCTGGAGACTAAGGTGCACCTGATACAGGCCATGGTTTTTGCAATCACTTGTTATGCATCAGAGAGTTGGACAATGACTAGGGAGGATAGAAGGAGAATTGACGCCTTTGAGTTGTGGTGCTGGAGAAGAGTACTGAATGTACCATGGACTGCCAAGAAAACAAATAGATTCATCCTAGAGAGGGTTAAACCAGGCTGCTCCTTGGAGGCAAGGATTCTGGGGCTTCGCCTGACATACTTTGGACATGTTGTAAGGAGAGACAGGTCTTTGGAGAGGGACATCATGCTGGGCAGAGTGGAGGGACAGCGCAGGAGGGGAAGACCCTCTATGAGGTAGGTGTGTCAGAGGCAATGAGATTGGCACAGGATAGAGCAGGGTTTAGGGCTGTTGTACATAGGGTCGCTATGAGTCGCAAACGACTCGAGGGCACATAACAACAACAACAACAATAGTTACATTGTGAGAATAATGCTCTTTTTAAAAATTTGTTTTCTTTTTCCTTTAGTTTTGTTTTGCTTTACACAGTATCTTCTAAAGTTGTAAGTGCTATTGAGTTGAAACTTGGACCTATCCTCTGCAGTCCTCACAATCTCTGCCATGTTCAAGTTCACTGGTGAAGTCAATCCATTTCCTTAGGATATTTTTTTCTCCTTCAGTGATCTTCCCCAGCATGATGTCTTTTTCCAAGGACTGGCCTCATCTGATGACAAAAACACGTACAAATTTGTCTTATAAAACAAAAACAAATATCAAATCTGAGTCTAATCCAGTTTTGATATCTAATTTATAGATTTATAGAAAATACGAGAAACAGAAGATTTGATAATCTTGTACATATATAATTAGTGAAAAGAAACTATGAAATACTAGCACCGGAGTCAACACAATTTGTAGGTCCTAATCAGATTATGGCAAAACGTATAGGCTAGATTAGGCCCCCTATCTCTTTTTTGTGGCTAACAGTCTACTTAAACACAGCCTCTGCGCACATTTACATATTGTTCATAACTGTTTTTAAGAAGCTACAATAGAAATCGTATGGCACAGAAAGCATATATTTTTATTTTTTGCTTTACCAAAAAAATATAAAATATTTACTCTGTGTCGGTTCACAGAAGCATTTTCCTTCCTCTTCTTAAGGGGAATAAGATAACTGATATCATCAACAATAAAATAGCAACTGCCACAAAAGACTTCAAGGTAATAGCAAGAGAGATCTAAAGAGCGATAGTGAGGAAAAGGGGCGAAAAGGAGAAAAGAGAAAGAAAATGTTTTCTTGTTTTTATGACTGAGTAAAGACAACTATTCTTATGGGATAAAAATGACATACCAGCTGCAGATTATTTTTCCCATTCTTAAAAAAAAATTAAAAATTCAACGTAGCCAGACAATTTCTCACCTACTCATCTCCATCTAAAACAAGACGCCATCTGTTACGTATCCACTTAATCAGAACCATGACAAATTGGGGCACACTCGGGGACTTCTGATACCATATACACTCACCAGGAGTTTCTGACTAGACTTGGGGAAGATCCTGATCAGAGGCTGAGGGGACAGCTGGCCATTATACTGCAGCTGGATACAATCACAAATGAGAGCCCCAAGGACTCCCACTAAATAAGCGAGGTCAAACAGCTTGGCTGGGAAGGGCGCTTGGAAAATGAGTTACCTGGGGCCTGCGAGGATTCAGTTTGATTTACTTTTCAAGTCAGTGAAGCTATCCTTCAAAAGTGAGTCTTTCTTTTTGTGTGTGTCTATCACATATGAAGTGGAGATGTTGACGGTCTTCATGTCCTCAGTTTGTGCCTGGGCTGATCACAGGGGTGCTGACTCACAGACAAAATGCCTCCTCGCATGCAGTCAAGGCCATAATTTCCTATCCTGCTGCTTGGAGGTGACCTCTAGACTAAAGCCAGACGATCCTCACCACTTCAGAATGTCCTTCAAGCCGCTGGAAAGGTCTCTTATCTGTATGCTTGGTGACAGCTCATTGGAGTTCAAGAGCAGGGAAAGCAGGTGGGCATTTGAAATGAGAAGAGAACACAAACCAGCCAGACGAAAAAGCCGCAGATAAAAAGCAATGTTAGAAGAAGAGGAAAAAAAGGGTAGAAATTCAGAAACCACAGGTAGAAACTGCAGACCGTAAAGTTAGCAATTGGAGTTTAAAGAACTGTAATAGGTGATATTTTTTCCCCCCTCCAACAATAGAGAGGATAGAACATGTCTATAAAGATACAGAAAAGGAAAAGCTATGCAGGATCATAATGAATGGTGAAGAGATTGAGATTGTTCAGTTTTGGTTTGCTTGGATCCACAGTCAACACTCTTGGCACCAGGAGCCAGGAAATTAAAAGACATATTGCAATAGGAAACTCTGTGTTTAGAGACCTCTCTCAAGTGCTGAAGTGGAAAGATGTCAGTCTGGAAATTAAGGTGTGTTTGGTACATGCCATGACCTTTACAATCACTGGCTATGCATTGCCGGACAATGACTAGGGATGATAGAAGGAGAATTGATGTCTTTGTGCTGTGGCGCTGGAGAAGAGTATTGAATATACCATGGACTGCTAGGAAAACAAACAGATTTGTCCTGGAAAGGGTGAGGCTGGGCTGCTCCTTGGAGGCAAGGATTCTGAAGCTTCATCTGACATACTTTAGACATGTTGCAAGGAGGGACCAGTTCTTGTAGAAGGACATCATGCATTGGAGAGTGGAGGGACAGCACAGGAGAGGAAGACCCTGGATGAGATTGATTGATTCAGTGTTTGGGGTAATGGGGGTAGGTGTGTTGGAGATGGTGAGATTGGCTTAGGATAGGGCAGAGTTTAGGGCTATTGTACATAGGGTTGCTATGAGTCAAGGGCGACTTGACAGCACATAACAACAACAACAACAATAATAACAACAACATGCCAATATCTATACTTTAAAAGGAATAAAAAAAGATTTGTGATGTTTCATGTTTACAAGAGTTTACTTACTCACTCATTGCTGCTGAGTCTGAACTGATTCTCTGCTGACCCTCCAGTCTAGTTGCTTAGTGGTAAGGGGTTGTGCTGCCAACTCACAGGCACACAATTTTAATCCACCAGCTATTCCATGGAAGATAGATGGACAAGCTTCTCCTGTGCAATTTTCAGCCTCTGAAAACCTATGAGTTGGCTTCAATTCGATGGTTTACATCAGTAAATCACACAAGAGGAGATTGCTCTTTTTTTCTCCCTTAGAGCAGCTGGTGGATTTGAACTGCTTGTCTTTGAGTTTACAGCACAATCTTCTATCTGCTTGGCCACCAAAGCTCCCTCTTCATTTATTAAGCCATTGTCAATTTTGCTGTCGTTAAGTGCCGTCAAATCGTAAACGACCCATAGTGGCCCTATAAACAAAAGACCTGAACACTTGTGTAACTTTCATCATTTCTCTAAGTTCATAGAGTTTGTGAAGGCAAAAAAATTTAGGAAGTGGATACCACTCCTGCTTCCAAGCTTGTTTTAATCTGGGAGCTCCACCAAACACTGTCCACCATGGGTAACCATTATTGCATTTGACTCATCAGTGTCACAGTGATTAGCATCACAACAACCACAATTAAACTATTAAAAGTGAAAATAATGTGCGTGATTTGAAACAACTCAATGGAAGAACTTTCCACATCTATATTAGTAACAGACATGTAATATCAGGGGGAAAGAATAGCATCATCCAGAGAGAGGAGACCATCACACATTTATGATGAATATCCAAGAGAACAAATAAGTCTGCCCTGGAGAGGATAGAACCAGGTTGTTCCTTGGAGCTACAGAGATTTTGAAACTTCTTTTCACATACTTTGGGCATATTGTCAAGAGGGCCAGTATTTGGAAAAGGACATCGTGCTTGGAAGGGTAGAGGCCAGTGCAAGAGAAGACCCTGGATGAGATGGATTGACATAGTAACTGTGGCAATGGGGTCAGGAGTATAGGAGTAGGTGAAGTTTGCTCAGAATAGGGGAAAGTTAAGATCCATTGTTTCTAAATTCAAGAATAATGGCTGACTTGAAGGCAACAACAGTGTACACTACATGAGATAAGTCTATATTTTTATGTTTACTCTTTTAAGTTTATGCAATGCATTTTCCTTTTCTAATATAAAAAAGTAATTACAGGTTAACTAGAGGGCTTTGGAATTTTTAGATATTAAAGTATTTTTATGTCAATCTTTTTCATTCACTCTTCTGACAGATATAGGATCATTCTGTATGTCAAATTCTAGGAGTTGCAATTCAGCAATTAAAAAGGATAAAAATTTCTGTTCTTTACACATTTTTATTGAAAAGGCAATACTTTAAAAAATAGTTAGATTTTAGGTTTGTGGATCAAGCCCTGAAATCTGACACAGCAAATGTGTGAAAAGGTCTAGAAATCTATACGTTTAATTAGACTTTTAGATGATGATTATAAGGGAAAAAAAATCCTATACAGAATATATAATTTCTGATAATAAAATTAACTGTTTCTTCTTGGAATCATCATCCCACCACTTTCTTTTCCTCGGGCTTCAGACCTCTCTATTCAAATTGTCTTGTAAAAGTCTGCATCCATAGCCCTGATGGTATGCAAAGGAATCAGATAAATTGAATCTGCGGAAAGAACCACTGGAGAAGCTCAATATCAGCTGTGAAAACTAGGCCATGAGCAGATTGTGGAACAGACCACCGACTACTCATATGCAAGTTCAAGCAGAAGTTGAGGAAAATTAAACCAAATCCACGGGAACCAAATATGACTATGAGACTATCCCACCTGAATTTCAGAACCATCTCAGGAACAGGTTTGAGGCTTTGAACACTAATGAACGAAGACCACACGAGTTGTGGGAACATATCAAAGGTATCATCCAGGAAGGGTGCAAATGGTAATTTCAAAGACAGAAGAGGAAGAGAAGACCAAAATGGATGTCAGAAGAGACTCTGAAAATTGCACTGGAGCACAGAGAGGCCAAAGCACAAAGGAAGAATTCAAGATACTAAAGAGCTGAATAGAAAATTTCAAAAGGCAGCACACGATGACAAAGCAATATATTACAATGAAATGTGCAAGGAATTGGAGTCAGAAAATCAAAAGGGCCGAACTCGCTCAGCATTTATTAAGCTCAAGGAAGTGAAGAACAAATTCAAACCTCGAGTTGCTATAATCAAGGATGCTGTAGTCAGAATATTAAATGATCCAGGAAGTATTAAAAGAAGATGGAAAGAAAATACTGAGTCACTGTATTGAAAGGAATTGGCAGACACAGAAGAATTTCATGAAACAACATATGAGCAAAAGACTATGGTGATGAAAGAAGTAGTTCAGGTTGTTTTGAAGGAAATGGCAAAAAATAAGGCTCCAAGAATAGATGGTATACCAATTGACATATTTCAGCTAACAGCTGCTGCCCTGGACATACTCACCAAGTTGTACCAAGATATCTCGACAACAACCACTTGGCCAACTGACTGGAAGAGATCTATATTTGTTCCCATCCCAAAGAAAGGTGACCCAACAGAGTGTGGAAACTATAGAACAATCTCATTGATTTCACATGCAAGCAAGATTATACTGAAGATTATCCAAAAATGACTGGAACAACACATAAGCAGAGGACTGCCAGAAGTCCAGGCTGGGTTTAGAAGGGGTCATGGTACTAGGGATATTGTAGCTAATGTTAGATGGATCTTGGCTGAGGGCAGGGAATACCAGAGGAATGTATATCTGTGTTTCATTGACTATGCAAAGGTGTTTGACTGTGTTGACTGTGTGGGTCATAACAAACTGTGGCTGACTCCGAGAAGAATGGGAATCCCATTCAAGAACACTTGATAGTTCTAATGTGAAACCTATACTTGGACCAGGAGGCAGTCGTCAGAACAGAGCAAGGGAACAGTGCATGGTTCAAAATTGGGAAGGGTGTACACCAGGGGTGCATCCTATCTCCATACCTTTTCAACCTGTATGCAGAACAGATTATCCGGGAGGCTGGGTTCTATGAGGAGAAATGTTCTGTCAAGATTGGTGGAAAATCTATCAAAAATCTGCATTATGCGGATGACACAACCCTGCTTGTTGAAACTGAGGAGGACCTGAAGTGCTTGCTACAGACGGTCAAAGACTGCAACCTCCAATATATATTGAGGCTCAATGTCAAGAAGACAAAGATTCTCACCACTGTACCAATTGGAAGCATCAGGATGGATCGTGAAGAGATTGAGATTGTTCACAGCTTTAGTTTTCTTGGTTCCAGAGTCAGCACTCTTGGCACCAGTATCCAGGAAATTAAAAGGCGTATTGCCATGGGAAAATATGCTGTTAGGGACCTTCTGCAAAGTACTGAAGAGCAATGGTGTCTCTATGGAGACTAAGGTGCGTCTGATACAGGCCATGGTCTTTGCAATCACTTTTTATGCATCAGAGAGTTGGACAATGACTAAGGAGGATAGAAGGAAAATTGATGCCTTTGAGCTGTGGTGCTGGAGAAGAATATTGAGAATACCATGGACCACTAGGAAAACAAACAGATTCATTCTGGAAAGGGTTAAACCACCTGGTTCCTTGGAGGCAAGTATTCTGAGGCTCCGTCTAACATACTTCAGACAAGTTGTAAGAAGAGACTGGTCTTTGGAGAAGGACATTATGCTTTGGAGGATGGAGGGACAGCGCTGGAGGGGAAGGCCCTCTATGAGGTAGATTGATTCAGTGACTGGGGTAATCGTGATGGGAGTATCAGAGACAGTATGATTGGCACAGGACAGAGCAGAGTTAAGGCTGTTGTACATAGGGTCACTATGAGTCGCAAGTGACTCGAAGGCACATAACAACAGCAACAACAACATAAGGAAATGCCTTTAATCCAAACTCATTGCTCTTGCTGCATTACCATTTCAGGGAATAGCATTATTTTCAATTTGACAGGAAGTAAATGAAGGTTATCCTAAAATATTCACCCTGTAAAATGTTATGTTCAAGTTTTGATCACTGATTCCTATGAATGTGATCTTATTTGGACAAAACATCTTGGCAGATGTAATTATGAAGACGAAGTTATAACGGAGTAGAGTGAGTAGTCTTCAACAAGATTACTGATGATCTTTTAAGAATTGTAAACATCAAAAAAAGGAGAACATCATCAAGAATGACTTTTTTTTTTAACCATAAGCCATGTCTGATTCGATCCTGATGTACTTTTAGCTCTTCCTTAAACAGGAGAACTATTGTGCTATCAGCAGCCAACCAAGCCTCCATGAGACTCATGTCGAGTACTTGGATGATGATAACATTTTGAATTTCTGAGGTTCTTTATATTTACAATGCCCTTATTTGATGTCTGGCAGTGTTATGAGAATAGAGTGAAATTTACTGGCCGGAAATGTTAGCTCACTTTTGCCTCTCCATGTAAGGTGTGCTTTCTAACATACAGGGCGAAACTATATACTTATCTCAGAAAATATTTAAAAGATAAAAATATTCTGATTATTACCTTGTGCATTCTTCAAACACATTGCTATTTGAATGAAAACCAATGATGAGAAAAGCAACGATTTATGCTCAGATGAAAGTCTTTGTGAAGATATCTTTTAGACACTAGAGGATTAAATGCATGTTTACAGCAGTAATTTAAAAACTCTGTGTGTGTGTGTGTGTGTGTGTGTGTGTGTGTGTGTGTGTGTGTGTCTCTCTCTCTCTGTGTGTGTCTCTCTCTCTGTGTGTGTGTGTTGAGTGCCGCCAAGTTGGAACTGATCCACAGCTAACCCTCTGGAGGGTTTTCAGTGGCAATTAATCACATGGGAGGAGATTGTCCTTCATTCTTCTGAAGAGCAGCTGGTGGATATGAGCTGCATCTCTTTGGAATTGCAGGGCAACTTCTTGCCACTTGGTCACCAGACAAAAAGATTTGCCTCTAATTTATTCCTCGAATCAATCTTATGTTAAAATAAGTTCTTAAAATTACTTAAATAACAAGAAAAATCTGCCAGTGGTAGTCAGTTGAGTGAAATAGCACAGTGTAAGTAGCACGTTAAAAAGATGTTTGTGTTTTCTTTACCTTATGATTCAAAATTATGTCTCCTGATTTCTGAAGCACCAATCTTGAGTTGTTTAAATTCAAATTCCTCATCTGTATAGCGCTAGGAACTGCCAAGATATTAATACCTGAATTTTTATGACACATTCTAAAGTCAATAGGAAAGAAGTTTCTGAATAAAAGCCTTAAAATTACCTCATGAATTATTAATTACAGGGCATATTACCTTTGAATTATAAAAGCTGAGAAAAATGGAAAGGAGAATTGAAAAACATCAATCTCAGGTTCTTTAAAAATGTAATACCAATCATTTGAGCAGTGTACAAATCTTTTATTAAAGATAAAAAGGAGGTGATATGTTTTTTATTAACTGTAGGGTATGTTCAATCCACATGATTAAAAATCTCATTACTAACTCAAGTCAGGAAAATGATTTAGTACTGGAAAAGAATGGGAGGCATTCGATTGTCCATAGCAGCGTTTATCAGGAATAGAGTTAACAATGTGTGTCTATTTCAGCATGCTTAATATTTCTTAAAGGTGGCCTCGCCATCTGTTTAAAGAATTGAAGAAATTTTTTTTTCTTCTAAACTTGGCAACTACCTTAACACAAAAACTTTAGCTGTTCCTAATTTTTGCTGGAAGTTTCAAATTTTAAAAGTAAGGATCTTCTATGGCTACTAATTAAAGTTGAGGTTTCCATCATAAAGGAAAATAAAGCATAGATTACAGGACCTACTAAGATGCTTGTTCTCAATAAATTTTTAGAGAGTCTAGTTAATAAATATTTATCACTGGAGGATAAATATTTTAGTAAGAGAGAGATACAGTCCTATGTATTTATAAAACCCAAAAGAAATTATTTCTATTATCAATACTTATTAGATACTTAATTCTTGTGCTTGTCACCACTGTGTTTTGAAGAGAAATTGTGACAATTGCTTGGATTTCACATATCAAGTTAGTTGAGCATGTATCTTGGCAGATGTAAGCAACATGAAGAGGAATGTGGCATCAGGATTGGTGGAAGAGTCATCAACATCCTGTGTTATGGAGATGACACAACCCTGCTTTCTGAAACTGAGGAGGACCTGAAGCGCTTGTTGCAGAAGGTCAAGGACTGCAGCCTTCATTATGGATTGAAGCTCAATATCAAGAAAACAAAGATTCTCACTACTGGGCCAATTAGTAGCATCAATAAGGATGGTGAAGATATTGAGATAGTTGACAGTTTTACTTTACTTGGCTCCACAGTCAACACTCTTGGTAACAGCAGCCAGGAAATCAAGACATGAATTGCATTGGGAAAGTCAGCTTTAGGGAACTCTCATTTGCTCCTGATCCAGGCTATAGTCTTTTCAATTATGTTCTATGCCTTGGAGTGTTGGACAATGACTAGGGTGATAGAAAGAGAATTGATGCCTTTGAGCTGTGGTGCTGGAGAAGAGTACTGGAGCTGCTAGGAAAACAAACAGGTTTGTCCTGGAGAGGGTGAAGCCAGAGTCAAGGTTCTGAAGCTTCGACTGACATACTTTGGGCATGTTGCAATGAGGGACTTGTCCTTGGAGAGGGACATCATGTTTGAAAGAGTGGAGGGACGGCGCAGGAGAGGAAGACCCTCGATGAGATTGGGGTGGTGGGAATGTGTTTGAGCCAGCAAGGTTGTCGCAGGATAGAGCAGCATTTAAGGGCTCTTGTACATAGCGTCACTATGAATCACAAGTGATTCAATGGCACATGACAATAATAACATATTAGTATAAGACATTTTCCTGTCATTCATAAGTATGCTGTCTTTAAAATGTTTTAAACTTTTTATAAAGAATTCAGTGCTTTTGAAGACTGGGAATTTTTCATTTTCTCCTCATATTTAGTTCTTCTTTTCATGTATTTTTTTCCCATGAAGAATGAGACATCAAACTCTTAACTCATTCTTCTAGAAGAGATCACTGGAATCTTCTTATTTAAGATAGGGAGACTCTGAGGTTGGATCTGTATGACAGTTTTTACCTGTTGTTGTTGATCGCCATCGAGTCAATCACGACTCACAACGATCCTGTGAACAGAAGACCTGAAGCCTTTCTGTGGCTATCATCATTTCTCTAAGTTCATAGAGTTTCCAGAGGCACGGTGTTTAGGAAGTGGATGTTACTCCTGCTTCACAGTGCTTCAGATTATTGCTGAACTTAACTATAGCTGGGACCTCCTGGTTTCAAAGTTCCTTTTGAATCTGAGTTTCTTACCTTGTGAATATTAAGCAATAGCTATCATGCTATATATTGCTAGTATCATAGTGGAAGAGAAAAACTGAAAATATACAGATGTGCTTTTATTCTCTACCCTTCCTTTTTCACAATTACCCTAAAATGATTGTAACAATTAAGACATTGTCTAAGTCCTAAGCATTGATATTTGTGTGTATTGTCTCTGACTTGTTTTTGAAAACAAGCACAGTCTGTCAAGTTTTGGGTCCATCATTATATACCTGTATATATAAACATATGTACATTCCTAAAAAAATCCTTCACATGTAAATTGTCTGGTTCAAAACTTCATAGTTCTTCAAACTGTTTCCACCCTTTTGAGTATTAGAGTTTGACTTTAGACAAATACCTTGTCCCTATTCTTCCTTTCTTTCTTTTCTTTTCTTTTTTTCTTTTTTTTAAGCTGGCACATTCTTGTTCAATGAAAACAAGGCAGCAAGGGATTAGGCTGGCCATTGAAATAGAAATGCTGTAAGAATCTGACAGCTGGAGCTTGGGTGTGAGATATTGCAATTTTTGCACTAGGGAAAGGAGATAAAACAAGGGCTTAAGTTTCATAGCACAAGGGGCTACCTAGCAGCTGTTAGGTAGGAGATCATTGCTGAAGATTAGAAAAGCACAGGGGTTAGGTATTACTAAACTCAAAGTATTGGAGGTGGGTGAGGGACAAGCAAGTCTCTTTATTTGAAGGTTCTTCCCACATCAACTGAGGGCAATTGCTTCTTGGATGTAGAATTGTACATTCATAAATTCTCTTCCCTTGGCCAGACTAAAAATACCTGCAGTTTTAGTTGTTTAAAATTTTTTTTGAAAGAGCTGAATAATATCTGGAGATTATACTAGGGTGTATATGTATTTAGAAACCAACGAAATTGTTAATATTTCAGTAGGTTTGATTCTTCATTTCAAGAAGGGATGTTGCAATAAATTTGACTTCCAGATGACAAGAAAAAATCTCTTTCAATGCCTTTCTCAGAAGAGCATTTAATTCGTAACTTTCTGAGGAACTTACTACATCCTTACATTACAGATTTTTTAAAATATTTTTGTCTCTCCTAGAAGACAGATATTCTTAGCACACTCCTTTCTATTTTCTCTTCTGCTATCAAACACCTTCTCTGTACCCCAATTATAGTATCCCCATTTCAGGGTCTCAAATACAATGTGTCCCCTCTTGCTTCTAAACCTTAAAACAGTATGAAATGTATGTTTATACTCTTTCTCACATTAGCCTTCTCTTTTCTCCCTTAAGGTACAAGCTGCAAACAACTGGTTATGTGTTGTGGTAGTCTTTATTGTGGACAATAGGGAAAAAGAATATATAGATATAGATGTAGATGTAGATGTAAATAGAGATAGAGAGAGATAGAGATATATTTATTTTTATAACTAGTTCAAATCTACTACTGCTCTGTGGCACAAAGATGGGCAGTTTCCTCCCATTGCAATTTACAGCCTCAGAACCCTGATGGGTCGAATCTATGCAATGGCTGTGAGTTTGAGTTTTTTGAAAGAATGTCCATTGATATCACTAACCACTCTTACTTCCCTTCTCAGTCCCTGACAATCATAAACCTGCGTTGTGTCTCTATAAATTTGCCTTTGATAAACATTTTCTGTGAATAAATAGTAAAATATATGGGACTATAATACTATACTATTTCCACATTGGGACTAGTTTCTTTCACTTAACATTGTCTTTCAAAATTTATCCAAATGAACAGACTCTTTCTTTTGCCAATTTGAATCTTCTGTTAAGTCCTTGTATTCATTTTCTTTTTAAAAAATTCAGTTATACATTCTCAACTCTAGAATTATGGTTTTTGCTTTGCTTTGCTAGTAATTCATTTCTATATTTTCATTAATAATATCTAGTCAATGACATTTCACTCTTATACAATCTCTGAGTTCTTTAGGTACCATTTTAATTTTTTAAATATATTTATAATACTTTATTTAACATATTTTCTTTACTAACTTGACATCAAGACTTCCAAAGTAACAGTCTCTTGACTGTTTACCACCACCACCCTTCCCCACTCCTCTCCCATCATTATAAAGTATACTTCTCTAGGGCTCTAGGATAGGTTTGCTTTCCTGTCTCATAGCTTTTGTGAAAACTGGACATTTTAAGTAGTGACAAGTGTGAAAATTTGATCCTGTATTTTCATTCTAGAGTAGTTCTATGTGATTAAGGCACTTGGCTGCAAACAAAAAGGGCAATCAATAATTTGAACCCACTAGCTACTGCATGGAATGAAGGCAGGGTTGTCTGATCTTGCAAATAGCTACAGACTTAGAATGAATATATAATATCATAAATATATATCGTTGCTGTGTTGTGTTATATGCCATCAAGTCGCATAGAGACCCCATGTACAACAACCCTAAACCCTACTATATCGTCTGCCAAATTTATTGTCTCTGACACACCTACCCCCATTACCTCAGTGACTGAATCAATCCACATCGTTAAGGGACTTTATTTTTTGTGCTGTTCCTCCCCACCCCTAAGCATAATGTCCCTCCTCTCCAATGTCTGGTCCCTCCTTGCAAAATGTCCAAAGTATGTTAGACGGAGCTTCAGGATCCTTGCCTACAAGGGACAGCCTTGTTTCACCCTCTCTAAGATAAACCTGTTTGTTCTTCTAGCAGTCCATGGTATATTCAGTACTCTTCTTTAGTATCACAACTCAAAGGCATCGATTCTCCTTCCATCATTCCTAGTCATTGTTCAGCTCTCTGACACACAGTAAGTAACTGCAAAGACCTAGATCAGTCAAAGCTTAATCTTCAGACCGACATCTCTGCTCTTCAGTATTCTTGGAGATGTCCCTGATGGCCGACTTTCTCAACGCAATTCAGTTTTTGATTTCCTGGCTTCTGGTACCAGGAGTGTTGATTGTGGAACCAAGCAAACTAAAGCTGTTAACAATCTCAACCTCTTTACCATCTTTCATGCTGCTGCTAATCGGCCTAATGGTGAGTGTCTTTCTTTCTTGATGTTGAGCTTCAATCCATATTGAAGGCTGTAGTCTTTGACCTTTTGCAGTGAGCACTTCATTTCTTCCTCAGTTTCAGCAAGCAGGATTGTGTAATCTGCATAGCACAGGATGTTGATGAATCTTCTTCCAATCTTGATGCCACATTCCTCTTCATAGAGCCCAGCCTCCCAGATGATCTGTTTTACATATAGATTGAAAAGGTATGGAGATAGAACACATCCCTGGAATACACCCTTCCCAATTTTGAATCATGCAGTTTTTCCTTGCTCTGTTCTGATGACTGTCTTCTGGTCCAAGTATAAGTTTCACATAAGTACAATCAAGTGTTCTGGGATTCCCATTTATTCTTAGAGTTAGGCACAGTTTGTTGTTATCCACACAATCAAATGCTTTTGCATAGTCAATGAAGCCCATCACATTCCTGCCCCTTCCCCTTGTCTCTTTGGTATCCATAACAACTTACAGGTTATCCTTCTGTTTTTATAATCATGGTCTTAGTCTTAGAATTCCTGTGGGACAGTTCTAGCACTCTGTTTCACAGGGCCAGTAGAAATAAAACTTTATGCTGTAGAAGTGAATTTTCTTGCAGGATTTAGTATTCCTATTGCTGGTTAATATTTAGTGACTTTCTTAGACTGTGTGGTCTGTATTTTTAAGTAAATAAAGAAAATTCCTGTGGACATATCATAGCATTTCCAGGGAGCTGCAAATCAGGAGGCGCTTTTGAGAATATTTCAAATATTTTCTGTCCTTTTAGGTAATTACTCTGCTATTAGTTTTTCCATTCCCATAGTTGCAATATTGCTGGTTTACATTACTTTGATGCAACTTAGAGGAGCAGGATTGAAATAGGTCAAATTTAAATGCTTGTATGCTAATGCTGTTACTGATAATCATCCCTTTTTCTTGAATATTCTTTCCTTAGATTGTTGCAAGTCCTTCCTTGATGAATTTCTAATTATGAAAGTGTAGGTTTTGATACATTTTTTGCTGGTGTTCTTATTGTTTCATGCAAGAGCATCTCTTTAGATGTCTTTTGCCCTATTGAAAGTGCTTCTCTGGATATTATTTTTTAAAATTCACTAAAACATGATTAATAGTATTGTATTTTATCCGTGTGAGCAGGGTGAGTATGGCAATTTCTCACATCTACTACCTCCAGAAAGTGTAACAGTTCTCATCAATAACACTCACAACACAAAACTGATTTCTACAGGGCCAGCCATCCCTTCACAGTCCCCATACCTACTTCTGTCAACTCTAACACCAATTGTCCCTCCCAGGGTTCTTGTCCTGGGCCCACTAATCCACTCTCATGGTCTCACAGAACTCACAAAACTATATTGATGATTATGGGGTTTATTAGAGAGGATATCAGATTACAGTTTAAGTTGGAAACAAGATATGATATTTTTGGACGGAAGCTCCTCAGGAAAGCTCATAGTCTCCTGACTTTTAGCTTCATATTGGGTTGGTGTTACATAGTTCTTTTGTTGTTGTTGTTATTACTTTTGTGTTTTGTCTAGTTGACTATTACTCATAACAACTCTGTGAAAAAGAGCTCTCAACTTTGCCCTATCCTAAGTCAACCTCATTATCTCTGACACACCTGACCCTATTGTCACAATCACTGTTTCAATCCATCTCATCTCAGGTCTTCCTCTTAGTCCTACTAATTTAGTTTTTCTCCGATCTGCTCATCATCCAGCAAGTTTGAATTAAGGGCCTCAGCTCTGACTCCATGGGGAAGCAGTTTTAGTTTCATTCTGTCTCATCTGGGCCTCTGTGTTCTACCACCTCTGCTGTTGCTGGTGCTCTGTTCTAGATGCCAAGGCTGATTCAGGTAGGAAGTTCTGATTCAAATAGACATTTACTTTTTTCTTGCTGGAGCACATGTTGGTTAGCAGACTTACCCGTTTGTTGAACTGCCCCCTTTCTGCTTCCAAATGTACTTAATTTAATCCAGGCAAGATGGCAAAACTAACCAGTTTCCTCATCAAATCTTGATGTTTGCATGTTTCCATCCAAAAGGTGCTACTGATCTCGTTCATACCATTAGGATAGTCCCACTCAGACATATAGCGACCGTCAAAGCCAATTAGATCAGAGCCAAAGTCAAAGTCAATAAAGAAATTAATTTTAAGCTATTAATCTATCACTGGTAGATACTTAATAGTGAATTGTATGTAATTTTTTGAAATGGTAACAGTGAAATATATGTAGTCTCCTTGTATGTATTAAAATATGGATGTTAATTATCGCTTGATAGATAAGGTTAAATTTTAATTATTCAACAAACATACGTTACATCATTTCCTAGATTAGGTTAGATCCAAAGTTGACAACTTTTGACACCTTAACATGCAAAACAAACTTTCTACAGAAAAAAAAAAGAAAATGGAAATGATAAAGCTGAAGAGCATGTAAACGGTTAAAAAAAACAACACACACACCATAAAGTAATATAATTAGCTTAACACTTAAATCAGATACATAGCTTTTCATTTACCAATACTTCTAAAAGTGTCCTGTTACCCTCTGAATCGAAGAAAAATTTAGAGAAAAAAAACAAGAGAAGAGAGATGAAATTCACTGCTGGAAATCTCTAAGTGGTGCATAAAGGGTTTGAGTTAAGGGCATTAGATAGCTTTACTCTGCTTTATATCGTTATATATTAGAATATTATGTTAAATATACACATGCTAGAAAAGCAAGCTGCACTTTTTTTTCTGCCATCAATGGGCCAAAATATTTGACTCCACCCCTAACTTTCCAAGGGTGTCCCCCCCTTCATTTTCTTTGATTCTTTCGCATGATCTTTCTCTTTCAAAAACCAGGCCTCCTTTGCATTACGTTACTAAATCTTTTTCCCTTGCTTCACGAATTAAAAAAAAAATTAAAAAGGTAAAGTACTTACAGTATCTTAAAGAACAGAAAAAATTATTTACCAAGTAGCAATTTAATTTATGAAAGAGAGGGAAGAAGTGGCTACTTGTCAAACCTTTTGTGTTTCCACTTAATAATAAATGAAAAAGTTCAATCCTGAACTATTGTATTGGTATTCAGAAAGTGCATTGAGTGCCTTTGCATTTTAGCTAGAATAATTATGCCTTTTTA
Organism: Elephantulus edwardii; assembly: GCF_000299155.1. Classification (NCBI taxonomy): domain Eukaryota; kingdom Metazoa; phylum Chordata; class Mammalia; order Macroscelidea; family Macroscelididae; genus Elephantulus; species Elephantulus edwardii. The sequence continues at coordinate 15,796,547 of NW_006399760.1, read as the reverse complement.
TGAACATATACATTGAAAAGACATTTCTTAACATCTAATTCTAGAGCAATCTTAATTTGGAGCATTGCAGTTGAAAAGGAATGTGAAGAACTTGGCAAATAGGCATCCTAATGTTAGTCCTTAGTGATTCCTGTGAAGTGCTTCATTTATTTATTTGAATCTCAATTTATTTAACCAGCAATTGGTTGAATATTTCAGGTTAATTCCTGGAAATATCTGAGTTTTGTCTTACTTATAAGAATTATCTGTTTTTTTAAATTTTTTTACTGGATTTGTACAGAATCATTCAAATATACTTTGTTTTGTACTTGTACTTTGTGTTTTATAGAATAAATAGCATATCTTGTATTTTCATAATTAATTACCATGGCTCTATTATTACCCCCACTTTTCTAGCTGCCATTGAACCTTTCCCATTGCTTTAACCTCTCCACCCAATAACCTCTGTTATCCCAGTGGTTTTATACACCCTTCCTCTTTTTCTGCCTCCCTTCTCTTCTTTACCTTCTGAACATTTATATATATCTTACTCATTATTTTTCTATTTTCATAATGATGGCTTTATGTAGTATTTGTCCTTATGTGGCTGAGATATTGCATTCAGCAAAATGCTTTCCAGACTCTCCGAAGTCTCCTAAATATTGCTCCTTACTGCTGCACATTTTTGCTCTTGAGTATTTTGGAGAGGTCCTTAACCGCAGACTTTCCCATCTCAATACGTTTTTTTATTTCCTGGCTCCTGGTGCCAAGAGTGTTGACCATGGAGCCGAGCAAACTGAAGCTGTGAACAATCTCAATCTCTTCGCCATCCATCCTGATGCTACCGATTGGTCCAGTGGTGAGAATTTTTGTCTTCTT
>NW_006399760.1:15783006-15788944 GCF_000299155.1 Elephantulus edwardii | reverse complement strand
CTCGGGATGGGTGTGTCAGAGGCAATGAGATTGGCACAGGATAGAGCACAGTTTAGGGCTATTGTACATAGGGTTGCTATGAGTCGCAAGTGACTCGATGGCACATAACAACAACAACAAACTGCTGCATAATATCCCAGTTTTGAATGTACCACAATTTATCCGTTTACTCAGAAATATTTGAGAACAAACCAAAGTAAAGACACAAAAGATCTTTTAAGGGGGCAAAAAGTAAAAAACAAGTAAACAAAAACCCCAACAAAAAACCCCACTACTATAAGAAACAATAAGAGACCTAATTAAATGGAAAATAGCCTCTGTTCATAGATAAGAAGACTCAACATAGTGAAAATGACAATATTACCAAAAGCTATCTACAAGTTCAATGCAATCTGATATAAATACCAAATTTATTCTTCAAGGAGATACAAAAGGTAATTCCTAATTTCACTTGGAAGAGAACAAACCCAGAATAATCAAAGCTCTTCTGAAATAGAAAAATGAAGTTGAAGATATCTCAATCCCTGATGACAAAATCTATTACACAGCATTCAAAACAGCATGGTATTGGTATGATAGACATATAGATCAATGGAACAGAATCGAGAATCCAGCGTTTACCCCATCAACGGTCAACTGATAATTGGTATTAATTAAAAGATACTAAAACCTATTAAATGGGGAAACAATCCCTTTAACTAATGATGCTGGCTGGCAAAACTGGACCTCCACCTGCAGAAAACGGAAACAGAATCCACATCTCACATTACCCACAAGAACCAACTCAAAGTGGATCAGAGGCTTAAGAGTAAAACCTAAAACCACAAGACATAAAATGAGAATAAAATTAGAAGCCCTAGCCTATGGCATAAACAGGCCTACAAACATAGCCAAAAGTGCATCACCTGGAGAATATGAAATTGACTATTGGACCGTCTTAAAATCAAATCATTCTGTGTATTAAAAACTTTCTCCTGTGGAATAAATAGAAAGCCCACATTTCTACAAAAAACACTTGACAATAACATTTCAGATAAAGGCCACACAATAAGCATTTACAGAATACTTCAGGGCCTAAATAAGAAAAAGGCTGATAAACAAATCACAAAATGGGCAAAAGGCTTTTTTTAAAAAAAAGAACATTCAGATGGCCAAAAAACATATGAGGAAAAGTTTAAAATCATTAGCAATCAAAGAGATGCAAATCAAAGCAATAATATACCACGTCACTTCGGCAGCAATAGCAAAGTTCAACAAAACAGCAAGCATAATTGTTGGAGAGGATGCAGAAAGGTTGGAACTCTTACGCACTGCTGGTAGGATTATAACACGGTATAGCTGCTTATGAAAGGCAGCTTGGCATTTCCTCAAAAAAGCTGAACATAGAAATCCCAAATGACCCAACTATTGCACTGCAAGGAATATGTCCCAAGGAAATCAGAATTGAGACACAAACGGACATTTGTACACCTATGTTCATAGCAGCGTTATTCATAATAGCAGGAAAGGTTACCCATTGTTAGGAACGTGTTTTGGAGTTTTGCCATTGCTACCTTTGCTAAGCTGTGCTCTTGTGGTGGCTCTGGATCTCATATTTGAATACAATATATTAGAGAGCACAGATTAATTTGTTTTATATACTCAGAGTTAGTTTTTTTGAAAATGCTATGCAAATTTATGTAAATTGCAGTGCGTGTTTATGTAAAACAACATGTGATTATGCATCCTTAAATTTACAAGAAAAATTCTGCTAGTCTTCTCCTAAAGTAGAGAAAATACAAATATATCTGCAATCCCAGTTTGGACTGGGATTCTTGCTAGGATGGTTTGTCTGGCATGTGGAAAGTCTCTCTTATGTGCCATGGCATTGCTTGAAGATTCTGTGTTTTCCTAGCTGAAACATGGTTTTCAGCTTGAGTTTCAGACACTCTTGCCAATTCTATCTCCTCTCCTATGCTTTTCTTTATTTCTGTGATGAAGTATCATGATATCTAAAAAGCAATTCACAATGATTTTTTGAGTTGTTTCTTTTATAAATAAGCATGCACTGATGAAGTCCACTGCCTTAGCCTTTTACTAACAAACAGTTTGGCATGTCCTAAGCATTCTGAGGAGTTCTTTCAAATCTTTGTCTTTTTGCTATATTCAGGAATCAGCCTATTCATCTTTGTACTGCTGTGGACACGTATATAATATTATGCCCAAACAAGGTCATTTATGGGGGTGATTGAGATTAATTTTTTAATTCCGTCAGAGTATTTACAACAGAGAACAGAGAGATTTGGTGATCTGCTGGTAAGAAGAAGCTTGTGGTTCAAACCCACCAGCATCTCTTAGGGAGAAGAATGGGTAATTTCTTCCCATGTGATTAAGCACCTCAAAAATCCTGCTTGAGAGTCAGCTATGGGTCAGTTTTGACTTGAAGGCACACAACAACAGAGTAATAGCTTAAACTGTTCTAGAAGAAGTAGGATATGCTTTATGGATAAAGCAAAGTTTGAGTTTCCCTTCCTTCTTCCTTTGGCAAATTTCTGTAACTACCCTCTTGCATGAATAATTATAATTTTTGATCTTGTAAGCCTCACATTTCCCCTCCTCCCCCAGATATTCTAGAATTCTCAGACAAGACTACTATCTTTACCTATCAGTTTGTTTAATTATTGATGTCAAATTTCTTTTTAGAAATGATACAGTGTTATTTGGCTTGGTTAAGAAATGGAAGTTTTTCAATTGTGTTTTATATGAGATGGAAGGAAGGAGAGGATTGAGACATGATCTTCCATTCTTAGACAACCTCAGGCATTGTTTCTTTTCTTTACAAATTCTGTCAGTGCCTTTTTTTCCATGTCTGTATGTTTTCAATCTGAGAAAAATCTTACCTTCTAGGAAAGGCTTAAGGCTGTACAAAAGTAAAAAAGACCCTGAATGTTGCAATAGCTAAACAGTATGCTGTTTTTATTTCCTGGAGGTAACTCTATTCTACCAAGTCAGATGACAGTTGGAATGAGACATCTTGGAAATGGAAAATGGTCATTTGAAATTTGTAAAAAAATCTTGGAAAAGACATGGATGACTTGGAAAGGAGCTTTGGTGGCAGAGTGGTAAGCAGTTGCTTTGCCAACCCAAAGGCAAGTGATTCCAGCCCACCAACTGTTCTTCAGGAAAAAAAATGGGCAGTTTCCTCCTATGCAATTTGCTGCCTCTGCAAATCCACTGGAGGGTCAGCTGAGTTCGTTCCCACTTGATTGTATATAAATATATATACTTATGGAAAGAAAGCAGAATTGAAACTGTATCAACATTACCAGGAACATTTCATTGGATGGTGGCAAGAAGGCTAGACTACCACCATGGAGAATTTTATGTTATATTTATTTTTGAGAGTTAATTTTCCCCAATATTAAATTAGAAGAAAGATAATTTCATTTATTGTAAACCCACTTAAAGTTTTCAAAAACAAGAAGAACATTTAATATTATAGTGAAACATATCAGACATCACGTCTTTGTAAAGTATTATTTGTAAACTACATACACCTTGCCTACATAAACCAATTCTCATTGAGTCAGTTATAACTTCTGGTAACCACTACATAAAATTCTGTATGGCTATATCTTGAAAGCAGACAACTAAACCTCTCAACTAATGCAGCTGTAGGTGGACTCAGCCAGTAGAAATTTGATTCTCACTGTTGTGGAGTTGAAACAACTCATAGCTGACCCTCTGATGTGTTTCTTAGGCTGTTAATCACATGGAAGGACGTTGCTTATGTGCTTCCTGGAGTCACTGGTACAGTTGATCCTTAAAATTAACACAACTTCCTAAAGATGAAGCTCACCACATCTTAACAACTTGGTTAAGAGGGAAAAAAAATAAAAGTAATTCATTATTTTTAAAAATTAGAAGTTAAATACTAATATAAAATTCCACCTTCTTATTTTTGCAAATGGACTCTTTAAAAAGCCTTAATCTTTAAAAGGATATTTTTAGAAAGAATAAGGCAATTTAATCAATCCTAGGACAAGAGACTTCCTCTCAGTTAGTTAGTCATAGTATTCTATTGCCTCATATAATTTTTATATAAGGCAAAGTATGAATAAATGAATCCATAAACAACCACGATTTTTGAGGGAAAGCTTCATGAATCAATAGTTATATTCATATGAAGATAGAACAATGGATGGAAACTGAAGAAAGATTCGGGAACATCCAGATTGCCTACATTTTTCACAATATGTTACCCAGAATCAGAGTTTAAATTTCTGAGATTTTTGCAAAGGTGAAAAAAAATTAAATGAACTATCTAAAATTCAATAGATTATCACAAAATAACCTTCACTTAATAATTCAGATATTTATGTTGATTCCTTTATGATGATAAATCAGTGATCCTTTCACTTTTCTAAAATCATTTGTCAAGGAAACTCTTTAATTAAACAACATGGAAAGCTCAAATTTACTGCCATCAAATTAATTCCAAATCACAGGGATATTCCATCAAGCTATTGAGGCCGTAAATGTAACGAGATGTGTGAACCCATCTTTCTCCCTCCAACCTCCAGAATTACAAGGCTTTTTGGTTAGCAGTGCAACATGCTACAAGCTGAACCACCAGAGTGCTGATCTTCGGCAAATAATGCAAACCACTGTTTTGCTAATGGCAAACTAAGCATCTTAGCACCATCTTCCCCTTTCCCTTCCATCTCTTCTGAAGGTAAGATTTTTCCAGTAAATTTAAAAGAATGTATGACTCAAAGGCACGTAACAGCAACAACAGCTTGAGTTCACAACCCAATGGATATTTTTTTTTTGTCCCAAATTTTGGAATTTTACATGTAAGTCTCTGGAGGGTGTCTCAGGAAGACAGAAAGTGGAATCAAAAGATACCAGTGAGAACCTGCCACACTGCCACTATGGCACAGTAATTATACCTACTGGTAAAATGCAACTCAATCAATAACTTACATACCTACCAATCATGTTATCTCCCTCTGAGGAGGAAAACGCACAGTAAGAGCAAAGGGCAACAGTGCCCAGGACTCCATGGAAGAGAAGGAAGTCAGCATTCTGTTTGCTTTCTCTATTAACTTTATTACAACAGAAGATTTGTGGATGATTTTGTTTTGTAATTACCTGTTTTTCAAGGTATCTAAGAACCTGAAATTTCTGATGTAACATTAAAGCAATGTAAGATGTGATATCCAATGAAAGTATGGAAAGCTTCAATCTAAAATCTCTCAAACAAAATATTCAAATGGTTTCACTCTAATGTTTATAATCCAGAAAGGAAAGAGCTGTCCAATGAAGAGCAGTTGCTTTATTCCTATTTTTTTGGCTAATCATCACCAAAAACAACAACAAAAAAGAAGATAAATCTTTTATCTTCTTTTTGAACAAGAAACCAATAAGATAGATTATATTGCTTTGTTAAGTTAATTAGGAATTGGAACCACTCTTAATTGTCATATTATAAGATTCTAATGACACATTGTGAGAATGAATGCAACTCTGTATGTATTTTCATCCTTTAACTATATAGTAGTCATATAGCACGTAAACAAACTCCCACACAGCACACAAACGTTTCTACACAGGATTGTTTTTAAAATTTGTAATTATTTTGTATAGCATGACTTATGTGTACAACTAGAGTTGTAGTTTTATCTAGATTATCCAAGATCATAGAAATTCTCTCTACTACTCGGTAAACAAACACAACCAATATAAGGGGGAGGAAAAGCAACTTAAAGACTAATATATCTAGTAAATATTCATACTAAATAATTTATATTCTCACTGATTCACTGGGTCAAGGACTGCAGCCTTCAATATGGATTGAGGTTCCATGTCAAGAAGACAAAGATTCTCACCACTGGACCAATTGGTAGCATCAGTTTGAATGGTGAAGAGATTGAGATTGTTCACAGCTTCAGTCTGC
>NW_006399760.1:15782388-15782906 GCF_000299155.1 Elephantulus edwardii | reverse complement strand
CTGCATACAGATTGAAAAGGTATGAAGACAGAATACATCCCTGATGGACCCCTTTCTTGATTTTAAACCATGTAGTGTCTCCTTGCTCTATTCTGACGACTGCCAATAATTATGTTTTATAAAATTAATGATCATCTGGTTATGCCTATCATTACCTAGTCTTTTTAGGTCACCACCAGAACTTTCCCATTTCCTTTACCCCCTCCCTCCACTTACCAAATTGTGCAATTCTGTGATTTCTCCATTGCCCATCCTCACCCCTCTACTCCCACCCTTTCCCCCCCTTGGATCTCCACGCATGTTTTACTAATTGTCTTTTTTTTACTTTACAGTAATGGTCTTATGCAGAATTTGTTCTTATGTGACTGTGTTAGTTCACTCACTCTAGATAATGCCCTCCAGCCTCTCCCAAGTTATATAATTAATATTTTTTTAATTGTTGCTCCTGAGTGCTGAATAGGATTCCATTGTGTGAATGTATCACAGTTTGTGAATCAATTCAGTTGTGATTAGACAAC
>NW_006399760.1:15778773-15781974 GCF_000299155.1 Elephantulus edwardii | reverse complement strand
CAGGATCAGTGTGTCAGAGACAATGAGATTGGCACAGGACACAGCAGAGTTTAGAGCTGTTGTACATAGGGTCTCTATGAGTTGCAAGTGACTCGACGGCACATAGCAACAACATAACAACATTGATTCAACAACTCAGTAGTACTCTGTTTTGATGTCTAATGGGAAATCTAATCTAGCATCTTTTTTGTGTGTATTTTGTTTGTTTTGTTTATTATACTAGCTTATTTACAAAATTTGAATATGTTGTCTTCCAGAACAGTCTCCCAATCTATCATCTTTAAAATATAAAACAGACTATAGTTACAACTTTCATCAGACTACTGTTAATATTTATTAATAATCTGTTTTAAAAAGAATTTTGAGTCTTGTTTTACCTAATTACTTACTAGACTTGAGATGAGTTTGCTATTATTGCTCTCATTTTCCGTTTAATAGCTAAATAAGTCAGAGACTAGTTTACACTTGGGGGAAACAATCCCAAAAACCCAAGCCCACTACTATAAAATATTTGTTTCTATTTCCAAGAAAGGTGATTCAACATAATGTGGAAATTATTAAACAATATCACTAATATTACAAGCAAGTAAAATATTTCTGAAAATCAACCAAAAATAGCTAGAACAAAACATTGATAGGGAACTGCCAGAAATTCAAGATGGGTTTAGAAGTGGCTGTGGCACCAAGGATATTGTGGATATTGGATGGATCTTGGTTGAAAGTAGAGTGCACCAGAAGACTGTATATTTGTGTTTTATTGACTTTTCAAAGACATGTGACTTTGTGGATCATAAAAAACCATAGCTGACATTAAGAAGAATGGGAATCCCAGGACACTTAATCCTGCTCCTGACATAACTAGAGTTAGATCAAGAAGCTGTTATTAAAAGCAGGAAGTATGTACATCAGGCATGTATTCTTTCTCTATACCTATGCAGTCTGTATGCTGAGCACACAATTTGTGAATCTGGACTCTATGAAGAGGATTGTGGCATCAGAATTGGAGGAAGACTCATCAAAACCTTCTTATAGAATTTATCTTTCAATATGACTTCTCTAGCCCTTATCTGATGTTACTATGCAGATGAGAAGAACTATGAGAATGGAGTGTGTTGGCCTATCCACAAGAGGATTGGTTATTTACCATTCCACAGGGCAATTGGCCAGTCTCAACAGTCTACAAGGGTATTGGCTAGTCTCATCAATAAACTGAAGAGCACTAGCTACAGAGAATAGAAACTCTTTCTCAATCAGTGGAAGATGGTGACCTCCCCTAACCCAGTGAAATGTAGGAAACTCTTTGGAACAGCAGCAGCAGCAACAGCAATGACTGAACTGGATAATTAATATTAATTGGTACTTTGAGGGGGAAACCCAACAGTGACAGAACTGATAATTTGTTGGACAACTGGATGGAGAGTCAATATTAGCAGAACTGAGAACTTTGTTGGACAGTTGGTGAAAGGAATCCAGTATTGACAGAACTGAGAACTTTGGAATGTCCTAAAGGTAAAAGCTGAGGTGCCTGTGTGCCCATTTTGGGAGCTATCTTGACTGTATTTTGTTATTAATCTGAATTATAACATTTTGACTCCCCAATATGATTCTTTGTGGTCTGCGAGCTATCACCTTGGACTTTGAACCCAACCAAGGAGTAAGACTGGTGTTGAAATGAGTAGGAAGAGGCATGGGAACATGGGGAGCATGTCTGTCCTTATGGGAATTGGTTTTATTTTATTGATGTTGTGGGTGGAGATAGTTTCTTCTTGTGAAGTTGGTATGGTACTCCCCACACAGCCCTTGCTCTTTTTTAAAGCTGAATTCTGTAGATGGCATAGCCTTACTGCAAGTGAGGAGGATATGAAATGTTTCCTTCACAAAACTAAGGACTATAACCTTCAGTGTGTATTAAAAATTAACATAAAAAAACAAAGATCCCCACCACTGGACCAACAGTCAACATCATGATAGAGAAAGAATTGACATTGTAAATTATTTTCTCTTGCTTAGGTCAATAATCAAAACACTTGGTACCAAGAGTCTGGAAATCAGATGAGTCTGCTGAAAGAAACCTGTCTGAAATACTGAAGGGCAATGATGTCAGTTTGAAGACTATGATCTTCTCAATCACTTGCTACATGTCAGAGAACAGAACAATGAATAAGAATAACAGAAGAAGAATGAATACCTTTGAGTTATGGTGCTGGAGAAGAATACTAAATATCCCATGGAATGCCAAAGAATGAATAAATATATCTTGAGAAAAATACAGTCAGGGTGCTCCCTGGAGGAACAGCTTTATCTCTCATTCTTTGGAATTATGGCTAAGCAAAGATACTCCTTGGAAGGGATTAAGGGTCAGTGAAGAAGAAGATCTCCAGTGAGATCATTGACATAATGTTGTTAGCAATGGGTTCTATTATGTCAGAGATGATAAGGACAGCACAGGGTAGGAAAAGGTTTGGGTGGTCGTTTGGAAGGTTGGTATGTACTTGACTTGACCACCCTAATAACAACTGTCAAATGGATTTTGACTGATTTCTACCTTAGAAACCATAAGGTTTGTAAAGTAGTATTAACTACTCTGTAGGAAAAGGGTGGGCATTCTCCTCCCTTGCAATTTATGACTTTTGGAAATGTGCTGGAAGGCAAGCTATGAGTGAAGTTTCACCTCAACAGCACACAATACAACAGATTTTTAACTGTTCATATTTTTCGAATGAAGCAGCTGGTGGATTTGAACTGTTCATATTTTGGTTAGCAGCTTTCCATGTTATGCATTACACTACTTTTTAAAACTGCCCCAAAACCCCAAAAATCTCAAATTCATCGCTGTCAAGGTGGAAGAGAATCATAGCTTTCCCTCTGAATTGTTTCCAGAGGCTGTAAATCACATAGGAGGAAGATTGCTCATACTTCTGTAGAGCAGTAGGTGGGTTCAAACCACCTGCCTGATACTTGGAAGTTATTGTTATTTCCCTTTGAGTCAACTAAGACTCTAGAAACAATGGCTCTGAAACTTGCCCTATCCTCAGCTAACTTCACTGTACAGCTACCTTCTCTCGTACATCTAATCGTGTTGCCATAGTCACTCACCTCCTCCAGGCTCTTCCTCTCTTGTACCCTCTACCCTTCCAAGCATGATACTTATCTTCAAGGACTGCCGATGTTTCTTTAAATGCAAAGCCTAAGGTCTCAGCA
>NW_006399760.1:15773312-15778673 GCF_000299155.1 Elephantulus edwardii | reverse complement strand
TGTCTGTTCATATTGTGTGTCCATTTTTCTATTGGATTATTTACCTTTATCTTGTTATGGTGCTCAAGTATTTTATAAATTCTAGATATAAGTCCCTTATCTGGCATGTCTTTACCAAACACTTTTTCCCAGTCTGTGGCTTTCCTTTTCTCCAGCTTCATTTGGAATGGAAAGAAGCCCCGAATATAAGCAAAGCACTCCTTAAAAATGGAAAAAAGGTAGGAGGCATCTCACTCCCTGATTTCAAATCCTACTGCACTGCCATGGTAGTTAAGACAGCATGGTACTGGTACAATGTCAGACACATAGATCAATAGAATAGAACTGAGAACCTGGAAATCAGCCCATCTATTTATGGTCAACTGATATTTGACAAGGAGAAGAAATAAGTCAGGTGGAGAAATGACAGCCTTTTTAACAAATTGTGTTGGCAAAATTAGAAAACTATCTGCAGAAGAAATTAAGCAAGAGCCACAACTCACTTCGTATATAATAACCAACTCAAGGTGGATCATGGACCTAGGATTAAAATCAAGGACTATAAACTTCTTTAAAGAAAAGCTTGGAAGAAATTATGTATCCCTAACCTACAACATAAAGAATCGTCCAAGTATCCTGAAAAATTTACAACCAGGAGAAGATAAAATAGATGAGTGGGAACTTCTAAGAATCAAATACCTACGCACATCCAAAAACCTTCTCCAACAGGGTAAAATGGAAAAAGTTTTCCTCTAAGTTTTCAAAGTTACTAGAGTATAGATTTTTATAGTATTCCGATATTATAGATTTAATTTCCTCTGATTCTGTTATAATGTCACCTCTATCATTCCTTATTTTATTTTTTTTTCATTCCTTATTTTAGTTAGTTGAGTTATTGTATCTTCCCCTTTTTTCTCTTATTAAGTTTGCCAATAGTTTGCCAATTTTATTTACCATTTTAAAAAACAAGACTCTGGTTTTATTGATGATTTTAATTGTTTTTCTACTTTCTATCTCATTGATTTCAGCTCTTGTTCTTCTAATTTCCTTTCTTCTAGAGGCAATGGGGTTAGATTATTGTTCTTTGTTTATTTGATGAAGTTGTTGGTTTAGATCATTAATTTTGCTTCTTTCTTCATTTTTTTATGTGTTTGCCTATTGGTATGAACTGCTCCCTGAAGACTACCTTAGATATATGTTTTACTTTCATATATTTCAAAGAACTTTTTTATTTAATTCTTTTCCCTTTATAACTCAATCATGTCTAATAGGATGTTATTTAGCTTCCACATGGGTAGTTTTATAAGTTTTATCCTCTTGTGCTTAATTTCTAGTTTTATGGCAATGTGGTTTGAAAAGATAATTTACATTATTTCAATGTGGGTTTTGTTGTTTTTTTTGTTTTGTTTTTTAATTTATTGAGGCTTGTTTTATGCCCTAATATGTGATCAGTTCTGGAGAATGGACCATTGAACATGAGAAGAAAGTGAATTTTGTTTTAATTTGGTGTAGTACTCAGAATATATCCACAAAGTCAAGTTGTCTGAATGTACGGTTTCGATCTCATAATCTTTGGTAAATTTCTTTGAGTTGATCTATCCTTTGGTGAGAGTGGTATCTTAGAGTCTCCTGCTACTATTGTGTAGTGCTTTCTATTTCTTTCTTCAATTCTGTTATGTGTATTTTAAATCTATCATTTGTTTATGTATTGTTCAAATCTATCATTTGGTGCCTAGAAGTTGGCCAAGGTTATGCCTGCTTGATATACTGTGCCTTTTTTATCATTATACACTGCACTTTCTTATATTTTTATGGTGGTTTTCATCCTGAAGTATATTTTATCAGAAATTAGTATGGGCACTTCTGGATTTTTATGGAGGTCATTTCCTTAGTGTATTTTTTTCCCCCAACTTTGATTTTGAGTCTATCTTTCTCTTTGTTTTTTCTATGTATCTCTTGTAGACAATATATTGATGGGCTTAATTTTTTTCTCCATTCTTTTACCCTTTTTCTATTTGTGCATTTTGTTCATTCACATTAAGTGTGATTATTGACAGACTAGGTGTTATCTTTGCTATTTTGCAATGTTTCTGTATTTGTAGTATATGGTTACTATGGTCCATCCAGTTCTCTTTGATGTCTCTGTTTGAAGGATTTCCCTTACAAATTCTCATAAATTTGTTCTTGTTTTCACAAATGTCTTAAGTTTCTTCTTTTCTGCGAGGTATCTAATTTCTCCTTCATATTTGGTGGAGATCTTTGCTGGATACAGGGTTCTCGGTTGACAATTATTTTATTTCTATTTTCTGAATATACTTCTCTTTGTCTTCTTTCTTGAATGGTTTCTGCTGAGAAATCAGAACTTATTCTTACTGCTTTTCTTCTGTAGGTGAATCTTTGTTTTTTTGGTGCTGCCTTTAGTATTCTATCCTCACTTTTATTTTGAATAATTTGACTATGATATGTCTTGATGTCTTTCTTTTTTGGGTCTAGTGTATTTGGTATTCAAGGACCTTCTTGAATGTAGATTTTCATAATACCTAGGAAATTTCCTTCTAGTACCTCTTTGAAAATTTCCTGAGTGGTATTCCTATCTCTCTCATAGTCTAGAATTCCAGTCATACACAAGTTGTCCCTTTTGATGTCATCCCAAATGATTCTAATGCTTTCTTCATTTTCTTTATGTCTTATCTCTGGTTTTTCTTCTAATATATTTCTATTGAGGTTCTTGTCTTCAAGCTCCTACTCTCTGTTCTACCTCTTCTCATCTTTTTTTTGTCTTTACAGTGTATTGGGCGGATATTTTCATCATTTTTGTCTTGATATCCTGGATTGCATTTTCATGCATTTCTAATATTTCCAGTACTGTGTTGGCTGTACCCTCTCTATCTTGTGCTGTTGGGTTGTTTTCTTTTTAAGTTCTTGTAGTCACAAGCATATCAGTGGCATATAACAACAACCCCTTTATCTAGAGTTTTAAGTCTTTCTTCATTTCTTTCATCTTTTGCATTTTCTTCTGTAGTTCTACAAGTTTGTCCTCATTGATATATTTTTTTCTGGCTCCCTGTTCCTGGAGTATTTGTTTTCTTAATGGCATCCATTTTTTCTTCTGTCATTTATACTTTCTTTCATAAGCGTTTCAATGCCTACATATCATAATATATCTTCTGCCTTCTTGACTCTGACTTCATTGGGTCTGCAATGTTCTTTGCTTTTGGGGAAGAAGGCTTTTTGTTTTCATAGTGTTTGATGCTGGCTGTTGCTTTCTTGACATTATATGAAGGTTTTCTTGATAAGTATTAGGCCATTCCTATCTTGTCTACGTAAGTTATTATTGATCCTTACCTTTAAAATGTTATTGATTAGTTATCATCTTAAAATATTCACTGTATGGAGTAAACCATTCATTGCACTGACTATTCTTTCTGGGAAAATTTGCCTTTCCTAAAGTACTTCAGGTTCTTTCTGGTCTGCACTTCAGCCCTGCAGGAATCTTACCTTATTGTAGTCCCCTTTCCCAGACTCTATTGTCCTATTTTTTGTCTACAGAGTGGCTGAGGGGTGTGGGACTGAGTGGACTCCACTCAAGCAGTTTCTGCCCAGGAAATTTCAAGTCAGCTCTCTTTCTTGCAGATCAATGTGCCAACTGAGAAAACTGCAAAAGTCTTTCCCCTACTTTTAGCTCTCTGTTCCAACCTCTGTTGTCCTGTTTGATATTTGAGATGGCCCTATGGCAGCAGAAGCAAGGATCTCCAAATGGAGGGACATTTCCTCAGGGAAGGTCCAGTCCTTTTTCTCCCTTTCCTTATGTACTTAAATTTCTGGCTCTGGGGAAAATTGTCTCACATGATGACACCTTTTTTCAGAAACCCAATGCCTTGAATTCATCATTCTTAATCCTCTCCTACATATTAGACTAATGTTTCTTGAACTGTGAACCTTGCACCCACAGTATCAGTTAGTCTTGTTGTGTTCTATCAAGTCAGAACTCACCCGTAACTGACCCAAACTTGTAGCTGGTTTTCATAGGTAATAAAGTGCACAAGAAGATAATTTCCATCCTTTTCTCAAGCAGCAGCTAGTGGATTCCAATCTCATGCCTTAGGGTTTGCAAAGGAGTGTCTTACCACTAGGTCTCCAGAGCTCCCTAGAATAAGAAACTTATTGCTCAATCACCTTTAATATCTTTCCCTTTTAGAACATTGTGTATTTTCAAAAGTATAATGCAACATACAACTGGTATAAAAACAAATTATCGATTCTAAATGATTTCACAGTCACCTATGCAACCAAAATATGGCACCAAAAGAACTAGTATTACCTGGAAACTGGCTAGAATTATCATTTTGGGGCTCCTATATCAGATTTGTGAGTATGATGGTGGTTCAAAGGTAAGATTCTTGCCTTCTTTTAGGGAGTTTCAAGCTTGGTTCTCAACTAATGAACCTAATGATGTGTAGCCATTACTTGTCTGGTCTTATTGTAAGGTTGTTGAACTGGTTTCAGGAAATTTTTATAATAAAATAGACTAGGAGTAAAGACTTGAGAATTTCCTTCTTAAAATTATCCAAGGAAATCACCAAGAATCATAACCATATGAACCGGAGTTATGTGTAATAATTACAACTGACCATCATTTTTTGATGAATGTGGTTACCACTCTGAAGACCAACAGTTGATAGTAGTTAAGAATAACAGTTTCAGTTTAGATGTACTGAATCAGAAACTCTGGGAATAGAATCCAGCATTTTGCTTTAAGAAGCATTTCAGCTGATTCTGCTAATTGCAATTTTGGAAGCAGGAGTGGTATCCACTTCCTAAACAACATAACTCTGGAAACTCTATGAACTTTGAGAAGCAACGATAGTTATAGAAAGGCTTCAGGTCTTTTGTTCACAGGGTTGCTATGAGTAGTGCTCAACTTGACAGCAATCAACAACATAGAAGATTCAGAATTATAAAAAGTATTGTAATAGTCACTTCAGCAGCACATATACTAAAATTGAATCTATATTGAGATTAACATGGCCCCTGTGCAAGGATTACATGCAAATTCATAAAAAAATCATTGTAATTCAGAGTGTTGTTCTGATGGTGATTAAATCATGGAGGGAAGGCAGGAGGCGTCACTGGGCAACGTCACCTCGGATAACAGCAAAAGGAGGCGTCTTCCAGGTCAGACCCAGCAAAACCCGGCCAGAAAGGGAAGGCAGGAGGCGTCACTGGGCAAGGTCACCTCGGATAACAGCAAAAGGAGGCGTCTTCAAGGTCAGACCCAGCAAAACCCGGCCAGAGAGGGAAGGCAGGAGGCGTCACTGGGCAAGGTCACCTCGGATAACAGCAAAAGGAGGCGTCTTCCAGGTACCCAGGAAAAACCGGCCG
>NW_006399760.1:15770093-15773212 GCF_000299155.1 Elephantulus edwardii | reverse complement strand
TCTAAATTTACTCTTACAATTCATCTCAGAATCTATTTTTAAGAAACAAATCAGAGTACTGAATGAAACAAACATTACATTGTTAGATTCCAAAAGAGAACATAATGTTTAACAGTTGCTAGGCACAATGGGGCAGTCTTATTCTCTCCCTATTTATTAAAGTAAAGCCATTTATTGTTTCACCGTGCCAACTATTTCAGATGGTTTTGAATACTGACTTGGTAAAAGCTTCGCTGAAACAGTCATTAAGTTCTCCCACTCCTGAGGCAACCACATTTTTATCTCTCAAAATGAAATAAAAGAGATGTGAATGTTGCCCAAATCAGCATCTGAGAGGGAGGAGAAAGGTCATCCATGAATGGAGTTAAGTTCTGACTGCCTTGCAGAAAAGGAAGCAAGTCAAATTGTAAGTCATGCACTGCTGATTTAACGTGTGGGAACAAGAACGGCAGGAAGGTGCTTAGAATCCCGGAGAAAGCTATTTGCTTGCCAGTGTCATAAAAATTCGCTTTGTAATTCAGGAGAAAAAGTTAGGCAGTTGGAAACTATCCACACTTGGCTCCAGTAACTTTCTAGTACCACAGCTTCAGGGGTTATCTATCAGTGGATCTTCATGGCAACAGTTCAAAAGAAATTAATAGATCACCACTTGAGCTAACCAATTAGCTGAACTCTCAATCTGGGACTCTTTGGCACTTACAGGAAGGTAACTAGAACAGTAGGGTGATCTTACCAGAGAGGAAGCGAAAAAGGCTTTGTCAAGATAGTTTGTCCTTGGCTTTGTCATATTACCATTTATCTTTTATATTATGTATTAGAGCCACAGAGGCAATGCCCGTCACCCACCCTTTAATATTTGAAAGTGTCATCTCCCTCTACTTGGTTACTTTCTTGCTATTCCTTTCTGACTTTATTATTAAAGATATTTAGATTTCATAAATTCATGTTGATTAAGGTTAAAAAGATTCTAGCTTAACATGAGTTTCTTAGTAACCTTAGAAAAGGCCCATACTTATAAAAGTTGAGATAGACTGAGTCACTTGATTCTTAAAGAATAACCTTGATTCTTAAACAGGATGTCTTTATAATACCCTTTGTAATACCCTAGACCATGACAAGTATCCATTCTAATACCCAGGTAGTTTCAACCTACTAGCTCGGTGACTGCTGAAACCTCAAATCTTAAGCACTTCACATTCTTCAACTGAGACTTAAAAATAAGTTGATCACTACTGAGACTTCTTAAGACATTTATTCAAATGTCTCACTCTGGCCATGTCATTTCCTGCAGTTTAGTCAAGATATCAATGTTTTTTAGCCTTTTGTACCTTTCTTAACAATTTGATCTCTGCCCTGTTCTTATTTCGGATTTCCTAGTTCTTAAGAGTTCTTTATTTTAGTTGTTGATATGTGGGAAGAATTAAGAGGAAATGGATTTAGTCTCATCAACTGATTCATGTTAGTGACTGATTAGGTACTATGTTTAAATCAAGTTATAAATCTTTCTTAAACAAGGAAAGCATTCTTGATTATTAATAAAGTATTAAATTATAAAGCTAGAGGAAATTATGTCTAAGTTATAGGAATTTTCTAAAAAGATAGGTAAGATAGAAATATATGAATTTTCAAATTTGGAGATCAGTTAAATATGATTGGAGCATCCATACAAAGATGGTTTCTACTATATGGGAAAATAAAGGATATTTATTCTTCAGCTTAAAAAAGTAAAAGATTTTTAAAAGCACTTTGAAGTATTTGAAATTTATTCTAGAATGTGATAGGAGAGAGGCCTAGGGTTTCAAGTTCACCTGTTCACTGTAAAAGACTAAATTCAAATTTTTCTGACAGGATAAAAAGACAACAGCAACAGGACTCCGTTTTTGCAATCACAAGACAGAGAGTACAAAAAGAATAATTTCCTTTTCTTCTGTGTAGGCATTTCTTCATCCTTTGGGTGAAATCCTAATGAGTTCTGATGGGTTTTCCTGGGAATGTTCTGATAATTAAACTCCTCTAAGCACTTTTCATTATAGTCTAATTTTAATAATGAAAATGACCATTGCCAGAGTTGAAAATTCTGAATGACAGGTACAATTAAAATGTTTCTCTTCTGCCAGAGTCTAGAGTCTCTTCCCTGCTCCCTACCTGAAGTTTTTAAGCCCTATTGGGATTGTGAGAAAGGGAGAAGGAAGAAGCAGGCACATTGGTGCTTAACAGGTATTTGATGATGATGATGATGATGATGATGATGATGATGATGATGATGATGATGGTGGTGGCTTTACATTGACATTCTGGTCTTCATATTCTTTGGGAATTCACCATGGAGATCTTTGGGGAGGAGTAGCTCATTGATGGACATAGCACTATCACACCCACCCTTCCCCACAGCCATCATCACCATTTCCTGTCCCAGTTGAGTTTCCTGCAGCCTGTTATCTCTGAGATTCCTTCAAAAGATCTTGGTCCCAACTGCCTTCCGCAGTATCTTTTTGGGTTGTGGATGACCCTGCATATCCTTGGTCTGCTAAATAGAAATATGTAGTTGCTCCTATTGCTGTTGTCTTTATCTCCTATCACAAAATTTTTAATTCAGTCTTTTTAGATAAATTTGAAACCCTAGACCTTCTGTCCTTTCACATTCTTGAATAAATTCCAAGTGCTTCAAGATGCTTCTAAAACTTTCATTAGTTTTTAAGCTAAAAGAGAAATACCCCTTTTTCTCCCTGTAGTAGAAACCATCTTTATATATTGTTCCTAGGCGTTTTGGGGTATTTTTTAAATTTTTATATAGCAAGCTGAAGTTCATTTTGTTCTTGCTTTTAGTCGCTGTTGAGTTTGCTGTGAGTTATGTCAACCTTAGTATAATAGAAAGAAGCATTTCCCAGTCCTGTGCCATCACAAATCAGTTTGAGTTTATTGCGGCTGTTGGAGGTTTCCCTCATTTACAGTTACCCTTTTTACTAGACATGAAGTTCGTTTTAGAGATTGGTCTCATGCTGGTGATATGTCTGAAGTCATCAAGGAAAGTAGTCCCCTGGAACCAAGCTCAAATTTGTACATATCCAATTATTTGAAACAATGGTCCAAATAATTAAGTTTTTTTTTTCCCTAGAGGA
>NW_006399760.1:15768778-15769993 GCF_000299155.1 Elephantulus edwardii | reverse complement strand
CTTTTAGCAACCATTAGTGTCTTATATATCTTGCAAGTTGTTAATGAGTCTTTCTACAATTATGATACTATATTCTTTTCACAAGTTCAATTTCTCCTATCAGTTGCTTAACTGATCAAACAAGTATTAAAAAACATATAATACTGAAAGATACTTTTCCTTATCACCTTTTTCTTTATGACCATTTGTCCCTTGGCCTAGGTACAAGTTCTACATTAATACAATTAGGCGTTAGGCGCACTGACATTCCCATTCTTCACAATATAATCCTTAATTTATTATTATCTACACAGTTGAATGCATCTGCATAATGAGCAAAACACAGATAAGCCTCTTCCCAGTATTCTCTGTTTTCAACAACAATCCATCTGATGTTAGTGTTGCCATCCTTTTATTCCTTGTTGTTTTTTTAATTGGGTGAATTTCTGGCAGTTTCTTATTGATATATGGCTTCCATCATTATTCAATTACCTTTAGGAGTATTTTACTTGCATCCACTTTAATAAAATCTTCCAAAATTTTCTCAATATATTGACTCACCTTCCTTTAATGTGTACAGTTACAAGGCTCTCTCAGTTGGCTAACTATTGGTTGGGAATATCTTTGCATTTTGTTTTGTGTGTAGATAAGTGAATACTTTAGCATTGAATCTATTTGGCTGGATTTAGAAGGGGTTGTAGTACTAGGGACATTATAGCTAATGTTAGATGGATCTTGGCTGAAAGCAGGAAGTACCAGAGGAAAGTTTATCTTCATTTGATTATGTCAAAGGCATTTGACTGTGTGGATCACAGCTTTGGCTGACACAGAGAAGAATGGGAATCCCAGAACACTGGGATTGATTGTGCTAAGGCGAAGCCTAGACTTGGACCAGGAGCCAGACATGAGAACAGAGGAGGGAAACACTGCATGGTTCAAAATAGGGAAGGGTATATGCCAGGATGTGTCCTATCTCCATATCTTTTCAATCTATATGCAGAACAGATTATTCAGGAGGCAAAGCTCTATGAAAAGAAATGTGGCATCAGGATTGGAGGAAGATTTATCAACAATCTGCGTTATGCAGATGACACAGCCCTGCTTGCTGAAACTGAGGAGGACCTGCAATGTTTGCAAGTCAAGGACTGCAGCCTTCAATATGGACTGAGGCTCGTTATCAAGAAAACAAAGATTCTCATAAGGAGGTCAATTGACAGAATCATGATAGATGGTGAA
>NW_006399760.1:15767539-15768678 GCF_000299155.1 Elephantulus edwardii | reverse complement strand
GTGAAGCCAGAATGCTCCTTGGAGTCAAGGATTCTGAAGCTTCGTCTGACATACTTTGGGCATGTTGCAAGGAGGGACTGGTCCTTCGAGAGGGACATCATGTTTGAGAGAGTAGAGGGGCAGCGAAAAAGAGGAAGACCCTCAATGGTATGGATTGATTCTGTGACTTGGATGATGGGAGTGAATGTGTCAGAGATGGTGAAGTTGGCACAGGTTAGAGCCGGGTTTAGGGCTCTTTTTGTTTTGTTTTGGTTTCTTTTGGTTTGGTTTTAATAGATTAATAATCTGATGACCTACTATTGTTTTCATTACAGTAATTATTATTATTATTATTATTATTATTAATTTCAATGAACATTTACAAAGATTTTGGATTTCCATTCATTCATTCTTGCACTTTTCTCCCCACCCATCCCCACACCACCCCTACCCAGTTCACTCTTCTCTTTGAAAAGTAAAAGAAAAATACCTTCATTTGTATACAATTCCCCTGCACACCCCCACCCTCACCAGAAGAATACTCCACTCTGTAACCTTCATTCTGGACTCTTATGATAATCATAATACCGTATAATATATTGCTTTTAAACTTCTCTCCCTCATCCGTTTCAATGCAGTATTCATAATTCCTCTAGTTTTTCTCATTCTTACCCCAACCCTGATGTCAGTCCCATTCTACAGCAGTGGCACTATGCAGTGTTTGTCCTTTTGTGACTGAGATATTTCACTCAGCATAATGTCCTCAAGAGCCTTGCGATTTGAATAATATAACATGAGTTCCTTGTTTTTCAATGCAGCATGGTAGTCCATTGTGTGAATACACCATAGCTTCTCTATCCATTCATTTGTTGATGGGCACTTAGGTTGTTTCTGACTCCTTGCCATTGTGAACAAACCAAGGACTATAAACTACATTAAAGAAAGCTTGGAAGAACTCAAGTAGTCCTAATCCACAACATAAACAGTCTTCCCATTATCCTGAAAAATCTACAACCAGGAAAAGATAAAATAGATGAATGGGACCTTCTAAGAGTCAAATACCTACGCACATCCAAAAACTTCTCCAGCAGGGTAAAAAAGGAAGCCACAGACTGAGAAAAAGTATTTGGTAATGACATGTCAGATAAGGGACTTATATC
>NW_006399760.1:15765090-15767439 GCF_000299155.1 Elephantulus edwardii | reverse complement strand
CAATTCCTGGAGTCTTGTTTTTCACCCAAACCTTTGGTATAGCTTGGACTTCTTTCTTTATAACATCAATTTTTTATTATATAGGGAGCTCTGCTAAGTTGGTGGTAAGAAGTTGGAGTGCCAACATAAAGGCAGATTGTTCAAATCCACCAACTACTTCACCAAAGATGAGTTATCTCCTCTCATGCAATTTAGAGCCTCTGATAACCTGGTGTGCAGCAAGCTATGAGTTGGTTACAACTTGATGGCAATGAGAGAAATAAATATTGAGAGAAGGAATCATGTTCAATTTATTCATTTAACTCTTGATGTTCTTAGTTAATACAAGTATTATATTTTTACCAACAAACAGTAGAAAGATAAGGGGCTGGAAAATTAGGATAGTTTCAGGCATGCAGGAAAAGTATAAGTTTATTTGTTGCACTAAGTGCAGAATGGGGTTTGGGAAACAACATTGAGAGTTTTATGTGGTCTGATATTTAATAAGAGTTTATGGGAAATTATTAGGAACTGGGTGAGGAAACAAGGACATTTGTAATCCAGAATAGCAAAACTCAAGCATTTAGAACTATAATCTTGTCTGAAGAATGAAATATACGTGATTCAGTCCAGAAACATATTGATGGATTTTCCTTAGTGGGCCAAAAAAATACCTGTTGGTTGGCATAGTTATCCTGTGGAGACAAGAGAAAACAAAATAAAGCAGAAAAGCAAAAACTTTTCATTATTATTATTTTTGCTTTCCACATAGAATAAATTTGTGAATTGCAAAAGCCACACAATTTAATTCCACTATTTCAACCAGAAACTTTCCCATCTGACCAAGACAATGGCAAATATGCTAAACGTGCTTTAATGAAAAGTCATTCTTTACATAGCTTACATCGACATAAGATGACAAGTCACTCACTAGATAAAGGGTTCTTTGTCTGAATCAAACAATAAAGCAGCTCTTCCACACAAAAAATGCCATTCTATTCTGAACTGAATGCAGTTTCAATTAATGATGTATTCAGAATCAAAACCAAAAGAGGCCCATCTGCTAGGAAGGCCAACAGCCCATTGTGTGGCATGTCAGTTCAGTCTGTTATGAAAATGGTCACTCTAAAACTGTTTGCAATTTTAAAGTGCACACTGAGAATTATGTTAACCTCTATTGACTGACTTCTGTTAAATGCCTATTAAGAATCCAATTTTAATCTGGGTTCATCTGACATGCTGTGCTCAGGGCACTCTGATAGGTAGATTGCTATGGTCAATTGTCATAGGCTTAAAATCAGGAACTCATTAGCTGAACACACTGCACATTCAGTCTCAATTTTAATGAAAGCTTCCTTTCCCTACGATTGTGGATCATTGGTGGAGTACAGTCCTGTAAAATTTTTTGAGGGATTTCAGGCTTGATCTAGGGGCAAAGGCTAATTGAGCAAGGCTAAGAGACCCTACATGCTGAATGATGCCATCAGTCTTTGCCAATCTGACTCTGCACCTTTTGCTTGAAGTGAAAATTCACTATGGCTAGAATCTGAGTGTCAAACCAGAAGAGAATGATGAATTAGATCAATTACTACAGAGTAGACATGCAAGTCACGCTAATGCTTAGTAAATATAGTGCAGTTTTAATTATACTTACTAGCACATTTATTTTCTTTTGTCATTTAAATTGTTATAAGACTGTTAATAAAATGACTCATTCATTGGTTAACTGTGATTTAATTTTCTTTCATTATAAAGATTTCTTTAGCATAGTATTGAAAAAAATTTCAAAAGTACCTTGTGTGTGTTCTCTTCTTAATGTCTTCTGTAAGATTATAGCAAAGATAGGAAACTACTCATCCTATACTGTTCATTAGGTTAATATAAAATGTAATTTAACTCATGATTTTAAAATTAAAAAATAAGATGAAGAAGAGGGTAAATGTCACCACTTCCTGTGTATGAAATAAAAGAGGTTAAGGTAATTTAATATTTAAAACCTGTAGATTCAGATTTTTAATAGAACCATTGTATAAACTTAATCTGAAGTGAATGATACTAATCAGATTCATCTTCACATGTAACCTGAGCTCCTGTTTGAATTCTCATTTCTTTGCCCTTCTGAGGACAATGTATATAAATAACTTTATTATAAAACACAATATATATTAATTAAATACAAAATATGGTAATGACTGTATGCAAACCAATTTAAAAAACAACAAAACAAAACAAAAACACCCCCCCCAAAAAAACCCAAACAGAATTAGAGAAGTACTGATCCTTCTTGGACTAACTTTTGTTGCATAAGTGTTTTTTCTTCCTAAGAGATAATTGTTATGATCCACACAGTCAAATGCCTTTGCATAATCA
>NW_006399760.1:15757405-15761105 GCF_000299155.1 Elephantulus edwardii | reverse complement strand
AATACGTCAACAGAGAACTGCTAGATGTGCAGACTGGATTTAGAAGACATCGTGATACTAGGGATATTATAGCTAATGTCAGATGGATCTTGGCAGAAAGCAGAGAGTACCAGAGGAATGTCTATCTGTGCTTCATTGACTATGCAAAGGCTTTTGGCTATGTGGATCATAACAAGCTATGGCTGACTTTTGAGAAGAATGGGAATCTCAGAACATTTGATTGTGCTTATGTGAAACCTATACTTGGACCAAGAGACAGTCGTCAGAACAGAACAGGGAGAAGCTGGACGGTTCAAAATCAAGAAAGGGTTCTGTCAGGAATGTATTCTGTCTCCAGACCTTTTCAATCTGTGTGCAGAACAGATCATCCGAGATGCTGGGCTATACGAAGAGGAATGTGGCATCAGGATTTGTAGAAGAGTCATCAACAACCTGTGTTATGCAGATGACACAACCCTCCTTGCTGAAACTGAGGAGGACCTGAAGCGCTTGTTGCAGAAGATCAAGGACTGCAGCCTCCTATATGGAGTGAAACTCAACATCAAGAAAACAAAGATTCTCACCTCTGGACCAATTGGCAGTATCAGTATGGATGGTGAAGAGATTGAGACAGTTGACAGGTTTAGTTTACTAGGCTCCACAGTCAACACTCTTGGTACCAGCCACCAGGAAATCAAGAGATGAATTGCATTGGGAAAGTAGGCTGTGAGAGACTTCTTGAGAGTACTGAAGAGCAACAATGTTAGGCTGGAGACTAAGGTGTGCCTGATCCAGGCTATAGTCTTCGCGATTATGTGCTATGCATCGGAGAGTTGGATGGTGACTAGGGATGATAGAAAGAGAATTGATGCCTTTGAGCTGTGGTGCTGGAGTAGGGTGTTGAACATAACATGGACTGCTAGGAGAACAAATAGGTTTGTCCTGGAGAGGTTGAATCCAGAGTGCTCCTTGGAGTCAAGGATTCTGAAGCTCCTTCGTCTGATATATTTTGGGCCTGTTGCAAGGAAGCACTTGTCCTTAAAGAGAGACATCATGTTTCGGAGAGGGGAGGGGCCGCACAGGAGAGCAAGACCCTCAATGAGATAGATTGGTTCTGTGACTGGAGTGGTGGAAACAAGTGTGTTTGAGATGACGAGGTGGGCAGAGGATACAGCGGCGTTTAGGGCTTTAGTCCATAGGGTTGCTATGAGTCATAATTGACTCCATGGCACATAACAACAACATTAAGAATAGTGGCAGAGGGCTACGCTGCTAACCCAGAGGCACGTGATTTGAATCTACCAACTGTGCCATGAAAGGAAGAGGGGGCGATCTCCTTCCATGAATGTGCAAATGTGATTTAGAGCTTCTGAATACCTATTGGAGGCTCAACTTTGCATCGGTCCTAACTCAGTGGCTTATTGACAGCTCATGGGAGTTCTGGTGGCTTGGTGTTTGCATTAATCCAAAACTGATGCCTCTCTGGTGGTTCAGATCTACAAGTAGCTCTGAGAGAGCGAGATGATCAGTTTCCTCCTGTACAATTACAGTGTCTAAATACCTACTGAAAGGTCAACTATGAGGCAATATGAATTCATGGCAGTAAGAGTTTGAGGTGGGTGTGGGTGTGTGTGTTGGATTTTTTTTTTTAAATTTAGGTTGTTTATTTTTTATTTCAATGAACATCTACAGAGATTTTGGGATTCCATTCATTCACTGTTGCACCCTTCTCCCCGCACAAACCCCTCCCCCCTCCCCCCCATTTGCTCCTCCTTGAAAAGCAAAAGAAAAACTCCCTCATTGGTACACAATCCCCCCCGCACCTCCCCAAACCCCACCCCCTACCCCCAAATATAATCCACTCTGCAACCCTCATTGCATACTCCTACGATAAAAATAATGCCCTAAAATATAATCCTTTTAGACTATTCTCTCCCCCATAGACTTCAATGCCGTAAACATGTGTTGGATTTTTTAATTGACAGCTCAATATATCAAATATTTGAAGTTGTTGTAGTTTACCATGAAATCAGAAGCTGACCCTCCCATGGGTTTTCAGAGGCAGTTAATCGCACAGGAGGAGATTGCCCACCTTCTCCCACGGAGTAGCCAGTCCCTTCAAACTGTGTGCCTGTGGGATTGCAGCAGGTTCTTGCCACAAGGCCACCAGTGCTTCCTGAAAAGGAGTGGACAAATAACTCAAAAAAGAAAAAATGACTTTGATCTTTCAGAACTCATTGTGTTAATATGAGGACTGAACGGTGTCATGGTTTCTGTGCTTTGAAAATTATTTGCATCTCGTGTCATGCTTGTTGGGCATTTTAGGTTTCTATAAGAACGCTGATGAATCCAGATCCTTGTTTTCACTCTAAAGAAGAAATAAGGAAAGCTCTGGAAGGGGAAACACCTAATTTCTAAAACTTCAGATTTTAATTTATTGTCTCTTAGCACCAAATCTATCCATATTTCCCTACTTGATGATGAAGGGAGTCTTGGTAAATTTTTCTCCCTTGTCAGCTGGCCTTACATTGAGCCTTGCTCCCTTCAATGAGATCAGTTGATTAGTGACTGCAACAGTAGATTTGAGAATGATGGAGACTGTGAGGGTGAAGTATAGGGAAAGTTTCCTATCTTTTGATACTAGGGTCCCTCTATGTCCTAGTTAAGTCCACAATATGTAACTACAAAAAAAACTCAAGGAGGAAGAGGAACAATGGAGAACAAAAGGCTTTTCTCTTTCTCCATTAAGTATGCTTTACTGGTTCAGGTTCATGCTGACTTCAATATTTGCCAATCTTCTGCAAAAATTGCTTCTCTCCAGAATATATTTTTCTTTTCTATATTTTTTTTGTTAAATAAAATTTTTATTTTATACTGGTTTACTTACTAATTTTGTATACATTGTTTTTCACAACAGATCTTTCCCATTTAGTTTAAGCATCCCTTCATCTATCCACAAAATTGTGCAACCCTATTACTACCACCCCTTCATCCTCACGCCTTTGCTCCCTGCGTATCTTGGATTCTCATACATGTTTTACTAGTTATCTTTATATTACTACAATAATGCTCTTAGACATTATTTGTCCTTATGGGACTAGTTCACTTAACATAATGCTCTCTAGTCCTTCCCAAGTTAGGTCGTTATTTTCAAAATCATTCCTCCACTATGCTGTATAATATTCCATTGTGTGAATGTACCATAATTTCTCAAGCCATTCAGTTGTGGTTGGACATTTGGGTTGTTTCCCTGTTCTTGAGAGCAGAATCTATTTCTTGCTAACTCCCATTTTCCCTGCATCCATTTTCTGCTTGACACCTCTTACTGCAGAAGACCAAAGACTACATGGCCTTCAATATGGTCTACATATCAATATCAAGAATACAAACATCCTCACCACTAGACTAATAAACAAAATCATAGTACATAGAGGAATGATTGGAATTATTAACAACTAACTTCATCTTAGTTGAAGCCACAATCAACATTCCTGATACCAACTGTCAAGAGATGAGGAGATCTATTGAATTGGAAAGTTCACTGTCAGGGACCTCTACAAATTACTAAAGAGCAATTATGTCAGTTTGAAGAAAAAAGATATATTTAATTCAGGCTATGGTCTTCTCAATCACTTACTATTAATCTGAGAACTGACCAATGATTAAAGATGACAGAAGAATAATTGGTGCTTTTGTTTTTTGTTTGTTTGTTTGTTTGTTT
>NW_006399760.1:15755341-15755915 GCF_000299155.1 Elephantulus edwardii | reverse complement strand
AGAAAAGCCATGAATATCCCATGTACTGGCAAAAGCACAAATTTATCTTGGAGAAAGTACATCCAGAGTGCTCTCTGGAGGCAAATATGATGAAGCTTCATCTCACATACTTTGGGTATGTTTTGATAAGGGGGTATTCCTTAGAAAGGTGAAGGAAGGATCAGTAGGAAAGAAGACCCTCAACAAAATGAATTGGCATAGTGCCTGTAACAGTAGGCTCAAGTAAGTGTGTCTAAGATAAAGAAAATAGCACAGGATAGGACAGGGCTTAGGTCTGTTTTTCATAAGGTCACAATGAGTTGTACTCAACTTGATGACACCTAACAACAACAAAAATAGGTTCTTGAGTGAGTGGTTTCTTCTTTTCCTAGTTGATGAAGCTTGTAGTGGTTAGCTGTTGAGATTATTGTATGTGCCATTGAGTCACCTGCAACTCATAGCCAGTCTATGTACAATAGCCCTAAACTGTGCTCTATCATGTGCCAATCTCACTGTCATTGGCACCTAACCTCATTTACCTTTACCCCAGTTACTGAGTCAATCCATCTCATCAAGGGTATTCCTCTCTTTCACT
>NW_006399760.1:15748250-15754811 GCF_000299155.1 Elephantulus edwardii | reverse complement strand
TTGATGTTGAACTTCAATCCATATAGGAGACTGCAATCCTTGACCTTCTGCAGCAAGCGCTTCAGTTTCCTCCTCACTTTCAGCAAGGAGGGTTGTGTCATCTGCATAATGCAAATTGTTGATGAATCTTCCTCCAATCCTGATATCATATTTCTACTTACAGAGCCCAGCCTCCCAGATAGTCTGTTCTGCATATAGATTGAATAGGTATGGAGATAGGACTCATCCCTGGTGTATACCCTTCCCAATTTTGAACCATGCAGTGTTTCCTTGCTCTGTTCTGACAACTGCCTCCTGGTCCAAATATAGGTTTCACATTAGCATGATCAAGTGTTCCAGGATTCCCATTCTTCTCAGACTTAGCCAGAGTTTATTGTGTTTCACACAAACAAATGACTTTGCATAGTCCATGAAACACAGATAGACATTCCTCTGGTACCCCTGTTTTCAGCCAAGATCCATCTAATATTGGCAACAATATCCCTAGTACCACGATCTCTTCTAAATCCAGCCTACACTGATGTCTAGTACATTCTCCAATACTTCTGGCTTCATCATGACAGAGTCCTACTGATGAAACATCTCCTCTTATTTGACTCTCTTGTAACATTTTATGTCATTATGCAAGCATGTTTTGAGGGGCTATGCCTCACTGTGAGTGGCTTCACCAACAGAAAATAAGGGCACATCTTCAGCAAGTGCTATCAGCATGTTACAAATTATAAGTAGTCATGACCTCGTAATTCCAATGATTTCTCAATCTTAGGTCAGTTTTAGATGGAATTATTGGTTATTCCTTAGGCTTCATTCTTAACCTTAGTGATTGCGGCTGTTTTCTGTGTCTGCTAATCTGCTATTCTCTTTATTTGTCTTTGAATCTTAGCCAATTCATTATTACTCTAAGATCTTGTTAATAATTCTTTCTAATAATTTTTCCTTGTTGAAATTGCAGTGTAGTTTCTCTCTTTTGATTGATTTTAGAACTATACAACAAATCTACTTTATCCTGTCTTTGACTGAAATCATTGCTCAACATCATGTTGTTTTTGTTATGTTCTGTTAAGTCGAGTACAATTCATGTGACCCTATGACCAACAAATCTAAATCCTGTCCTATCCTGTGCCATCCTCACAATCTCCAACAACTCCAAGCCTATTGCTGAAGTCACTGTGTCAATCTACCTGGTTGAAGGTCTTCCATTCCTTCATCATCTCTTCATCCTCCCAAGCATGATATCCCCTCTAAAGAATAACCTTTCCTAGTAACATATTCAAATTATGTGAGATAAAGCTTCAATATCTTGACCTCCAAGGACACTCTAGCTGCACCTTCTCCAAGACATGTTTGTTATTTTAGTAGTCCATGGCATATTCAGCACTCTTCTTCAATATCACAACTCAAAGTCGTCAATTCTTCCATTACCAACATTATAGAATTTCTGAAATCATAGGAAAGTAGTAAAATATGAGTAAGTACATTCCAATTGAGAACTAATTTGAGTGCCCTTTCTGAGAGATAACCCAAATTAAAAAAAAATAATAATTCGATGCTTGTTATATTATTGTTGTTGTTGCTATGTGCCATCAAGTCGTTTGTGGCTCATAGCAACCCTATGTACAAGAGCACTTATTCCTACCACTCCAGTCACAGAATCAATCCATCTCATCGAAGGTCTTCCTCTCCTTCGCCACCCCTCCACTCTGCCAAACATGACGTCCTCTCCAAGGACCAGTCCCTCCTTGCGACATGCCCAAAGTATGTCAGATGAAGAAGCTTCAGAATCCTTGACTCCAAGGAGCATTCTGGCTTCACCTTCCCCAGGACAAACCTGTTTGTTCTCCTTGCAGTCCATGGTATACTCAATACTCTTCTCCAGCACCACAGTTCAGAGGCATCAGTTCTCTTTCTATCATCCCTATTCACTGTCCAACTCTCTGATGCATAACATGTAATTGCAAAGACTATAGCCTGGATCAGGCACCTTAGTCTCCAGCCTGACGTCCTTGCTCTTCGGTACTCTTGAGAGGTCTCTCACAGCTGACTTTCCCAATACAATTCATCTCTTGATTTTTTGGCTGCTGTTACCAAGAGTGTTGATTGTGGAGCCAAGTAAAACAGTTCACTATCTCAATCTCTTCACCATCCATACTGATGCTGCCAATTGGCGCAGAGGTGAGAATCTTTGTTTTCTTGATGTTGAGCTTCAATCCATATAGGAGGCTGCAGTCCTTGACTTTCTGTAGCAAGCACTTCAGGTCCTCCTCAGTTTCAGCAAGCAGGATTGTGTCATCTGCATAACATAGGTTGTTGGTAACTCTTACTCCAATCCTGATGCCACATTCCTCCTCATACAGCCCAGAGTCTTGGATGATCTGTTCTGCATACAGATTGAAAAGGTATGGAGACAGAATATATTCTTGACAAACCCCCTTCTTGATTTTGAATCATGTAGTGACTCCTTGCTCTGTTCTGACGACTGCCTCCTGGTCCAAGTATAAGTTTCGCATTAGCACAATCAAATGTTCTGAGATTCTCATTCTTCTCAGAGTCAGCCACAGCTTGTTGTGATCCACACAGTCAAAAGCCTTTGCATAGTTAATGAAGCACAGATAGATATTCTTCTGGTATTCTCTCCTTTCTGCTTTCTGCTCTGAAGGAATTGGCAAAAAAACAAGGCTCCAGGAGTTGATGGCATACCAACTGACATATTTCAACAAACAGACACTGCCCTGGGTGTGCTCACTAAGTTGTGTCAAGAAATCTGGAGGACAACCAGCTGGTCAACTGACAGGAAAAGATCGATAATTGTTCCCATTCTAAAGAAAGGTGGCCCAACAGAGTGTGGAAATTATAGAATAATACCATTAATATCACATGCAAGCAAGATTCTGCTGAAATTATCCAAAACCAATTG
The DNA here is from genome assembly GCF_000299155.1 of Elephantulus edwardii. Taxonomy (NCBI): domain Eukaryota; kingdom Metazoa; phylum Chordata; class Mammalia; order Macroscelidea; family Macroscelididae; genus Elephantulus; species Elephantulus edwardii. The sequence goes on along the minus strand of NW_006399760.1, from coordinate 15,751,897 downwards.
GGGCAATATGACAACAGAGAACTGCCAGATGTGCAGCCTGGATTTAGAAGAGGTCCTGGTACTAGGGATATTATAACTAATGTTAGATGGAGCTAGGCAGAAAGCAGAGAGTACCAGAAGAATTTCTATCTGTGCTTATTGTATTACAACCATTAATGTTACTCTTTCTAGAGTTTTTATAGTGTTGGGTTGTACACTCTAGAATTTGGCTTTAAAAAAATCCAAACAAGACTCTTTCTGATTGAACAGATTCTGATTCATAACAATTCACCAAAAAGAGTTGTTTTCTAACCTTTTCCCAACCTTTATAGCCTTACAGAGTCAAACTACCAAACTATTGCTATAGGCAAGTGAGAGTTTCTAGTGTACCACACTGTTCTCATGTTCTCTGTCACACTCAAGTCTGTTGTGATAGACATACATCAATCCATCTTGTGGAAGATCTTCCTCTAGCTGTTTGACCTTCCACCTTTGCCAGCATGATGTTGTTCTTCCAGGATTGATTTCTCCTGAAAATATACCCAAAGTAAATGAGATGAAGTCTCACCATCCTTGCCTCTAAGGAGCATTTTAGTTGCACTTCCTTCAAGACCAATGTGTTCTTTTTCAGTCCATGGTATATCCAATACTCTTCGCCAATATCACATTTCAAAATCATTGATTATTCAACTTTCAAATGCATAGAAAGCAAATTAAAATACCATGGCTTGGATCAGGCACACTTTAGTCTTTAAACTGAGATCCTTGCTCTATAGAACTTTAGAGAAGTCTTTTACAGTAGATTTTCCAATGCAATATATTTTTTGATTTCTTGACTATTGGTACCACGGATATTAACTGTAAGTTCAAGTAAAATGAAATCATTGGCTACTCCAAGCTTTTCTCTGTCTATCCAACATTCTCTATTGGTCAAATAAGAATTTTGGTTTTCTTTATGTTGAAGTATAATCCATATTGAAGGCTTTGATATTTTAATATTAAAATATCTTCTTTAGTAAGTATTGCAGGTTGTTTATTTTCAGCAAGCAATAACATAGGTGGTTGTTATATCTTCTCTAATCCTGATCCACATTATTCCTTATATACATAAACTAGTAACTTGCTTTGAGGCAATTAATGAGTTTTTAAAAGAAAGAAACTTTTATTCTCTCAAAATCTTTTATGTATTATTTTTATCTTAAGTATATGAAAGAAAACTTCAGAACTTTATATTTCTGTAAAACATCCATTAAGATTTCTAAAATGTTACAAGTATATTAAAATTGTCAATGAAATTAATGTAAAGCCTAAGCCTGAGGCTATTTTGTCTCCACTATTCATCCTCCCACAAAACATAGAGATGAGACAGATGATAAATGAAAACTCTTGACCATTAATACAATGATATCAATAAGAATTTCCTCTTTTCCTGTTAATTTCATCGTGTCACTCATTGTATTATAAGAATTTTATCTACTTTTTCTATCCAAAAGTTGGATTATATAATAGAAGTAATTACTTAGTGCAAAGCACTGCAATTCAGCAGCCATAGAATAAATATTAATTTCTTAAGGGTCTTCAGGAAGGTAGGGTATGATGACAAATTGAGTGGATGTCTCCATGTACCCTCCCAACAACTAATTCACTGAAAATCATTGCCTTTGAGTCAGAACTGGCTTGTAACTGACCTTCCAGTGGGTTTCTGGACCTGTAAAGAGCGCACAAGGATATTTCCCATCTTTCTCTGATCAGCTGTTGGATATGAATAACCACAGAGGCATAAACCTCTAGTTTAGCAGCACAACTTCCTACCAACTACCTTTAACTTACTGAACAAAGAATTAATACAAACAATGATATCTCTATACTCTAGGTACAACTAAGGTGTTAGAAAATCTGGATAAGTACAAAAGCAGAGGAGAGAGGCACAAAGTTGACTCAGAAGGAAGTAGATCTTACTTGCTAACACTAGGCTCACTTGCTCATCACAGACATTCCAGGAAGCGATCTAGGTAACACCTCAAATATACAACACAGAAAAGGTGTTGATTTGAATATTCAAGTCAATATTAAAGGAAAATAACAAAGCAATAGGCCTCAAACTCCCTGATAAGTAAACTATTAAAACAAAACATTAATTTATTGCTTTCTAGTTAGAATCAACTCATAAGTGACTCTCCAGTGGTTTTTTTGAAACTGTAAATGGCCCATTTTCTACCACAGAGGTGCAAACTTCCAGGAAACACCATCTTTAGCTTAGCAGAGCAACACCCTATTATGCTCGTCACATAATCAGAACAGTGAGGGTATGTGCAATTTTAGACACATGAACTCAGCAACTGTTTACTGTGGAGTTGCAACTGACTCTTAGTTAATGCTCTAGTGAGTTTTCAGATATGATACATCAAATGGGAGGAGACGCCTATCTTCCTCCAGCTGAGGCGATGGATTCAAAATGCCAGAGAAAAGCCATCTTTAGCTTAGCAGTACTCACTATGAACTATGTGGCCAAAGATTCCCATAGAAACATAGACCAGTAGTGGAGTAGAAGCAAGGAACTAGAATTACACTTAACCATCGAAGGACAACTGATTTTCAACAAGAGGTCAAAATTCATTCAGAAGGACAGAGACAATAGCTGATGGATTTTGCCACCAGAGTGGCACAGCTTTTGAATTAGTAGCACAACTTCCTACAGAGTATACCACCAGCACTCTTCATTGTTGTTGCTGTTAGGTGCCATCAAGAATGACTCACAGTGACACTATAAACAGCAGATCTGAAGCCTGTCCTATCATGTGCCATCCTTATCATCTCTGAGCCCTTTCTTAGAGTCACTGTGTCAATCCAACTCATTGAGGGTCCTCCTCTCTTTCACTGAACCTCCACTTTTTCAAACATGATGTCCCTTTCTAAAGAAGAGCTCCATGCCTCTCAATAGCATGTCCAAAGTGCTCTTTACAGGGCTGGAAAAGTAGTGTATACCCCTTCCAAAAACTGAAACACTAACTACAATTCATATTATATCTAAATTCAACACAAAATAGATAAAGCACCTGAATGTTTGATCTAAGACCAATAAAATTTTTGGAAGAAAACTATGGAAATTATTTTTTTTATAAAAACAGGATCAATCACAAAATGAACAAAAGACAAAAACAGAATCTTTAAATAAAAGGGAATCCAAAAAACATGATACATGAAAAGATGTTCATGCTCTTAGATGCTCAGACTATTGTTGTTATGTATCTCTGGGTCAAGTATGAATGGTGGTGACACTATAAATAGCATATTTGAACCATGTCCTATGCTGCACCATCCTTACCATCTCAGGAATATTTGAGACCATTGTTGCAGCAGCGACTGTGACAATAGTCTAATTGAACATTTTTTCTTTCTTTCGCTGACCTTCCACCTTTCCAAGCATGATGTTCTTTGTAGCTTTGCCATATTGCATCCAAGAAACACTCTGGTTGCATTTTTGCAAATCAAAGCTACAATAAGATTTCCTATTATTCTAATTCAAATGTTGTTGTTGTTGTTGTTGTTGTTGTTGTTGTTATGTGCCGTCGAGTCCCTTGTGACTCATAGCGACCCTATGTACAACAACCCTAAACTATGCTCTGTCCTGTGCCAATCACACTGTCTCTGACACTCCCATCCCGATT
>NW_006399760.1:15733318-15746624 GCF_000299155.1 Elephantulus edwardii | reverse complement strand
CCTTGTGCTTTGGCTTCTCTGGCTCCAGTGCAATTTTCAGAGTCTCTTCTGACATCCATTTTGGTCTTCGCTTCCTCTTTTGTCTTTGTAATGACCGTTTGCACTCAAATGCCACCTGTAAAAAAATACAGATAACAACAAATATTAGCTAAAACATGGGGAAATTAGGACTCTTGTCCCTCATTGGTGGGATTATAAAGTAGTTCACGAGTATGGAAAAAGTTTTGATGCTCTCTCAAAAACATAGATTTAGCCTATGGTCCTATACATATGGATTGAAACTCAATGTCAAGAAAACAAAGATTCTCACCACTGCGCCAATTGGCAGCATCATGATAGACAGTGAAGAGATTGAGATTGTTATCAGCTTCAGCTTGTTTGGCTCCACAATCAACACTCTTAGTACCAGCAACCAGGAAATCAAAAGATTAAGTCATTAGGGAAATCTGCTGTCAGGGACTGCTCCAGAGTACTGAAGATCAAGGATGTCAGTCTGGAGACTAAAGATCTAATCCAGGCCACAGTCTTTGAACCTACTTGCTATGCATCAGAGAGCTGAACAATGACTAATGATGATCAAAGAAGAATCAATGCCTTTGAGCTGTGGTGTTGGAGAAGAGTATTGAACATATCATGGACTAGTAGGAGAACAAACAAGTTTGTTCTGGAGAGAGTGAAACGAGGTTGCTCCTTGGAGGCAAGGATTTTGGATTTCTGTCTCATACTTTGGGCATACAACCAAAAGGGACCAGCCCTTGGAGAGTAACATCATGCTTGAAAGGGTGGAGGGACAGAGCAAGAGAGGAAATCCCTAGATGAGATGGATTGACTCAGAGACTGTGGTAAGGTGCCAGGGGCAATGGAATTGGGTCAAGATAGAGCAGGATTTAAAAGAGCATTTGTACAAAGTGTAGCTATGATTCTCGAAAGCACATAACAATAAAAACAACAATAGTTCTGTAATCCTATTTCCAGGTATATGTACTTACTCATGTATATACGCATGTAAGTGTATATACCTGGAAATAGGATTACAGAAGTATTGTTGCAGAGAGTCAAGGATTGCAGCCTTCAGTATGGATTGAGGCTCAATGTCAAGAAGACAAAGATTCTCACCACTGGACCAATTGGCAGCATCAGGGGGGACGGTGCAGAGATTGAGATTGTTAACAACTTTAGTTTGCTTGGCTCCACGGTCAACAGTCTTGGCACCAGCAGTCAGGAAATAAAAAAAAAAGTTGCTATGGGAAAGTCTGCTGTTAGGGACCTTTCCAGGGTACTAAGGAGCATTGGTGTCACTCTGGAGACTAAGGTGCCTCTGCTACAGGCCATGATCTTTGCAATCACTTGTTATGTATCAGAGAGTTGGACAATGACTAAGGAGGATAGGAGAATTGATGCCTCTGTCCTGGAGAAGAGTATTGAATATACCATGGACTGCCAAGAAAACAAACGGATTCATCCTGCAGAGGGTTAAACCAGGCTGCTCCTTGGGGGCAAGGATTCTGGGGCTTCATCTGACATATTTTGGACATGTTGTAAGGAGGGACGGGTCCTTGGAGAGGGACATCATGCTTGGGAGGCTGGAGGGACAGCACAGGAGGGAAAGACTATGAGGTGGATTGATTCAGTGACTTGGGTAATCGGGATGGTTGTGTTAGAGGCACGGCAATTGGCACAGGATAGAACAGGGTTTAGGGCTGTTGTACAAAGGGTCGCTATGAGTTACAAGTGACTCGACGGCACATAACAACAACAACATACTTACTTATTGCTCTGGCATTAATTAGTTCCAATTCTTGGTGACCTTCCTTTAGGTTTCTGAGGCTGTAAACATTAACGAGAGGGGACAGCCCACATTTTCTTTTGCAGAGCTCTACTAGAGACTGTAGCTTTTTAGTTAGTCTACAACACACAACAGACTACACTACACAAAAAAATAATCCCATGAGCAGACATATGCACATTTATTTCATTGTGACTTTATTCATAATGGTAAACAAGGGGGGAAATGAACTGTCAATTTGTGGATTGATAAGCAAACTGTGATATATATATGGCAGGATATACAGGGAGTCGTGTAACTGATCCTCTCTGGTGGCTAGAATTTTACCATTGGCTTAGTGAGAGAAAGGAAACAATTTCCTTGGGTGCAATTTACAACCTCCGAAACCTGCTAGAGGGTCATCTAGAGACTTTTTAAAGGCAGAAATGAAGAATTATCACTCATTCTCTGCCACTGAGTTAGAATTTACTTATAACTCACCCTCCAGTGGGTTTTTAGAGTCTGTAAAAGGCTTGGGAGGAGATTGTCCTCCTTATGAACAGCTGGTGGATTTGAGTCATATACTTCTGAACTGACAGCACAACTCTCGACTGCTAAGCCACCAGAGCTCCCTAGGTGCCTGGAAGAGAGGAAGTGTGTATTATACAGGAAAGACAAATTATTTTTAGTAATAAGAAAAATGACTGCGATTGTGGATATAGTTAACACAATACAACCACAGTAATAAGTATCTGAGCTCAGCAACTCAACTCATTGCTAATGAGTTGGAATACATTTATAGTTGACCCTCCATCAAATTTTTTAAGGCTGAAAATCACTCAGGAGGGAGATTGACCATCTTTCTTCCACACAGCCTATGGCGGAATAGTGAGAGAGGCCCTGCATTTGATTTAGCAGCTAAGTAGTTCCTATGGATTATGGACTATGACACTATCACAGAGATGAGTATACGAAACATGGTATATTGGTAGGTACAGGTTGGTAACATCAAACTAATCTATTTATAGGTAATTGTAAATACAAATATACGGGCGTGGACCTATATATTCATTGGAAATGCAAATACAGATACTCCTTAGGCATAACTAACATCTTCAAATGTATTTTCTGAATGTGAAGGCTTATCATCATAGTATCAGGGACAAATTGTCAATTAACATAACAGAGCTCACAAAAATAAATTATATGTATCCTAATGAAATGAGTAACATTTGGGTCCATAAAAGCTTAAGAATGGCCATATGAAACTACAATCATGGGTTTTGACTTGCCAGAAGTAAAACAGGAAAAAGGTAGCAAAAAATGTAGAGGAGAAACAGAAGAGACACATCCTCGTTTAACCTGAAACCAGAAGAATTATATGGCACTCAGCTACCATCACTGACCATTCTAACAGAGTCACCAGTAGTTGGATCCAGAAAGAATGGTAGAAAATATGGATTAAAATTAAAATTCTTAATTAAAGCTGCACAAAACTGTTTTAATAGGGAACAGAAGCCTTTTGCCTTGAGATGTTGCTGTTGGTTGCTATCAAGTCAAGCACATCTTATAACCCTATGAACAAAAGATCTGTAGCCTTTTTATAACTATCATTGTTTCTCAAAGCTTGCCCTGAGATACTTGTTAAAATTGAACAAAGCCTATCATCACAGTTCATCTTTTAGTGAAATAGTGGAGTACCATACAGAATAATCCTTAATATCAGTTTCTTAAAAATTATTAGTATAAGACTAAAATGCCACCAATTTCTCAAAATAAAAAATTAGTGTATTATGGGGCAGAGAATTTAGAGTACTGGAAAGAGAACAAACAGAAGACAATTAAAGAGAATGTTGACATGTTGTGATAAATGTAATTAATGTCACTGAACAATTTGTGTCATAATTGTCAAACAGAAACTTAGCTTGATGTGCAAATGCTCATCAAAAAAGCTCAACATAATATTGTTAAAAAGAAAAAAAGTCTTCAAGATGCTACATTCAGTAACAAGATACACTTATTTATGCTTAAGAGACATTTCAGATAGTGTTGCAATTGAATGTTTAAAATATTTTAACCACTTTTCTCAGTGTTCTTTAAAATGGATTGATTTCTATTATGAAGCTTAAACAATACTAGTTTCAATTATTGGTGTAGGCCTTGTTTCATCCTTTAATGACCCATTGGGTATATAATGCCCACTCATATTTTTCACCTATGGGGATTTAGTGAAAAAAATTCTTGCTCACTTTTATTGCATATTGCCATCTGATGATAGGATGGGCCGTTGTATAAGTTTGAGAAAAAAGATGTCATCTAACTCAGGACCAGACATTCTTTGGGGCATATATGTGCCACTGTTGTTGTATTTGTATGATAATCTTAATACCAACAGACCTAAACTTGCCATAACCTGCATCATCTCACAATCTCTCTCATGCTCAGGTCAACTGTGGTACTCACAGTGTCAATCCAACTGGTTGAGGAACTTCTCTTTCTCTAACCCTTTACCTTTTTAAGCATGATACTTCTCTTTAAGGAGTAGTTCCTCCTGAAAAGATGTCCAAAGTAATTGAGACAAAGTTTCACCATACTTGCCTTTAAGGAGCATCATGGTTTTACTTTGTTGAAGATGAAACGTGTTTATTCTCTTGGTAAACCATGATATATACTCAATGTTCTTTGCCAACATTATGGTTCATAGTCATTGATATTTCTGTCATACTTATCCATTAACCAATTTTGAGAAGGATAGGCAGCAATTGAAAATGTCATGGCTTGGATAAGGCGTACCTTAACCTTTAAACTGACATTATTTCACTTTAGAACTTTAAAGAGGTGCTTAACAGCAGATTTCCCATATGTTAACACATCTTTTGATTCCTATATTGCTGCTACCATGTATATTGACAGTGGATCCAAGTAAAATTTAGTGTTTGGCAGCTTCAATCTTCCCCCCACCCCCCCACCATGTACCATGGTTTTGCCTTTTGACCCACTGGTGAGGATTTTTGTTTCCTTGATGCTGAGATGTAGTCCATATTAAAAACTGTTGTGTGCTTTTTTTTTTAATTATTCTGGTTTATTTACAAAGTTCTAATACATTCTTTTTCACACCAGATCCTTCCCATTTTCATCATTCCCCATTCATCAAATTGTGTGACCCTATGATTAACCTCCTCTTTCCCCTACCCATCCTCACCCCTCTGTTTCCTCCCTTCACCTTGACCCATGTCTGGATCCTCATACTCATTCTATGATAATGGTTTTATAAATTATTTGTTATTATGGGACTGAGTTAGTTCACTCAGCATAATACTCCCCAGTTCCTTCCAAGTTGGGTAGGAATTTACAAAATCATTGCTCCTGTGTGCTGTACAGTATTCCACCATGTGAATGAAGCATAATTTCTCAATCTATTTTATTGTGATTGGAAATTTTTGCTATATCCATGTTCTTGGTGATGGTGCTATGAACAGCTATGAACACTGGTGTACAAATTTTCATTTGTGCTTCAATTCCCATTTTCTTGGGATTTAATCCAAGCAGTGAAATAACTGGGTCATATGGAATTTCTATGTTCAGCTTTCTGAGGAAGCATCAAACTGCCCTCCAGAGTGGTTGTACCATTTTACAATTCTACAAAGAATGTATCTCGCCATATTATCTCCAACATTTATTACTTGCTGTCCTGTTAATCTTTGCCACTGCTACTGGACTGAAATGGTATCTCATTGTGGTTTTGATTTGCATCTCTCTTATTGCCAGTGATTTTGAGCATCTCTTAACATATCTGTTGGCCATTTGAATATTTTCCTTGTGAAAATTCTTTCCATGTCTTTTGCCCATTTTGTAATTGGGTTATCAGTGTTTTTCTTGTGGAGGCCCAGAAGTATTCTGTAAACTTTCATTATGACACCATTGTGTGAGATGGTATTGCCAAATATTTGTTCCCCATCAGTAGGTTTTATTTTCACCCTATAGGAAAAAGGTTTTTTACAGGCACAGAGATTTAATCTTTAGAAGGTCTCATCCATCAATTTTACCCTCTTCAGGTTATACATTTCTGGCTGTATTTGGAAAAACTGTATTCTTCTGTCTTCCGTAGTGTATTCTTCCATCTTCCATAGTAAGTGCTTCAAATATTCACTTCCTATAAGCAAGATTTTATCATCTGTATAAAGCAAGCAGTTGTTGAATTGTGTTCCAATCCTGATGCTACATTCCTTTTCATACAGTCAAGTTTCTGACTTGCTAAACATATATATTTAATAGATGTGGAGAAAGGATGCAGTGCTAATGCACAGCTTTACTGATTTTTAAACCATGCAGTCTTATCTTCAGAAGGCTTGTTTCTTAGTCTTTATGTAGGTTTTACATGAGCACAATTAAATGTTCTGGGATTTCCATTCTTTTTTATGTTAGCCCTAACTTGTTATAATCCACATGTTCTATTGCTTTTGCACAATCGATAAAATATAAGTAAATATCTTTGTGGTTGTATCTGCTTTCACCAATATACATTGGACATCAGCAACGATGTTCTTCTTGTTACTATCTCTCTTTATTCAGGCTTTCGTGTCTAGCAGTTTCCTGTTGATATACTATTCCAGTTAATTGTTTAATCTTTTTAAGTAAGATTTTACTAAAATCTTTGCATGTGATATTAACGACATTGTTTAATAATTTCTAATCAAAACCTACATTACTCCATAAACAGAAATAATTTCACTCTAAATGCGTACTGTCACAGAAAACATGTGATTTCATCAAAATTTTAAACAGAAAGTGATTCAGTCTTGAGCATGTGAACAAGCAAATATTTTATTTTCTATAATTTAACTTTTTGCTCCTATTCTTCCATATTTTCTCTCAATAATACATCTCATAACGTCATGTTACCAATTTCAAAAAACATATTTCAATTCTACTCTCTTTTTTTAAGATGTCCCAAGTCAATTAAATCACTGTTTCTCTGCATGTAATATGCAGTTTCCATGCATCTGTCTTTTCTATCTATATATCGATGTATTGATCGATCTATCATCTATTTATCATTTCAATCTTTTTATTTCACAAATTGAACCAATATGTGCACAAGGAAATTGTTTCATATTCATCCTGTTTTGTTTTGTGTACTAGAAATGTCTTATTTTCATTGCTGTTAGTTGTTAGGTGGCATCAAGTCAAGAACAATCCATAGCGACCCTATAAACAACAGATCCTAACCTTGTCCTAGCCTGTGCCATCCTCACACTTTCTGATACATTTAATTTTTTTGCAGCAGTCACTATGTCAATCCATATGGTTAAGAGTATTCTTCTAAAAAAAAAAGAGTATTCTTCTCTTTCACTGCCCCTCCACTTTTCCAACCGTGATTTCCCTTTACCATAATTTCCCTTTCCAAGGAATAGCCCCTCTTAGCAACATGCCAGAATTATGTGTGATGAAGCTTTATTATCTTTGTACTTTCTCCAAGACACATTTGTTCATTCTTTTGGCAGTCTATGGGATATGCAGCATTTATCTCCAACACTACAAATCAAAGGCATTGATTTTTCTACTATCCTTATTCTTTGTCCAGCTCCCAGCTGCATATCAAGTGATTGGAAAGACCATGGCCTGAATAAGATGCCCCTTAGTCCTCAAATTGACACCATTCCTCCTCTATAATTTAGAGAGGCCTCTAACCGTGGACTTTCCCAGTGCTGTACGTGTCCTAATTTTCCGGCTGCTAGTATCAAGGGTGTTGATTGTGGATACAAAAAAAGATGAAATTATTGACAACATCGATATTTTCTCTGTCATGATGTTGCCATTTTCATTAGATTACAAAATGCTTAAATTTGTTCAAATTATTTTCCCATCACATTTTCTTTCTTCTTTTTCTAAAATTCTGATTACCTATATGATAGCCTTTGATTTTGTTCCATAGTTTTTTAGGCTTTCTTAATTTCTGTTTATTCATTATAGGAATATTTTCTTTTACATCTCTGAATATTATTATTATTATTATTAATCTGCTTCAGGATACTCTTCTAAAATACTACTACTACTACTACTACTACTACTAATAATAATAATAATAGTAATAATAATTTACCCCCTCTTGTGTACCATCAAATTAGATCTGACTGGTACAGGAAGAGATTGCCCTTCCTTCTTCAGTGAAGCATCTGGTGGATTCAAACCATGCACCTTTGGGATTGCAGCACAGTTTCTTACCCCAAGGCCTCCAGAGCTCCCTCAGAATAATTTTCTTACCCTAGTTGGGTTGAGTCATATATTTTCTCTTTCCTTGCTGAATCTAAGGATTCAGACTAAAACTTCTTCTAATCATTTATTTGATTAAATGATACCCAACATAAGTTACTGAAGAATATTATGTACTCAATAGATGGTTATTGTACTGAATTCAGAGAAACAATTTCATTACAATTAAAATCTTAATAAGGAAATAATATAAAAATTGATGACATTTATTGAATATATAATTTACAATTTGAACATGATTTCTGAGAAGAGAAAATATTTCAAAGATGAGAGTTTCTCTGAAGACTTATACACCATCTTAATAACGTTACCATTGGAAAAGCTTGAGGACAATGTTTATACAATAAAATTTATTTTAAAACACAGTGTCCAGCCTCACTCTAGAGTTTCTTGTATAAACCAGTTATACATAGATAATTCTTCAAGGACTTATTAATTCCAAATGACTAAGGAAAAAAATATTTCCACAGAGCTGCTTATACCACTATTATTTGACTTAAAGATGATGTTAGAAAGCCAGCTTTCTTGATGCATAAGAAGATTTAAAAGACCTGATGGCAGGTTAGATTAAATATTGGGCTACTACCTTTGGTACTGGAGAAGAGTATTGAATGGACTGCTAGGAAAATAAACAAGATCATCCTGGGGACAATGAAGCCAGGCTGCTCCTTGGAGGCAAGGATTCTGAAGCTTCATCTGACATACTTTGGGCATGTTGCAAGGAAGGATCAGTGCTTGAAGAGGGATGTCATGCTCGGAAGGGTGGAGAGACAGTTCAGGAGAGGAAGACCCTTGATAAGATGGATTGATTCAGTGAGTGGGGTAGTGGGGATGGACATGTCGGAGACAATAAGATTGGCAAGAGATAGAGCAGGGTTTAAGGCTGTTGTACATAGGGTCATTATGAGTTACAAGCGACTCAATGGCACACAACAACAACAATAATAACAACCACAACTAAAGGTCAGCAGTTAGAGTTTATGAGCCCTTTCCTGAAAGAAAGTCAAGACAGTCTGAATCCATAAAAATTTACAACCTTGATAACCTATAAGGCAGTTTATTCTGTTCTATAGGATCACTTTGAATCAGAGTGGACTCAGGAGTTGTAGGTTTTGTTTTGGTGATTCTCCAAAGAGATTTTCATCTTGATTAGATTCCAATTTGGTCTCTTCCTGCCATACTGTAACTATTCATATTTCTCTACTTTTATTAAGGTTTTCAGAGGCTTGTGGTTACAGAAATGGATGGCTATTCCTGTTTTCTAGCCTATCTTTATCTGGAGCTCTACTAAAACCTGGATGCCATTGTTGACCCTTCTGGCATTTAGCAGACAGGTGGCACAGCTTTCAATATTACAGCAAGACACAAGTTATCACAGTACGGTAAACTGACAGACAAGTGCTTACTAATTAGAACTATGATAAACAAGCAAGAATACAGATACTTGAACTAAACAGCCATGTAGATCCCCCAGTACAATAAACTAAAAGATAAACCTCACAGTTTAGGAGGTTCTGAGTCCAAATCCCAGATACTAGCGCTTCTCCTCCTAGCTTGTCATTATGTGGCTTAGTGTATCTGCTCAAATAGGAACTCAAATATGTGGGAATTATGGTGCAGAGACCAACTGAAGCCAGTGGTGGCATGAGAGGATGGGGTCCTGAGTGGGTGCTGGAGCCTTTTAGCTGAAGCACATGGCTGGAACAACAGGATAATGTCCCTGATTAAAGAAATTAGTCAATCAAAATAAGGAGAAATAGCTGCAAATATTCTGTAATATTTGGAAAATAAATTTTACCAAGTATGAATGCTGGAAAATGAGAAGTTGTGGAAAATGAAATGGAATGCATTAATATCAATATTCTAGATATTAATAAGATTAAATGGACTGACTCTCACATAATCATGTACTATGCTGTGCTAGAAGTGGAAAACAGAAAAAGAATGCTGTTGGGTTCATGGCTGAAAAACACAACTTCAATTTTTAACTTGAAGTACAATATTCTAAGTGATAGAATATTATCCCTATACATATAAGGAAGCTATACATATAAGGAAGACTTGTATATGCCAATAACTAAAGCTAAAGAAGAGGAAATTGAATTTTTTTACCAAATAGAGAAGTGAGAAGTACAGAGTTGGTGACAGAAATGAGGCTGTAAATAGAATGACCAGATTTTGTACATTTAATAATTTTTAATTGCAAATACCTTTTCAAAGAAACACAGAACAGTGACTTTACACATGGACCTCACTTGACGGGCTGCATAGGAATCAGATTCTATCAGATCTATAGAAGGAATCCTTGAAGAAGCTTAAAGGCATGCCGTCAAAACAAAAGGTCAGATGTTGACTGAAAAATAGACCACAGAATACTCATGTGAAAGTTCAAATTTAGGCCAAATAAATGAAAATAACTTCATTATAGCAAAAAAAAAAGAAAACATGATCTTGAGTCTGTAAAGATAGAAGATTTACTAGTAAGATGTGCACAAAGAGGAAAGAGGAGAGAAAAGGGAAACTGAGAGTGGGGAGGGGATAAGACCTCCAGGTCATAGATTTAGTGGGCAAAAGGAAGGGGTGAAGGAGTTGGGAGAGATCCAATGGGGAGCTGAAAAGGTGGGGTAAGGGTAGGCATGGATCAATGGTGATTAATTTTATGGAACAAAGCATATGAAAATGATAATGTGAAAATGTGTTGTGGGTGGGGGAGTGTGTGAAGCCCAATGTGAAACACAATGAAACACAATGTATACACATTTTGTAAGCAAACCAATATAAAAGAGAATATTTAAAATAAAATAATACGTTTGAAACATTGAACACCAGATGATGACACCGTGGTATCATCCATGATATCATCCATGAAGAGTGCAAAATGTCACTACAAAAAAAGAGAAAGGAAATACCAAAATCTTTGAGACCTTAGAAATTCCACTAGATTATCAAGAATCCATATGCTGAAATAAAAGTGCTGAAGAGAAAATTTCATAGGGTAGCTCAAGAAGTTACAGTGAAATGTTATAATGAATTGTGCAAAGAGCTGGAGTGAGAGAGAAACAAAAGAGAAGAACTCACTCAGCATTTCTCAAGGAGAAAGAATTGAAAACAAAGTCAAGCCTCAAGTTGAAATAATTATAGATACTTTGGGCAAAACCATGAATGATCCAACAAGCACCAAAAGAAAATTAAGGGCATACACAGAATCAGTCATTATACAAAATAGAATTGGTTGACATGGAAATATTTAAGAAATATTATTCAAATATACACTTCTATGTATGGAGCCAAGAAGGAAGAAATTGTGAATTTTTACCAAATCTTGGAGTCCAAATTTGACTGAACCTGCAATCAAGATGTATCAATAATAATAGGTACCTGGATGCAAAAGTGAGAAATATTGAAGAAGGAAGAGTGGCTGAAAACTATGTGCTTGGTGATAGAAATGGGGCTGGAAATAGAATTATTGAATTTTATATTTCTTTATTGCAAATACTTTTTTTAAAACATACAAACAATGGATCTTACCTTACACATGGATCTCACCTTATTGGCTGCATAGGAATCAGAATGACTGCATTTGTGGAAGAAATTGTTGGAGAAGCTCAGTATCAATTTGAGTTGGATCATCAATTACTCACATAGAAGTTCAAATTGAAGTAAAAGAAAATGCAATAAGACAACAAGAACCAAGATATGATCTTGAATCAATGCCATCTATATTCCAAGATCATCTTGGAAATAGCTTTGAGGCATCAAACAGCAATGATTGAAGACCAGAAGAACTGTGGGATGTTGTCAAGGTTATCATCCATGAAGAAAGCAAAAGGTCATTATGAAAACAGAGGAGGAAAAGAAAACCCTAAAAATAACAAACCTGAAATGGATGTCAGAAGAGACTCTAAAGATTGCACTGGAGTTTTGAGAAGCCAAAGCAAAAGGAAAACATGCCAAAGTAGTAAAAAGAGCTTAACAGAAAAGGAGCTTAACAGAAGATCTTAAAAAGCAGCTCAGGAGGAGAGAGTAAAGTATTATAATGGAATGTGCAAAGAGTCGGAGAATAAAAAGGAAAGAATGCACATTTGTATTTCTCAAGATGAGAGAACTAAAAAATTGGAAAATTTAAGCCTTCATTTGCAGTTTTGAAAGATACTATGGGCAATATAGTGAATGACCCAGAAAAATATCAAAAGGTGATGGAGTGACTACACATAATCACTATAGCAGAAAGAACAAACTGACAATGTAAAATTTCAGGAAGTACCATATGAACAGGAGCCAATGGTAATGAAGGAAGAAGTGGAAGCTGTGTGGAAGGCATTGACAAGAAGTAAATCACCAGGAATCATTGGGATACTACTTGACATGTTTCACTTAACAGATGCAGTCCTGGATGCACTCACCAGTCTATGCTAGGAAATTTAGAAATTGGCCAATGGATTGGAAGAGGTCCATATTTGTTCCCATTCCCAAGAAAGGTGATCCAACTGAATGTGGAAACAATTAAACAGTACCATTAGGAAGTAACAGTATCACATGCAAGTAACATAGTGACAAGGAGAAATATTGTATAAAACCATAATGGTAGGTAAGTATAAGGATCCAAGAGGGATGGGAGAGGTTTGAAGCAGAGGAATGAGGATGTGCAGTGGGGGCAGGGGAGGGAGAATTAATCATGGGTTGTACAATTGATAGGTGGACAGTGAGGGAAATTGGAAGAATTTGTTCTTGAAAACAATGTATTCGAATTTTGTAAATGAACTAGTAGAAAATACTTTTTTAAAAAATTGCTAGAATAGATAGGGAACCACCAGAAGTTCAAGCAGGATTTAGAAGAGGCCATGGTACCAGGGACATCATTGCTGATGTCTGATTAATCCTAGCTGAAAGTAAAAAAACAAACAAGAAAAAATACCAAAAGAATGTCCATCTTTGCTTTATTGACTATGCAAAGGCATTTGACTATGTGGGTCATAAGTTGTGGCTGACACTGAAAACAAGAGCGCTTAATTGTGTTCATGCAAACCAGCCTGAAGGCTGTTATGCAAACAGAGCAGGAGAACACTGAATAGTTTAAAATTAAGAAGGGAGTGTGTCAGGGCTGAATTCTCTCTCCTTACCCATTTAGTCTGTATGCAGGAGCAAATTATCTAGGAAGCTGGATTCTATGAAGAGGAATGTGGTTTCAGAGAATGTGTTGTGCAGATGACACTACCTTGCTTCTTCCTCCCCCCCTTTTTTTTAAATTAATTTCAATGACCATCTACA
>NW_006399760.1:15731263-15733174 GCF_000299155.1 Elephantulus edwardii | reverse complement strand
CTGAATATACTCTACTCTGCAACCCTCATTCCGGACTCTTATGATAATCATAATGCCCTAAAATATATTACTTTTAAACTATTCTCTCCCTCATTGGCTTCAATGCAGTAAACATAATTTATCCAGTTTTTCTCAGTCTTACCACCCCCATGTCAGTAAGGAGGACTTGAAACACTTGTTGCAGAAGATCAAGGAATGAAACATGAAGTATATGAATGAAATACAATGTATACAAATTTTGTGTGTAAACTAACATAAAAGAAAGGATGTGCTTTAAATTTGGGAAAACAACAACAAAAAAAAAACCAAAACAAAACAAAAAACCCACAGAAACTCCTAAACAGAACCCAACTCTTGAAATTTTGAGCTTGTTGATTTTGGTGTGCCATAGAGTCAGAACCAACTCATAGCTGATCCTTCAGTGGGCTTTGGCAGCAAATCACATACGAGTCTGCCCAGCTTGGTTAATACACAGAACAATTAAGCTTTAGGACCAATCCATGCTCTCTCAAATTATGAGAGACTGATGTGTAAATTTAAATTGCTATAGCTTAGTAGACAGAGAACTGGTGTCCCAGTGGTAAGAAGCTATATTGTGATTATAAAAGCATATAATTAAAATATAACAACAATTAATTAATACATGTCAGGGACTATACCTTTTTAGTGATTTAAACTATCACTCCCCTGCCACTTAGTCATATTATGCCACTTTGCCAAGCTGTGTTAGCTTGCATGTTACCATAATGCTACTGGTAGTTTCAATTATCAGCTTGCCATTCATGGGAGACAGTTTCAGTAGCACTTCCAGACTAAGATAATTTATAACAGAAAAAGGCAATTTATGCTAAAAAAATAACCCGTGCAAATATTATAAGTATCAGCAGAACATATAATGCCAACAGATGAGTGTGAGATATTCCATGATAGATAAGGACCTCAGGTTGCAAGGCATTCAAAATATGATTAGCAAAGAGCCACTTCCTTGAAGTAGTGCCTATATTAATTACATTGTTGTTGTTGTTGTTAGATGATGTTGAGTTGACTAGGACTCATACTGACCAGATGAACAAAAGATCTGAGTCCTGCTCCATCTTGCACCATCCTTATACTTCCTGACACACAAGAGCCCATTGTGGCAGTCACCACATCAATTCACCTGGTTGAGGGTCTTCCTCTCCTTCACCAACCATGTACCCTTCCTAGCAACATGTCCCTATCCAAGGAATAGCCCCTTCTAGCAATATGCCAGAATTGCATGAGATGAAGCCTCATCATTCTTGCCTCCAAAGAGCACTCTGACTGCACTATCTCCAAGAAGTATTCATTTGTTCTTTTGGCTGTCTGTGGGATGTTCAGTGCTCTTCTCCAACACCATTGCTCAAAGGTATCAATTCTTCTTCTGTTGTCCTTAATCACTGCCCAGCTCTCAGATACCTTTTAGTACTAGTAAGGCTATAAATATTAAAACAGAATGCCACATCTTTCTTTATCAGAACAGTTGGTAGATTTAAGCTATTTACTTTTAGTTTAGCATCACAAGGCTTAATCCAACATGCCATCAGGACTCCTTACAATACCTATAATCATCTAATTCTTGTTAACAATTATTACATAATCATGTTAATTTACCAGCAATTAAGTTATTGTCTTTCAGTTTTCAAATCTAACCTTTTATACTTCACCATGACATTGAAGATTTCATCTTGAAAGAATTAATCTCATTAACAACAGTTGATTTCTTTTTTTTTTTTTTTTTGCGATGGGAAAGCCTGTGGTTAGGGACCTCTCTAAAGTACTCAAGAGCAACGGTGTCTCTCTGGAGCCTAAGGTGCACCTGATACAGGCCATGGTTTTTTGCAATCACTTGTTATGCATCAGAGAGTTGGACAATGACTAGGGAGGATAGAA
>NW_006399760.1:15710833-15730905 GCF_000299155.1 Elephantulus edwardii | reverse complement strand
TGTTGTACATAGGGTCGCTATGAGTAGCAAACGACTCGACGGCACATAACAACAACCACAACAACCCAGAAACCACCACTTTGCATGTCTCAGATACACAATGAACTCTTACAACATGCATTTCTCAAAGGCAAGACCACACTGTATTATTTAAGGATTGTTTCTTGCTCCACAAGTAACATTAAAATGATAGAATTAAGTTAAGATCCATTTAATAATTGTATGTATGCAAACATTTCTTTCAGGCCTCAAGGGTTTTTTTTGCCCCTCACTGTGAAAAATCAAAACCTATAAAGGTTCCCAAGAAGGGTCCTGTGCTAGAGACACTTATAATAAGTCAACTCAGGATCCCGATCTTAGCCTCACAGTGCTCCTTCTTCCAGCTCAGAAGCACCAGGATTTAGTCTAAGAGTTCTTTCTTCTTCTCATAGTTCTGAGTTCCAAATCCATGGTTGCTTTTCCTCCAATATAAATTTTAATAATTCAAACTGATTCCATTGATTTTCAGTTTTTTTGGCTCCAAAATCAATCTTCTTGGTACCAGCAGCCAGGAAATCAAAAGATGAATTCTATTGGGAAAATCTGCTGTGAAAGACCTCTCCAGAGTACTGAAGAGCAACAATATAAGTCTGGAGATTAAGATGCAGCTGATCCAGGCCATGGTCTTCACAATTACTTGATATGCACCAGAAAGCTAGACAAGACTAGAAATGATAGAAGAAGAATATTGAATATATGAAGAATATATATTGAATATATCGTAGACTGCTAAGAGAACAACAGGTTCTACCTAGAGAAGGTGAAACCAGGCTACTTCTCATAGACAAGGACTCTGAAACTTCGTCTGACATATATTGGACATATTGAAAAGAGGAACCAGGTGAGCTCTGGTGACCTAGTGGCAAGAAGCTGCAACTGCAATCTCAGAGATGCATGGTTCAAATCCACCAGATGCTCTGCTGGAGAAGGAGGAACAATCTCCTCCTGTACCAGTCAGATCTGATTTGATGGTACACACAAAAAATAATTAAATAAAATAAATTATAAAAAAAGAGGAACCAGTAGAGGGAAATCAAGCTTGGGTGGGTGGAGGGACAGCACAAGAGAGGAAGACCCTTGATGAGGTGGATTGACTAAGTGATTGGGGTAATAAGATTAGGTGTGTCAAAAATTATAAAGTTGGCTCAGGATAGAACAGGATTTAGAGCTGTTGTACATAGGGTTGACAGCACATAACAGGAGATCTGAACACTTGTATAACTTTCATCGTTTCTCCAAGTTCATAGAGTTCTTGGAGGCAAGCTGTGGCCCTCAGGTCTAATTTTAATTGTTTTTGGTCAAAGATTCTTCTAAGTGGTATAACACTGGTCTGTCCATTTGCTGTACAGAGATAGCTTGGGATTACTGTGATGCTAAACCCTGTGAATGCGATAATGGTTACCCATGGTGGACAGTGTTTGGTGCAGCTCCCCAATTTAAACAAGCTTGGAGGCCCAGGTCTGTTAATTTTTGTTGTAAGACTCTTGTGTGAAATGGTATTACCAAATGTTTGTTCCCAGTCTGTAGGTTTTCTTTTCACCCTATTGGGAAAAGGTTTTGATGTACACATGGATTTAATCGTTAGATGGTTCCATGAATCAATTTTATCCTCTTCAGATTGTGCATTTCTGGTTGTATTTGGCAGTCTCTTTTTACATTGGACTAATGTTTCTAAACTTAATCCCAGTTCATCTTTTATGAACGTTATGGTTTGGGGCTTTACTCCCAGGTCTCTGATCCAGCGTGAGTTGATTTTTGTGTATGGTGTGAGATGTGGATCCTGTTTCGGCTTTCTATAGGTGGAAGTTCTGTTTTGCCAGCACTATTTGTTGAAGAGCTTATAATTTATCCATTTGATAGCTTTAATTTCCTTATCGAATATCAGTTGACCATAGATAGCTGGGTCTATTTCTGAGTTCTCAATTCTATTCCATTGGTCTATGTGCCTTTCATTGTACCAGTACCATGTAGTTTTGATTACTACTGCTGTGTGGTAGGTTTTGAGGTCAGGGAGTGCTATGCCTCCAACGTGATTTTTCTTTCCCAGAAGTGTTTTGCTTATTCAGAGTCTCTTGCCTCTCTAAATAAATTTGATAATTTCCCTTTCAATCTCCTTGAAAAAGGAATTGGTACCTGAATTGGGATTGCATTGAACATGTAGATTGCTTTCAGTAGGATTGTAATTTTCAAAATATTGGGTCTTCCTATCCATGAACAGGGCGTGCTTTTCCATTTCTTTGGGTCTTTTATTGTGTCTTGCAGAAATGCTCTGTACAACTCTTGAGGAAGCCTTGGAGATGGAATTGAATAACTCTGGTGGCCTACTGGTAAGAAACTACACTGCAGTCCCAAAGGTACAAGGTTTAAATCCACAGCTGTTCTAGAGAAGAAGTATGTGCAATCAAATAACAACAGTCTTCACTCCCAGGGAGCCTTGGGGGCTAGTGATAAGGAAATGCACAATCAACCGAATGCAGGTGGTCAAATCTACCAGGTGCTCCAAGAGAGAATATGGCAATCTCCTACTGTGTAATTTATAACCTCTAAATCTTGTTGGAGGGTCAGCTATGTTCCAATTTGACTCAGCTCTGAGATCTCTGATGGTGGAATACGTTACAGGCTTCAAAGGAAATCAAAAGGTGATTGGTTTGCAACTTCTCAGGCAAAAGACAATCTTCTCTGATAAAGAATTCTCACTTACTCACCAGAACTGAATTACCTTTAGTTACTAGAAAGTTCAAATGATCATTTCTGCACATAAATGTAAATATGTTTTTGTAGCATGAATTTATTAGGACTTAGACTGCAGAGTTTATTTTATTTTTAATTCATAAGTTTCATAACTATTGCCTCATTGCATTCTTGAGGGTTTCCTTAATCATATTCTCCTCAACAGTGTATGAAATTGTCGGCTGCATCATCAAATGCTTTAAATTGTGCTTATCTAATAAGTGAAACATCATTATATACTTGCTTTGATTTGAATTCATTTAATTATGACTTAGGGTGAATGTTTCTTTCATATGTTTATTGTCTGTATTTATTTTTCTGTAAATTGCCTGTGCATGTATTTTGCTGGTTTTCTGTTGAGCTTTGTATTTTTTTTTAATTGATTTTAATGTGGTAGCTCTTATCTCTGATTCTTTAGCTATCTCTTTGTGTCCTGTGGTGCCAAGTACACATATTTTCTAACCTTATTTTACATTCCTCACCACTCTCATGTATCAGCATTGTCACCCAAGAGTCCTTTGGAACTGTGAGAGCTAGCTGTCTGTGAATCACAATGTGTGTGTGTGTGAGTGTGTGTGTGTGGGTGTGTGTGTGTGTGTGTGCCCTTTTAGTTTTCATAGCCTGTGCCATATGTTTAGGTATGTATTAAGTTGTATTTTAAAACTCTTAATAAACACTAAATCATGACAATGTCCTGGGTGTATACAACACCAAAACAAGAGATACGTAATAGCATTCACTGATACAGAAAACAATTTATTTAATGAATTTTTATTTCATACTGGTTTGCTTAAAAAATTGTGCATACATTGTTTTTCACAACAGATCTTTCCCATTACCTTTAACTACCACTCTCTCTACCCTTCAAATTATGACACCCTATGATTACTCCTCCCCCCAATCCAGCCTCAACCCTCTGCTTCTACCCATCCCCACTTTCCCTCTTGGATCCTCATACCCATTTTACTAGTTATCAATTTCTACAATAACAGTCTTATACAGTGTTTGTCCTTATGGGACTGAGTTAGTCCACTTAGCATAGTGCTCTCTAGTCCCTTCCAAGTTAGAAAGTAATTTTAGAAATCATTGCTCCTGGATGCTGTGTAGTATTCCATCATGTGATTTTTTTTTTCAATCCATTTAATTGTGGTTGGACATTTGGGCTGTTTCTATATTCTTGTAATGGTGAATAACGCTGTTATGAACATTGGTGTGCAAATCTCCATTTGTGTCTCATTTCTAATTTTCTTATTTTCCAAACTGGAAAAGCTGAGTCATATGGAATATCTAGGTTCAGCTTTCTGAGCAAGTGCCAAAGTGCCTTCCAGAGTAGTAATATATAATTTTACAATTCCACAAAGAGTGTCTAAGAGTTCCTATCTCACTGTATCCTCTTCAACACTTACTATTTGCTATCCTGAAAAACTTTGTCACTGCTATTGGGATGAGATGGTATCTCATTTTGGTTTTGATTTGCATCTCTCTTATTGCCAGTGATTTTGAGCATTTTTTCATGTGTCTGTCAGTCATCCAAATATCTTCTTTTGTGAAAGGTCTCTCCATGTCTTTTGCCAATTTTGAATTGGGTTATCAATCCTTTTCTTGTGAAAGCTCTGTAGTATTCTGTAAACTTTTGTTACAAGTTTCTTGTCTGAGATGGTATTGCAATTCCCCCACCCCCAGTCAATAGGTTATCTTTCTACTCTGTTGGAAAAAGGTCTTGATGTACACAGAGGTTTAATCTTTAGAAGGTCCAATTCATCAATTTTATCCTTTCTTGGTTTTGTATTTCTGGCTGTATTTGTCAGCGTTTTTATCCCATGAGGTAGACCTTCTAAGCTTGGTCCTACTTTGTCTCTTATGATCTTTATGATTTGGGGCTTTACACCTAGGTCTTGGATCCACCTTGAGTTGATTTTTCTTTATGGTGAAAGGAATGCATCCTGATTCAGATTTCTGCAGATAGTAGTACACTTTTGCCAGCACCATTTGCTGAAGAGGTTGTCATTTCCCCATTTGATAAGTTTTGTTCCTTACTGAATATTACTTTACCATAAGAGATGGATTAATTGTTGGATTTTTGTTTTCATTCCATTAATCTATTCACTTGTCATCGTACCAGTACCATACTGTTTTGGGTATTACAGCTGTGTAGAAGGTTTGGAGAAAACCTATACCTCCCACCTGATTCTTGTTTTTCAGAAGTGCTTTGCTTATTCAAGTTTTCTTTTCTCTCTAATTAAACTTGACTATTTTCTATTTCTTTGAAAAATAAAGATGATATCCATATTGGGATTACATTAAACTTGTAAACTGCTTTTGGTAAGGCTAATTTTTACTATATCCATGAACAGGGAAAATTTATTTAGTTAGGTCATTTATTGCGTTTTGCAGTCGTGTTTTGTAGTTTTCTTCCTAAAGCTCTTTTGTGTCTCTGGTTAGGTTCTTTCTCAAGTATCTCAATCTGTGGTTGACTATTGTAAATGGTATTGCTTTCTTGGTTTCTTTCTCTGAGTCCTCTTTGTCACTGTAGATAAATCCCACTGACTTTTGTATATTGATCTTTTATCCTGCCTCTCTACTAAATTGATCTGTGATCTCTAATAGTTTGTTGGGTTTCTTTGGTGGTTGTTGTTGAGTGTTTGGGGTTTTCTGTGTACACTGTCATGCCATCTGCATATAGTTACAGTGTTATCATCTTTTTTCCAATATGGATGACTTTTATTTCATTCTCTTGTTGTATTGCGCTAGCAAGGACTTCCAATACAATATTGAATTGAAGTGATGACAATGAGTATCCTTGTCTGGTCCTTGTTCTCAAGGAGAGTGCTTTTAGTCTTTCTCCATTGAGAATGATGTTTGCTCTTAGTTTTGCGTATATACTTTTCACTATGTTGAGGAAATTCCCTTCTATTCCTATTTAAGCAATCTATTTTTAGCCTTATATTGTTTTTTTTTTCATTTATTGTTTTGTTTTGTATAAAGAAGAATAAATCATGTGTGAAACCTAACTCAGGAATTTATTTTTTGACAACTAAATTAGAGTTTAAAATTTCAAAATTGGTAGTTTTTTAGCCCTACTATTTGGTAGTTTATAATATTACCTAGCTTTTTGTGGAGAAAAAAAGGAAAATAATTATTTGGGATTGCTTAGATGATTTCTTGACTAGATAATTCATTTTAAATAATTTACATGGTTACTGAATTCTTACTATTTATACAAGCAAATCATTTCTTTGTATTGAATTTTAATAGGGAAAAGATTTTGCTTCAATGCTCTTTATCTCAACGATTATTCTCAAACATTTTTTCACATCTATGTTGCCCTTTTCTTTATTGTTTCTCTACCCTATGCTCTATACTTTCTCTAGATGACAAAGGAAATCAGACTGAACAAAATATAATGACCTTTTCTGTTTTAATGATGGCTTGATATAAGTGAATAATTGATATAGTTTATACATTTACCTCCAAAATTTTGTTGCATTGCCTTCCTCCCAAAAATATGTGCAATTATCTGGGCCATGATTGTTAGTGTTTTGAATGTAGTAATATAATGTGGCATTTTTCTTTGTGTGTTCTGTTTCACTTTTATTACTTCCAGTCTTCCTAGATTTATATATCTGATTATTAAGAGATGTTTGCAGTTATTTCTTCTCATTATGAATTATGGCACATAAACAAATGAAGGTCTTGAAAGCTTTTCTCTATCCACATCACTAAAATAGACCCTTCCAACCTGAGAGGCTTACCTTCTGGGATTGTGCCAGACAATGGGTTGCTGTTGTTCATAAGGACTTCTCTGCCCCCATCTCTATTTTATTAAAATGAGATCATCTTGTTCTTCTTGCTTCTTAGTACAGAAGTTCCACTGAAATCTGTCCATTGTGGGTATCATTTATGATATTTGGAATAGCAATGGCATCACAGTTACATGCAAATCAGCACCGTACAACAAACTGACAAATAGAAGAGGTGGTGGAGGCTAGTATATAATATCCTGGCAGGAGAAGGATGGGCAGTCTCCTCCTGTACAATTAACTGACTCTGAAAACCTGCCGGAGCATCAGCTTTGGGTCAATTCTGACTCAACAGTACAAAACAACAACATATATCCTGGGATAAATGAATGGAATGGAATACACAAACACTTGCACTTTGGGCCACCTTAAGGTTTATTCATCATATCTGGGAAGAGGGAAGGTTAGTGTAAGAGAGGAATACTGTCAAATAAATGGATTGATACAGTGACTATAATGATGAGCTCGAATGTGTTGGAGATGGTGAATAAGGCACCCGATAGGGCAAGATTCAAGGTTATTGCTCATAGGATCACTATGAATCATAGTTGACTCAAAAGCATTTAAAAAGAACAACAACAAATATTGATTTTAATCTATTATAAATATGAAAGCAAGTTTCTTAGCTGAGGAAGTAGAAGTCAGATTATCTTAGTATTGGTCTAAATTAAAATACATTTTAATCTAGACCAGTCTGAGGTTTAAAGAAAAGGCTACTATTTGAATGACAATATTTCAGTGTTTTTCCTTCCAAATACCTCCTTCCAATTATCCTTCCAAATATCTCCTGCATGCAATGCCTGAAATTTGAGGGATATTTTGAAAAGGTAAATCTTTCTTTGTCATATATAAATAAGGAAAACATAAATACTATTGAAATAATGATAATTTTAATGTATTACGTTTTTTAAGTAGTCATTGTTTTCATATTATTTTATTACTTAATAACTACAACAGTCCATCAATAGAGAAAACTTGCTGATAAGTTCCATCGAGTCAAGCACAATTCAATATGACCCTATGAACAACAGATATGAGCCCTGCCCTATCTTGTTCAATCCTTATTATCTCTGACACACTTGAGCCCCATAGACACTGTATCAGTTCATCTTGGTGAGGATCTTTCTTTCTCTCTTTTTCTGACCTTCCAAGCATCATATCTCTCAAAAAAATAGGTTAACAACTTGTCCAAACATTTGAGACAAAGCATCCTTACTTCCAAGGAGTACTCTGGTTGCATTCTTGCCAAAATACATCTCTTCATTCAATGGAATATTCATGACTCTTCTCCAACACCACAGTTGATCGGAATTGATTCTTCTCCTGTTGTCTGTATTCATTGTCCAGCTCTTATATGCATAGATGATTTTAAAGACTATAGCTTTAATTAGGCACATCTTTGTCTTTAACTTGACATCATTACTCTTCAAGACTTTGAAGAAATCACTGACAATGAACTTTCCCAGTGCTATACATCTCCACATCCCCTGACTACTAGTACCAAGAGTATTAATTGTGGATCTAATAAGATGGACACATTGACAATATCAATTTCTTTCTCCATTTATTATAATGTTGTCTATTAGCTCAGTGGTGAGGATTTTTGTTTTCTGGTTGTTGAGCTATACATAAAGCAAAAGTAAACCTTAAAAACCTTCAAAATATCATCTTTGGTACTGTCATTGAGAGACCAAAAGAAATGAAATTATTAAAAATGTGTATAACTCTATCAAGAGGGAATGACAACTTACTCTTGCCAAGCACAAATAGACACAGATATTTGTGCATAGTGATAAGGAGTTGTACTACCAAGACAAAGGCATGTAGTTCAAATCCATCAACAGCTCTGTGGGAGAAACATGGACAACATCCTCCTGTTTGATTTATTGCCTCTGAAAACTCTCTGGAGGGTCAGTTAGGAGTGGCTTATAACTCAAGAGTACACAGCAACAACAACAACATAAATGTGTATATGGACATACAGATCTATCTGAGCATCAGATATGATGTGACAATGTGACCTAACCTTGTCATTTTGAACTCTCTGACAATTCGGTTACTACTTTGGTAGGAAAACATCTCTTACATTATATGTCAAGTTTTACTTTTTCAAGTTTAAAATTCATTTTTTCCACTTGTATCTTTTCAGATGGTTATATTTGGAAGCAGGAGTGGCATCTACTTCCTAAACCATATGCCTTTGGAAACTCTATGAACTTGGAGAAACAATGTTAGTTAGAGAAAGGCTTCAGGCCTTTTGATCCTAGGATCACTATGAGTCATGCTTGACTTGATTTCAATCAACAACAACATCTGAGGTATGTAATTAAAATTATTTTCATTTATTTACTATGTTTCATAAATATTTTAAACTTTCTATACTTTTCATTTGTTTAACAGATGAAAGATGCGTAAGAAAACCCCCAACAGGTTTCTGCCACACAAAGAATTGATATGTAGCTGCTTAATTCCCTTTATCAATCATGAAGCAACCTATGCTTTAGAGAAATTAGAGTGGAACAATATATAGTTACTCAACATCAATACAAGCCACTGGGTTCCAACCACTGCATCAATACAAACCTAAGGAGAATTGATGAAATGCAAAGCTGATGTAACTTCTTATGATTTTAGCTTAGAAAGATAAAACCTAAGGGAAAAATCAAATCATTCTCTAAACTTTTATTTTAAGTAGAAGAAAATCAAAACCTCTTACCAGATTTCACATGGAAATTTATCAGAAGGCTTTGGTTCAGTTCAGTAAACATTCATGCAGTTATTACCATGTACCTACGAGACACTAAAACATGCTTAGAATATATTTTAAAAAATCAAATATTATGAGTAAATTGTTCTAAATAAACAGTGAATATGTCTGGATAAGTGAGATTTTAGATGATGTTTCTTCTCATTTTGCTTATTTATTTTTTCAAGGTCTGTATTCAGGGGTGTGTGTGTGTGTGTGTGTGTGTGTGTGTGCCATATATAACTTTAGCAGCCTGTCCACATTGGTTCCTTATCCACCTTTGTAAGCTATATTTCTGCTTCCTCTTTCACTATTATTTTGCCCTTATTAATTAATAGTATATTTGTGGGAGGAGGACTTTTTTTATGCATCAAGTTTTTACTTCCCACTATAAACAACCACTTTGGCCTATGTTCATCCATCAGTCCTGGTCTGTCTAGGATCTTTTCTCCTTGACTTGCTTAAACTTTGAGTTTACAGTCTTGTATGTCAATTCCTACTGGTTCTGCTTCTCTAGATAAATCTGGAGAGAGATAAAATTAAATTTGTTATATTATTCTTATAAATAAATATCCCCCTTTCCAGCTTTATATTCTAAATTGATCCCTTTTGCCTAGCATCCTCAGAATCCAATCCTGCATTCATTTTTATTTCTATTGGAAAATATGGCCAGGTCTTGAATGTTCTGCAGTGTATATTCTGTTTTCTTCTCTTTAAAATAGTCAACAGCACTGAAGATATAAAAGATGTAGGATTTTGCTGTGCTCTTGCAGGTACTGCTCTATTAGTCAATTGAGAAGGATGAGTTATATCCCAAAAAAATTTGTAAGGTATATACATTATATACAGTTATACTTGTCTTCCATAGAGAGGAGAAGGATATTTTCATCAGGAATATCAGGCCAGAGAAACCTGTAGGCTCAAGTGTTTAACTAGATATTTGCTCCACACCACTTACTTCTAAGGGTCTCATTATTTCTCTTTCAAGATGCATTAGTTTTGCTGTAGTTGACAATTCATCCTTCACTGGAAACTTGCATTGGTAAATCCTTCATTGGACTTCCCTCAAAACAACAAAAAAGAGCTGTCAAGTCAGCCAGATTCATAGTGACGACATGGATGCTAGAGTAGTGCTTCCATTGACTGACTTGTTTTTTCTTTAGAAGTCTACAGTAAGCTTTTCTTAAAAGGCATCTCATAGTAGTCCAAACAGAAAGTCATGCTTTTACAGACTATGCCTTAGGGAAGCTAATAAACTAGCCAAAGATCATATATTTGAAGAGTATAGGGATTAAATTTGAACCTAGCACTGTTTAATAGTCCTATACACTGCTGAGGAAGCTCTGGTGACCCAGGGTCACCCATGAAAATGCTATCAGGAAATAAAAAGGCATTTGGGGAAAAATAAATTTTCAAGAACTTCTTTAAAGGGCAAAACCCCAAGGATGTTACTTTAAAGACCAAGGTTCACTTAGCTCAAATAATATTATTTCAGTTGCTTCATATGCATCGAGAAGTTAGAGAATGTAGAAGGGGAACAGAAAAAGAACTGATGCCTTTGAGTTATGCTATTGTTAAAGAGTATTGAATATACATATTTTGGAATTACTATCCTGGAAGAAAGATATCCAGAGTGATCCTTAGAGTGAGGTTTCATCTCACCTGCTTTGTGTATGTTATCAGAAAGAACAAATCCCTGGAAGGGGAACTCATCCTTGGGAAGGTGTAGGATTAGAGAAGGAAAAGGAGCCTCTTAAGCAAACGGATTGGCCCAGTGACTGCAACAATGGGCTTGAACACAGAGAGGGTGAATATAGAGCAGAATCAGGCAAAGTTTTGACATTAAACATAGTGTCAATACGAGTCAGAATGAGCTTAACTGCACCTAGGATTTTGAAGCTCAATCTCATATACGTTGGGCATGTAGTAGAAGGGACTGGTTCTTGGAGAAGGACATCGTATTTGAAATGGTAGAAGGACAGCGCAGGAGAGAAAGACCCCAGATGAGATGGATTGACATAGTAACTGCGGCAGTGGGGGTAGGTGTGTCAGAGTCGATGAGACTGGCTCAGGATAGGACAGACATCAGAGCTGCTGTACACAGGCTACTAGGAGTCATACCAGACTTGATGGCACATATCAACAACAATAGAACTGTAAGAAACATACAGTTTTCTTTGTTAAAACTATACATATGTGATATTTCTTTTATAACAGTACTCCATAACTGAGACAGTCTGGGAGTAAGAAATCATTCATTTATTTATGACGCTTTGTCTTAAAACCCAAACCATAGGAGTTCTGAAAGGATTAGAGGAGTGAGGAATTGGTATTTTTTTAGTTTGGTAATATATATGTATACATACATATAAATGCACATACATACATACATACATACATGTATTTGTCATTTATGCAAAATTATCCTTCTACATGTATGTAATTATAAATACAACCCAAAAAATCAGAAGAATTGTAGTAAATATTTAATGACTAGTTTCCTGGCAGCAGTGCACATCCTAGCGCTTGCCCAATCAGATGGTGCTTATACTGCTATAATGTCCAACAGGTCCAGCTTTTCTCTGAGCCTTCAGCACACTCCAAAAGCTGATCATCTACTACCTGGTATTTTAAAAATGGTACAACCACTCTGGAAGACATTTGACCCTTCCTCAAAAAGCTGGAATTCCATATGACCCAGATATTCGACTGCTTGTATTATACCCCGAGAAATGAGAACTGAGGCACAAACGGAGACTTTTATGCCAATGTTCATAGCAGTGTTATTCACCATTGCAACAACATGGAAACAGACCTAATGTCCAACCACAATCAAATGGGTTGAGAAATAGTGGTACCTTTATTTAATGGAATACTATGCAGCATGCAGGAGCGAAGATTTTGTAAATTATTACCTAACTTAGGAGGAACTGGAGAGCATTATGGCAAGTGAACTAATTCAGTCTCATAGGGGCAAATACTGTCTAAGACCATTATTGTAGAAATAGAAAAATAACTAGTAAAACGCATATGAGGATCCAAGGGGGAGGGGTAGAAGTGGAGACGTAAGGATAGACAGGATAGTAATCATAGGGTCAAACAATCTGATGGGTAGAAGGAGGGGTCAGTAAAAGATCTGGGAAAACTCTGGTGTGAAAAACAATGTATACAAACTTTGTAAG
Source organism: Elephantulus edwardii (assembly GCF_000299155.1). NCBI lineage: Eukaryota > Metazoa > Chordata > Mammalia > Macroscelidea > Macroscelididae > Elephantulus > Elephantulus edwardii. The sequence continues at coordinate 15,718,408 of NW_006399760.1, read as the reverse complement.
CAAACCAGCATAAAATAAAAAGAATATATATTTAAAAATAATGCTCTGAGAAGTCAGAACACAGAATGTGCTTGTTTTATGGTTGGCATTGTAACTGCCATTAACGAAGGGAAGGCAACACCAAAAGCCATTGTATTTAGGGAGCTCTGGTGGCCTAGTGGCAAGAAGCTGCACTGCAGTCACAGAGGTATGCTGTTCAAATCCACCAGTTGCTCTGCTGGAGAAGGAGGGGCAATCTCCTCCTGTACCAGTCAGATCTGATTTGCTGGTACACACACACAAAATAATAAATAGTAAAAAAAATTTAAAAAGCTTTATAAATATAAATATTATTACTAATAGCTTTCAGGAATACTCATTTTTGCCAGCTTCTTTAGGAATGACATCATATATCAAAAGAGAGCAAATTCTTTGAAAACTTGACATGCAACCTTTAGTTTCTACAAAATTAGAGAAGGAACCAAAGTTTAAAGGGAATAAAAAACCTCAACAGAGCAAATTTGTAAATTGTAACATTCTGATTTAAAAACCTTTTTAGAATTTAGATATAGATGTTCATTAAATAACAACCAAGATTTTTGTAGGACATAGTGCTAATGGTATTCACGTATACCATCACATTTAGTCTTGTTAAGTTTTTGAGGATTCATGGAATATCATAGCAACAAGAAATACCACTATTTCAGGCAGTCTTGGTGCTTGTATCAAGCACTTAATCTTCTCAGGAGAAATTTCACGGTATTGCATCCTCAAAACAGTTGAGTTGGCAATAGGCTTCTTATTTTTAGATTTTGTTCTGGATTATCTATTTCTTTGTGAATTTTATATAAACCATATATTTATATAAAATAGCATTGTATGATTATATTTATATATTATGTATGCATATCTATCTATTTCCATATATCTCTACATAGAGTATATATCAAAGTTTAAATTATCAATTAGGAAAAGAAAATCTATAATGGATTAATTTGATTTATTTAAAAAAATCAGATTAGGAATGAAAAGATGAGTGCTGGTGAAACCAGCATTTGATTTTCACTTTTCATCAAGAATTGTTTAGACTTTCCCCCTATTGTTCATTTAATCCTTGCAACAACTCAGTGGGACTGATAAGACTGGTGATATACAGGTACATACTGAAGGGCAGAGGAGGTAAAGCTACTTGTTAAATTATATTGATTGTGTTTAGAAGTGGAAAAGCTGGAATTTAAACCCTGGAACTCTAACTCTGGAGCTCATGCTATTAACCATTGTACTAAATTGCCTTCTGATTAGAGACTGCACCCTTGCTCAGTTCAAGTGGCCCATGTCCTCTATTTATTTTCCAGTCTACTCAGATGATTTGATACCTGCCATCCCTACTCTCACAAAGTTGTTTCCAGCAATAACTGCAATAATAGATTTAAAAGCACTTTAAAAGATAATGTGTTCTTCAAATGAGAGGTGATAGTATTACATTGTATACAATGGTTAGTTACTTAGAGCAAAGGACCATTAAACGGTCAGTGATAAGTGTTTGATATTCTATTAAACTAACCTGCAGTAATGGGCTGCTTCTGGATGTACACATATAAGTTCTTCCCAGAATTCATGAGTAAGGCAAGACTCAAACTGCCTGTGAACACAGTCATTTGAAGATACACAAGGCATATTTCTGGAAACTGGGAGGAACTGCTGTAATTGTTTGCACATGCAGGCATTGTCTCAAATATGATTTTGCTATTTCAGAGATTCCCTTGTCATCACTACCAAAATGACACAAGCAGTACTTTTTTGTAATCTCCATATTTGACGCATGAAAGAAGACTTAATTCCTGTTTGAATAAACAACATAATAAGGTTATTGAGATTAGAGACCATTACTATATAAAATTATGTCTAAGTGGCAGATATAATTAACATTGGATTGTAATTACACTAATTACAAGTCACATTAAGACACTCCAGTAATGACAAAGTGAGAACCCTATAATTGAATGGAATAAGTAGGGAAACATGCTGCTCACACTAATTACCTAAATGAGCTAATATGTCTTCAGAGTGACAGTCATGCTCAATGTTATTACGCAGACAAGGCAGTTAGTTGAGTGAGGTATTTAAAAAAAAAAATCCCCCCCTCCCATTTGCTTCCTTTTTTCTCCCTGGGACTTGTTTTAAGTCATCAGCAGCTTCAGACTTTTTTTTTTCCCCTGAGCCGAAGATAATGAACACTAAAATTAGAGTCCTCCAACCTTTCTAAGCGCAAAGTCAGCACAATAAGTCATGGACCCAGATTAGATTCCAGTCTTGGGGTGTCTGGAATGTACTGAACACCGGTTGGTTTCTTAAACAGGCTGATGTTCTCAAATCCCTCCTCTGTCCAGCCTTTTCTAGCGCACCAGTCGTGCAGCTCCAGCACCAAACATGGCTTCCAGCAGAAGGGCTCCAGAGAGGCCCCAGAGAGTGGTTAAAATCTGAATTATTCAAAGCAATTAGAATGAGCATAGCACCGGAACTCACATTTCTGCTACAGTTGTTAAATGAGAATCAACTAATGGTGGAATATGAATCCACAGCATTGTGAATACGGTTTATTTATTTTTGTTGTTGTTTTCTCTTCCCATTATCTTTCCTTTATACCTGTCTGGAGCACTTGGGTAAGACGGGACAAAAGGAACAGTCTGCGGCTATCTCAAACCTTTTTCAAAAGGAGAGATTCTTTCTACCCCCCTCTAAGGAAAGAGGATTACAATATGTAGACAACAGAATTGATGCACTTAAACAGATAAGTAATGTTAAATACAGCTTTCCTTCCTCTTGGATTGGTAAAGAAGGGTAATGGTGCCAGGTAAGCCTTTGTAAGCCGTGCCTTAGAACTGTTTCTACACACTTTCCTCTTTTCCTTATATTGAGGCAAATAAAATTTTATTATCTTCTCACCCAGAGACTGTAGTCTTGCCTCTGAGAAGCCAGGTGCATGGGTTTTGAAATGCAAAGCAGTAAACCAAAGATGCAAGGCTCATTAGTAAATGGATTCTGTATTAGTCCAAAGGTGACCATTTGGTCCACCCACTCTATTAATATTTGGCATGTAACTCAGAAATAATGACCCTGTCCTCCTGCAGCACTCCGTTTCTAGGGTTCTACAGCTTTTGCCATCAATCATATTTTACTTGAAAATGGACTTAATGCTGAATTTAAATTAGGGCTGATAATTAATTTGGTAGTTATGAAAACTCAAATAATCAAACATTAGGAGTTTACATAAAGACATTGATTAAAATAAATAATGTTGTAGGCCAGGCTTTCCCTAATGGCCATGCAAATCAGAGGCAAATGGAGCTTGGCACATTGAATCAAAGGACAAGGAGTGGTGTGACTTTGATTTTATCCTTAGCACTATTTGGTTCACACTGATAATTTTGCAAATTATTTATTGTATTGGTTTTGGACTTGGTGATTAAGAATTCCTTGCAACTTATTTAAATTTCTTGACACTTAAAGTTCAGGGCTTTATTTCATTGTATGCCACCACTTCCAAGTCTAAGAGTTAGCCAAGCTGGCAAGGCTGACAGAGAGATACCGTAGATCAGAGGAGTCAATTTTGTCTGAAAAGCATCCATTAGTAAATATTTAAGGGATTCTAGATCATAAAGAGTCACATATTCTTCCTTTCTCTTTAAACTATTGTCTAAAAATGTAAAGGGAGCACTGGTGGCCTAGTGGTATGAATCTGTGCCTCAATCCCCAAAGTACAGAGTTCGAATCCAGCAGCTGCTCTGCAGGAGAAAGATAGTCTCCTCCCGTGGGGTTAACTGCCTCTGAAAAGCACCAGAAAGTCAGCTATGGGCCAGTTCTGACTTGATGGTACACAACAACAACAACATAAAAATCTAAGGAGGTCTGATGGCATAGTCCAAAGCAAATTGCTCAGCTAAATCAAATTTCATGGAATCCCCACACTACCAGCATTTTCCTATAGTGATTATAGCCTTAGAAACCTGGTGGAGCGTCACTACCAGTTAGAACTGACTCAATGGCACTGAGTTTTATAATAATGTACAAATCATTCTTTCTTTGCTGTACTTCGTACTAATAGGTCTTAGCTAGAATTCAGCCCACCAGTGAATTTGCTGTATGGTCTGCTATCTCCTGCCCTGGCACATGTAATTAAGAGATATCATAGTGAAGGATTTACCCTTTACAAAAAAAACCCCAAATATAAAAATAGTTATAGTTACCTATACTATTATAAACCAATAAAAAGAAAACATAGATACTAAACTATATAGATAAGTTTTTTTAAATATATTCCTATTCAAACAAAGTACACTTTAGGGGTATCAGAGATTGAGAAGGAAAGGGACTTCTTCTAAATAGTCAGAGGGATTAAATGGTTTTACACATGGACCTCAGCAGATGGCCTGAATAGGAATCAGATTGACTACATCTGGGGGCGGGAGGAGGAAATCTCTGGAGAAGCTCAGTTATCAGCAGTCAAAACCAGACCAGGAGCTAAATGTTGAACAGAGCATCATTAATTATGTGCAAGTTCAAATTGAAGTTGAAGAAAATTAAAACAAATCCACAAGAACCAAAATATGACCTTGAGTCTATTCCACCAGAATTTAAAAATCATCTCAAAAACAGGTTTGAGGCATTGAACCCTAATAATCAAAGACCAGATGAATTATTGGATGATGTCAAAGACATCATCCATGAAGAGAGCAAAAAAATCACTGTAAAGATGGAGAAGAAAGAAAGATCAAAATGGATATTAGAAGAGACACTCAAAATCTCACTAGAGTGTCAAGAAGCCAAACCAAAGGAAAGGGATGCCAGAGTAAAAGAGAATATGTGAAACACATTTTAAGTGAATAAAATATAATGTATATAAATTTTGTATTTAAACTAATATAAAATAAAAATAAAGTGGAGAGAGGAAAAAAGCTGGACTCTGTGATGAAGAATGTGGCTTCAGGATTGAAGGAAGACTCATCAACAATTTGAACTATGCAGATGACATAACCTTTCTTGCTTAAAGACATAAGGACCTCAAATGCCTACTGCAGAAGATGAAGGCCTATAGTTTTCAATATGAATTATATCTCAACATCAAGAAGACAAAAATTCTCACCACTGAACCAATAAGCAACATCATGATAGACTGAGAGAATATTGAAATTGTTAATCATTTCGTCTTACTTGGTTCCATAATCAGGGCCTTTGTCAGGAAATGAGAAGACATACAACATTGGGAAAGTGTTGTCAGAGGCCTCTCCAATGTCATAAAGAGCAATGATGTCAGTTTAAAGATCAAGGTGCACCTGATTCAAGCCATGGTCTTTTCAATCACATGCTATGCTTCTAAGAGATGAACTATGAAAAAGGATGGCAGAAGAAGAATTAATGTCTTGGAAGTGTGGTGTTGGAGAAAGTACTGAATACCCCATGAACTGCCATAAGAGCAAACAGATATGTCTTGGAGAAAGTGCAGCCAGAGTACTCATTAAAGGCATCATAAAGCTTCATATCACATACTTTTGACATGCTATGAGAGGGGGTTATTCCTTGGAAAGGGACATCATGCTTGAAAAGGTGAAGGTTCAGTGAAGGAGAGGATGAGCCTCACTGAGATGAACTGACACAGTGACAGCCAGCAATGAATGTCAGAGAAAATGTGGATGCCACAGGATAGGACTGTGTTCAGACCTGTTGTTTATAGGCTTGCTATTTCTTGTACTCAGTTTGATGGCACCTAACAGCAGCACCAGTTGTATCCGTGTTAACTGTCTTATTTTTTTTTTACTTGCTTTGTGGTTGTGTAAGAGAATGCCTTTGCTTGTACACAAAACAGAATAACAGATGGCATGCAGCAGGGAATCAGAACCTAAATGAAGCAAAGAGAACTTCTGTGCAAAATAGACATGGGGGTCAGGGGTTTGATGGATTAAGAACAAATAACTGTGTTAAATACAAGGTGATCCAGGTGTTAGAAAAAAGTTATAAATATGGAAGGAGAGAATCCTAGATTGAATGTTAAAAGTTTAAATACTTCTTAGTATATAAATTAATATGTACTTCAACAGTATACTCATCACCACCCCTTCTCTGACCCTGTGTACTAGGAAGGCCTGGGAGCAACAAAACCCTATCAACAATGAACAAAAATTATGCCCAAATCTTGCCTTCTCAATCTCATCCTCCACTAAAAGGAGACAAGGGGTCTTGGAAAAATGGTGGATTCTAAAAGTTAGGCAGCAAATATATCAGTTGAGCATAGGACATCCTTTCTGGTTTTGTTTTTTGGGTGTTGTTTTTTTTTTTTCAGAGTCTCCTTTAGCCCCAAAATGGCTATAGAATGGTTGATTCATGCCAATAATGCTTAGAAAGCTGTTTGAAGCGTTGTCCACAGACAAATCAGAGAAAATTTGAGAATCAAATAAAGATGGTAGTATAATTTATTCAGTAAGTTAAAGCCAAAACAACTAAACTCATAGTGACCAAGACTGCTTGACTCATACATAATACTGTAGCACAGGGCAGCCCCATACAATTCTAAGGCAGTATGTGTGTATGAAAACTATCACCTCTTTCTCCTTTAGAGTCACTAGTGGATTTTGAGCTGTTGACATTTTGGTGGTTGTTAGTTGTTGTTATGTGCTGTCTACCCATGTGCGATTCATAGTGATCCTATGAATAATAGCTCTGAATCACTCTGTCTTATCCTGGGCCAATCTCACTGTCACTGAAACACCTGTCTCCACATTGCTCCAGTTATTGTGTCAATCCAGTTTACCCATGGTCTTCCTCTCCTGTACTGCCCCTCCACCCTTCTAAGTATAATTTCCTTCTCTAAGGACAGTCCCTCTAGGCAATAGGTCCAAAATACGTGAGACTGAACTTTAAAATCATTCTCTCCACAAACAGTGTATACAAATTCTGTAATAAACCAGTATAAAATAAATATTTTAAAAAGACTTGCCTATAAAAGAAAACCTGTATTTTTAAAATAATTTTTATTGTGATTTTAATGGAAGTTTACAGAAAAATTGGCTTTCCATTGATCCATTGTTGCATATTTTTCTCCTTACCATGACCCCCAGTTTGCTTTTCTTTTTAAAAAAATTAATTCATTGTTGCACAATTTCCTCCCTTCTTCCCACCCAAGTCTACTTTACTATATATCTCTTATTCTGGACTGTTGTTGTGAAAATAGTGCCTAATCATATATTCCTTTTAAATAGTTCTTTCCTTCATCTGTTCTAGTACATGTTTATTATTTATCCTCTCTTTTTTTTTTTTAGTTTCCCTACAACCCCCATGTCAGTCCTTATATAATCAGTTTTATAACAGTGGCCTTACACAGTATTTGTCCTTTTATGACTGAGATATTTCTCTCAGCATAATGTCCTTCAGGGTAATCCATTTTGTATAGTTTATGAGTTCCTTGTGTTGTCTTTGTTTTTAGTTCCTTGTTTTTCAGTGTCATGTAATATTCTATTTTGTAAAAAAGAAAACCTGTAATAAACACTTTAAAGTGGGGGGGGGCAACTTGGCTTCATCCTCTCCAGAACAAACCTGTTTGTT
>NW_006399760.1:15697552-15709966 GCF_000299155.1 Elephantulus edwardii | reverse complement strand
GAAGTCACTAGTGCCAGAGCCTCTTCTAAATCTGGCCTGTATTTGTGGCAGTTCTCTCAGTGTACCATTTCAGTCATTTTTGGATAATCTTCAGCAATATTTTGCTTCCATACAATATCAGTGACATTGTTGGATAATTTTCACACTCTGTCAAGTTACCTTTTCTTGGTTTGGGAATAAATATGGATCTCTTCTAGTCAGTTGACCAAGTAGTTGTCCTTCAGATTTCTTTCCACAACCTGGTGAGCACATCCAGGGCTGCATCTGTATATTGAATGTCCATTGGTGACCCATCAATTCCTGGGTCATTGTTTTTGCTAAGGGCAAACTGAACTTCCTCTTTTACCATCAGTGCCTCTTGGTCATATGTTGTTACATGAAATTCTTCTGTGTCAGCTAATTGTTTTTGGTACAGTGGATCTGTGGTCTCCTTCCATAACTTTTTAATGCTCCCTGAACTATTCAATATTCTGCCCATAGCTTCTTTTTTTTTAAATTTTAATTTTAATGAAAGTTTACAGAAAAGTTGGATTTTATTCATTCATTGTTGCACATTTTCCTTCCTCTGCTTCCTTTCCCCTCCCCCAGTTCACTTTATCTTTCTCTATGTTTTTAAAATATTCACTCACTGTTGTGCAGTTTGAGGTGTGAATTTGTTCTTTAGTTCCTTCAGCTTAAGAAATGCCAATCAAGTTCATCCCTTTTGATTGTCTGGCTCCAGCTCTTAGCACATTTCATTGTAAGAATTTGTTTTGCCTTCCAGAGCTTCCCTTTGAAATCTTCTCTTCATATCCTTAACTTCCTCATTCCTTCCCTTTGCTTTGGCTTCTAGGCATTCTAGTGCAATATTCAGAGTCTCTTCTGACATCCATCTTGGGTTTTTATTCTTTCTTTGTAATTACCTATTGTATTCTTCATGGATGATATTTTTTTGTATCTTCCCACAGCTCGTTAGCGATTACAGCTTGCTCAGATCCACAATCAACATTCTTAACACCAGCAATGAGGATATAAAAAAATGGATTGCATTGGGAAAATCTGCTGTCATGGACCTCTCCAGAGTGCTGAAGAACAACTATATCAGTCTAGAGACAAAGGCATGCCTAACTCAGGCCATGATCTTCTCAATTACTTGTTATGCTTAAGAGAGCTGGACAATGACTAGGGATGACAGAAGAAGAATAGATGCCTTTGAGTTATGGCTCTGGAGAAGAGTCTTGAACAAACTATGGACTGCCAAGAAAATAAATCAGTCTTTCTTGGAGAGGATGAAACCAAGTCTCTCCTTGGAGAGATTTGTGAAGCTCTGCCTCACTTACTTTGGGCAACAAGAGATTGGTCCTTGGAGAAGGGCATCATGCTCAGAAGGGTGGATTGATAGAGCAGGAGAGGGGGATTGATGAGATGGATTGATACAGTATCTGGGGCATTGGAGGTTGGTGTGTCAGAATTAGTGAGACTAGCTCAGGACAGGGAAGGGTTCAGAACTGCTATACATAGGGTTGCTATGCATCACAGGCAACTCAACCAATAATATTAAATGACAGATTTGGAAGCAGGAATGGCATCCACTTCCTAAAGAACTTGCCTCCAGAAACTCTATAAACTTTGAAAAACGTCGATAGTTGTAGAGGGGCTTCAGGCCTTTTGTTCATAGGGTCACTATGAGTCGTGCTTGACTCAAAGACAATCAACAACATAGTATGTATGTTTCTAGAAATGTATTATTTCAGAAGTGGATCACCAATTCTTCTTCCTAGTGTGTCTTAATTTGGAAGCTTTGCTTAAGATATTATTTGACAGACAACCATTTTTACCCAAAAGAGCAGATGAAAGACACCGCCACATGACTTATTTAACAGATTTGGTTTGCCTCCCCCTCCTCTTGTCCTAGTCCTGTCCCCCCTGCCAGGCTCCACTAGCATCTCTCTCAGTTTTCTTACCTTGGAGGGCCAGCACCTCCCTCCTCACTCCCTCCAGCTAATCCCTGATATGATAATTTGGGCCTCTGGCAAGTTTTGGCCACTCATTATCTTTCTAAGCTCAGTAGTGTTGCCACACTGGATAGATCATGCTGGGTGGTAGGAAGGTCGTCCAGGTGGGTGATGCCCAAGTCATCTGGGCATTGGGTAAGCAGATCATGGATGGGGCATGGAGCTAGAGGGAGGTCGTCCTGAAGGGTCAGGTTCCAGGGGGCTGGGGTACTAGTTCTGATTTGTCTGGTTGTTTCGGGGTGGAGGTGTGTGTCTCACTTCTTCTGGTCTGAGCCAGATCCCAGCCTAAGACACAAGGAGACATTTTTGTTGTTGTTGTTGATATGTGCTGTCCAGTTAACTCTGATTGATAACAGCCTATTTACGACAGTTCTGAATGCTGCTCTGTCATGAGCGGATTTCATCCTCTCTGACACACCTACCCCCATAATTGCAGTCCAGGAAATAAAAAAGCAAACTGCATTGGGAAAATCTGCTGTCAAAGGCACTCCAAAGTACTTAAGGGGCATTATTTTCGTTTTGGGGCTTAAGTGGCCTTTGTTCCGGGCCTTGTTTTTTGCATTTCTTTGCCTTGCTTCGGGGACTGGACAATGACTAAGGACGATAGAAGAAGATTGATTCCTTTGAGTTGAGGTGCGTATTTAATATACCATGGCCTGCTAAGAGGACAAACAGGTCTGTTTTGGAGAAGGCGAATCCAGGCTGCTTCTTGGAAGCAAGGGTTTTGAAGCCCCGCCTACCATACTCTGGTAATGTTGCAAGGAGGGACCAGTCCTTGGAGGGACATCATGCTTGAAAGGGTGAAGGAACATCACAAGAGAGGAAGACCCTGGATGAGGTGGATTGACTCAGTGACATTTTGGTTAACAGCCCATAAATTGATACAGGTGAAAATTAGTTACACAAATATTTAATTGAATATAATTTGAAGAAAAAGATAAAATTTTATTGTTTCTAAGTGCTTAGCCTAATGAGTAAAAATTTGCATTGCCAACCCAAAGGCAGGTGGTTCAAATCCAACAGTGGCTTTTCAGGAGAAAGAGGAGCAAGTTCCTCCTTTACAACTGACAGCTTCTGGTGGATATAATACTAATTGAAAAATCAAAGTATACCTCATCAATCATGTGAAAAATCTGAACTGTGTGCCACCAATACGATGCAACTAGAAAATATACACTATCAATCTTTTGATTTTTTTCATCTGTGATGCTTAATTTATTCATGATGAAACATCAGGAAAGCTTTAATCAATGAGTATTCTACAAAATATTGGCTTCTAAGTCATCAAAAGAATTAAGGTCATAAAAACCAAGAAAAGACTGAGAGAATATTACACTTTAAAGAAGAATAAATAGGTACAGCAACTAAATCTAATACATAATACACAACATGTTTAGGGACAATTGGCAAAACTTGAATGGGTTTAAGTATTGAATGGTAATATTGTATCAGTGTTCATTTCCTTATTTTAGTGGTTGCATTTGGTTGTATAAGAGCATGATCTTGTTTGTACAACATTCATTAAATGTTGATGAGATACCAATTTGGGAAATAAATCTAAAATACTATGTTGGTGTTACGTATCTTCGAGTCGCTTGCGACTCATAGCGACCCTATGTACAAGAGCTCTAAACCTTGCTCTATGCTGAGTCAATCTCACTATCTCTGACACACCTACTTCCATTACTAAAATCACTAAATCGATTCATCTCACCGAGGGTCTTCCTCTTTTGTGCTGTCCCTTCACCCTCCCAAACATGATGTCCCTCTTTAAGAAATGGTCTCTCCTTGCAGCATGCCCGAAGTATGTCAGACAAAGATTCAGAATCCTTGCCTTTTTCATGCATGATGTCCTTTTCCAAGTTCTGGTTCCTCCTGGCCATGTGCCCAAAGCATGTGAGACAGAGTCCCAAAAGCCTTCCATCCAGGGAGCAGCCTGTTTTCACCCTCTCCAGGCAGACCTGTTTGTTTCCCTGGCAGTCCACTGTACATTCATCTCTCTTCTCCAGCATCCCAACTCAAAGGCTTTGATCCTTCTTTCACCCTTGTTTATTGTCCAGCTCTCTGATGCATAGCAAGTAATTGTGAAGACCATGATCTATATCAGGCACACCCTAGTCTTCTGGCTGACATTGTTGCTCATCAGTACTCTAGAGAGGTTCTTGACAGCCAACTTTCCCAAGGCAATTTGTCTTTTATTTCTTGACTGTCTGGTGTCAAGAGTGTTGATTGTGGAACCAAGCAAGCTGAATTTATCATCAATCTCAACCTCTTCTTCATCCATCATAAAGCTGTCAATAGGCCCAGCGGTGAGAATATTTGTTTCTTGATGTTAAACTTCAATCCATATTGAAGACTACAGCCCTTTACCTTTATTCCTCCTCATAAAGTCCAGTTTACTTTCTCTATAAACATAATATAATAATTCTATGTTAAAAGGATAAAAATGTGAATTTTAAATTTACGTGATCTAGATTGTAAAATAGCTTAAACACTTAATGACTGAATGGTTTTGGTCAAACAACTTAACTATTTGGACTATCTTATCTGCTAACATGTATGATAATACGTATATTGCATTTGATGTATGTTGTAATATTGTTAAATAAATGAGACAGATGTATTCAAGTGGCCAAGAATAGTGCCTAGCTCTATGTTGCGTTTGTTTGTTTGTTTCCTCTGGTCTGTTATAACTCACACTCTATCAATAACAGATGGAACTTTGCCTTTTCCTATATCATTTTCCCAATCTTTGTCAAGCTAAATCCCATTGTTGCAATCATTGTGTCAATCTATTTTGTACAAGTTTCTTCTTCTCTTTCATTGGCCCTCTATTCATCATGATTTTTTTGAGGACTAGAACCTCCTTACAATATGTCCAAAATATGTGAGAAGATGTGTCACCATTCCTTGTCTCCAATGCTACCAATAATGCTGACTGCTGTAATATGTCATTGACTTGCAACGAACTCATTGCTGACTTTTCAGTGGGTCCTCTGAAGCTGTGAATTGCATAAGAAGAGATTTCTAATAATACTGTGTTATGTACTCTCAAGTCATAACTGATTCAGTTTATCCTCCAGCAGTTTTTCATAGGCAGTAAGGTACAGGGAAGTGATTGCTCATCTGTCTCTTGCAGAGAAGCTGAGAGATTCAAACTACTTGCCTTTGAGTGGGCAGCACAACTCCTTACCACTAAGCCACCAGAGCTTCCTGCTCATAATATCAGTACTAATAATAATGGAGCTCTGGTGTCCTAGTGGCAAGAAGCTGCCCTGCAATCCTGAAGGCATGCAGTTTGAGGCCATCAGCTGCTCAGTAAGAGGATGAGCAAACTCCTCTAGTGTGATTAACTCCCTCTGATAATCCCTCAGAGAGTCAGCTATGGGTCGGTTCTGACTCTACAATACACAACCACAACACAACTAATACTAATAGAAGTTGAAGTAGTGGATGTACTACTGCTCTCAATAATGGTGTTAGTAGTAGTAGCAGAAGTGGTAATAACAGTGGAAATTTTGTTATAGCAGTAGCAGTCACTCATTGCCATAAAGTAGGAACCAATTCATAGCTGACCTTCCAGTGTGTTTCTAATGCTGTAAATCACATAGGAAGAGATTGCCTATCTTTCTCCAGAGAAGCTTCTGTTAGATTGGAACTGCCAGAGAGGCATGGTCTTTGGGCTAACAGCACATCTCTCATGGACTACACCACCAGTAACTATTACTATTATTATCATCGTGATCCTCATGGATGATGTTTATGGGGAACTGCCACATCAAATGAGTCTTAGATACCTTGTGTGGTTGTAACAGAAATATCATGAATGAATGATGATAATCTGGAGAAATTTATTGTTTCATAGTTTAGGAGTTTTGAAGCCCCCAAGTAGGGTGTGGCTCTCCAGGGAAATCCTTCTGTGTTTACTCCAAATTCTAATAGTTGACAGTAATACTTGACATATTGGGGTTTGTAATTGTCATTTTCTTCACCTCCCTGTATGTCTCAATTTCTGTGTCTACTGCGGTCTCTTTCTAATTCAGAGACAATCAGGTTTAGAGTTCATGTAAACTTATCAACATAATGAAAGAAAAAAATTCTTATTTCCTTGCAAGGTCATGTGTACAGGTACAGGGACCAGAATTTAAACATGTTGCTCATGGGGGTTCGGGGGCCACAATTCAATCTATTTAAAAAAAAGGTTTTAGTAGCCATAATATATCACAGGTAAGGGAGTAGAAGACAAATGGGTGTGGGAGAAATAGTGACATGAATGGAAAAGCAGTCTCAGTATTAAAAGTCATATGAGTTAATATGTGGTAAAACACTTGGATAGTGCAATCTAATGCTTCAAGTCTTTTTCTGAACACTGCAGGGAGTCACTTGTTTTCACTCCTGATTCCTGCTATCCTTATCCCAATAGACAGGTCTTTCTTTTCTTGTACCAGTTTTTCACTTATGAAAGTATTCTTGATCTGTATATAGTTTTATGTTGATAATTACAAAATTGTAACTTTAGGATAAATTTCTTGATATAGAATTTCTCCCTCATTCAAAAGTCTATCAATCTACCTAGCATTCGTTTATTTTACTGCTCCAGAGAACCAAGCTTAAGGGAACCATTTTCTTTAGACTAGTAATAAAGGAAACTATAAGTTTCTGTGTAGTGCTTAAATAGGAGGAGGGAGCCTTGATGGCTAGGCCCATAGGAAATTGCATTGTTAACCCAAAGTGATGGTGTTCTAGAAATTAGAATACACCAGCAAGCCAATGGGAGAATGATAGGCAATCTCCCATGTGATTTGAGGCCTCACAATTCAAAGGGATGATTTGTTATGAGTCAGTTCTGACTTGGCAGCAGTGATTGAGTGAGTGAGTGAGTGAATGAATCTGACTGAGGTCTCTTGGTGTTCAGTGAATGTACGTGTTCCTATTATTTTCATTAGATGCTGTTGAGTTGAATACAATTCATAACAACTTGATGAACAAGTGATTCTATCCTGTGACATCCTCACAATCTCTGACACATTTAAGTCCATTGCTGCAGTCACTGTGTCAGCCCACCTGGTTGAGATTCTTCACCTTTATGATCCCTCCACTTTGCCAAGCATGATGTCCCTCTCCTAGGAATAACCATTCCTATAAATATGTCCAATTATGTCAGACAAAGCTTCATATCTTTGTCTCTATATCTTTTTGTTCTTTTGGCAGTCTGTGGGACATTCAGCACTAAAAAACCCTATGAATAAATAGAGCAATATGAATAGATAAAATGTTCTTAGGAATTCTCTACATTTAATATATGTTATGTTATATATTATATATGTTATGCTATATTATATTATTATATTGTTATATATGTTATATTTCTCTCAACAACCCTTACTGGTTTTTTTAGCCATTGCTGCCTACCATTCTTCCAGCTCACAAGGCCTGAGTTTTCCAGCTGTGGACAAGTAAATGCTACTAACTCTTCTCTGCCAGGACTCTTGGTTTTCAAACAGAACTAAGACTACCCATCAAATTTACTTTTAAAGTTATTATACCAGAGGTACTGGTACCAATTAAGATGCCATTCATCAGTTAAGTCCCTTCTAGGGGTATAAGTATAATAAATATCTTGAGGTATAGAGTTAACACGTGGCCTTCATTCTAATGTTGGGCAAGTTATTTAACTTCTCAGAGTGACTTAGGTATAATTGAAAAATAATATGTATATGAAATGGGGACAGAAATTAATACACAACAGGGATTTTAAGTTGTCATAATACAGTTACTGACTGGAAAAGATACATATTTATTTCCATTAAAAAAAAATTGTGTGGAAATTATCAAACAACATCACTAATATCATATGCAAGCAAAATCCTGCTGAAAATTGTCCAAAAATTACTAGAGTAGTACATCAATAGAGAACTCTCAGAAATACATACTGTATTTAGAAGAGGCCATGGCACTAAATATATTATTATTATTACTAATGTCAGATGGGTCTTGGCTGAAACCAGAGAGCACCAGGAGGATGTCTACTTATGTTTTATGGACTATGCAAAGGCATCTGATTGTGTGGATCACATTAAATTGTAGCTAGCCATGAGGAGAATGGAAATCCCAGAACACTTGGTTATGCTTAAGCTAACCTTATACCTAGACTTGGAAGCTGCTGTCTTAACAGAACAAGAGAACACTACATGGTTCAAAACCATAAAGGGGTGTGTCAGGGATGTGGATGTAACCTCTTTATATACTTTTTCACTCTATATGCAGAACAGATCATTTGGGAGGGTGGACTTTCTGAAGAAGAAGATGACATTAGGATTAGAGGAAGACTCATCAACAACCTGTGAAATGCTGACGAAATTGCCAAAACGAGGAGGACTGGAAGCATTTGCTACAGAAAGTCAAAGATTGTAGTGTTGAATATGGATTGTGTCTCAACATCAAGAAAACAAAAATTCTCACCAAGGAGCCAATTGGCAGCATCCTGACAGGTTGGAGAAAACATTGGGTGGTTACAAATTGTACCTTTCTCAGATCCACAATAAGCACTCTCAGCACCAGCAGTCAGGAAATCAAAAGACTAGTTGTCTTAGGAAAGTCTGTGGTCAGAGACATCTCTAGTGTGTTAAAGAACAACAACATAAGTCCGGAAACTAAGTTGCGCCTGATTCAGGGCATGGTCTTCTCAATTGCTTGCTGTGAATATAAAAGGTGGACAATGACTAAGGATGACAGAAAAGGATCAATGCCTTTGAGTTATGTTGCTGGAGAAAAAAACTGAACATAAAGTGGGCTTCCAAGAGAACAAGCAGGTTTGTCCTGGAGAGGGTGAAACTAAGTTACTCCTTGGAGACAAGGATTTTGAAACTCTGTCTCATAGTTTTGACATGTTGCCAAGAGGAATCAGTCCTTGGAGAATGATAGGCGTAGAAGGGTAGAGAGTTAGCACAGGACAGGAAGACTCTGGATGAGATGGATGTACACAGTGCCTGCAGCAATTTGGGCAAGGGTGTCAGAGATGGTGAGACTGGCTCAAGATGGGGCAAGGGCCTCAGTTATTGTCCATGGAGCCATTGTGAGTCATAGTTGATTCAATGACACACAACAACAGCTATAGAAGAGCGCTACACTAGACATGTTACGTAAATTATATAAATCTGCAGATTTATAATGCAAAGAAAATTATATTCTCATTTTATAGATGAGAAAAATTGGAGATCAAAGTGGTGAAGCACTCTGTTTTAGTCTACCATTCTAAGCAAGAGACAGAGTTGGAATTCTGACCCAAATTTGGCTACTTTTAAGCCCTGGCATATTTTACTTTTGTCTGTTACCTCTGATGGATAGATTTTTCTCCAGAGCAACAAAGAGACACATTTCTCTGTGGTATTTCCTGTTTTTCTATTTCAAACATCCTCTTACTTGCCAAAGTTGCCAGGATCAAAGACATAGTTTATATATTGAAATACTGCCGCCTGAAGAGAAAAATGTGTTTCATCATGTTTAATCCTTTAACTAATTCCCTACAGATATTTAAATGCTCTGGGTGAATGACAGTGGACACATTTTAATGAGAAAAAACCTAGAATGGCCATCAGGGGCATTTGTTGGGGGAGATGAAGGGAATTACAAAACAGAATCGCTGGAGTTCTGCAACCCTTCAGAACTCATTAGTGTCCAGTCAGAATCAATTCATAGCTGACCCACCAGGACATTTTTCTGGAGTTATAAATCATATAGAAGTAGATTTCTCATCTTTCTTCTGCAGTTGCTAGTGGATTTGAATCACCAGAGACAAGCCTCCTTGGATTATCAGCGAACTTTCTTTGGAGTAGGCCATGAGAGCTCCCCATTGATGTCTTTGTTGTTTTTGTGTAACATAGAGTTGAAACAAACTCATAGCTAACCCTCCAGTGGGTTTTGAGAGGCATGTATTGCACAGGAAGAAATGAACTATCTTTCTCCAGAGGTGCCGTAGGTAGACTTGAACCATGAGGCGTTGGGCTGTCAGTACAGTTCATTATACTAAGCCATGTCAGGAACTCTCAGAAAGGCAGAAGGCCTCCTCAAGGTAGTATATCCCAACTTCCCTCTTCACTGCTATTCCCCTAACTCTCCTTTAGCTCAACCTTTTGTTTTGATTCCTGGATGTTATTTTTGTCCTTGGGAGTAATGCATTTGACACTGGCTCATAGGAACTCTGCTGGATGGAATAGAAATGTCCCAAAGGTTTTTGAGGACTAATTATTACAGAAGAAATTGTAAATTGGTTAGTGGGTTTGAACCACCTGACTTTTTGTTAGCAGGAAAGGTTTTTTGAATAGTTACTGTTCTCCCTGCCCCAAAATTCTCACTGGACTCTAGCCAGGACCATGTCACACATAAGCAAGTATCTCAGAAGTGCTCAGTAAATAAGTGTTGATTGAATACAGCAACACTCTACAAAAGATCTCTTCCTTGTGAGTGGCAATCAACCTCAGGTACAGCCTAGTCAAAATTAAACCCATATGCCACTTAGGAGTCACTAGGAAAGTTTATATCATGCAGGACATTTGTTTTGCCCAAATTCCCTTCTCACTATAGAAACAAAATGGGCTTAGAAATGGTATGTATTGGTCTAAACCAGCAGAGAGGAAAAGAGAATCAAATAGGTCTAAGGAACATGGAACTAAAGAAGTTTACTATCAGAAAGTTCAAGGATTATGAAATATTCAATAGAATTTATTTCTTTTTTCCATATAAGCCCAATCTTAAAGTTAAGTTTTATCAATTACTCAAAATAATCACTGCCAAGTCAGTCATATGCAATTTCTGTGTTTAACTTTTTGAGGAAATACCACACTTGACTTCCAGAGTGATTGTACCATTTTACAATCCTCCCAACAGTGTATGAAAGTTACTATCTCTCTGCATCCTCTCCAATATTTATTGCTTATTGTTGTGTTAAACTTTGCAACTGCCACTGGTGGTGTTTCATTGTGGTTTGATTAGCATCTCTCTTGTTGTCATTGATTGTGTGCTTTTCTTTATGTGTCCGTTGGCCATCTAAATATATTCCTTTTTGAAAAGTCTATTCATGTCTTTCACCCATGTTGTTATTGGGCTATCAGTTTTGTTCTAGTGGAAGCCCTATCGTACTGTAAACATTCATGATAAAACCTTTGTCTGAGATGTCATTGCCAAATACTTTCCCCCAGTCAATAGGTTTTCTTTTCATAGAAAGTCACATTTATTGGTGTTATTTTCTTCTGGTTATGCATTTCTAGCTATATTTGCCAGCCTGTTTTTATCTTTGGCTAGGCTTTCTAAGGTAGTTCCTGTTTTGTCTTTTACAATCTTTATGATTTTGTGTTTTACTCCTAGTTTTCTAATTCACCTTGAGTTGATTTTTGTGTACTGTGTGAAATGTGGATCTTGCTTCAGCTTTCTGTAAGTAGCAGTCCAGTTTTGCCAGCACCATTTGTTGAAGGGGTCATTATTTCCTTATTACATTGGTTTTGTTTCCTTGTTTAATACCAGTTGACTGCAGGTAGATAGATGGGTTAGTTTATGGGTTCTTGCTTCTGTTCCATTGGTCTGTGTGGATGTCATTGTACCAGTACCATGCTATTTTGGTTATTATGTCTGTGTCTTCTAGGACTACACCCCTAGGAAAATATAACTGTGACACAGAGATTTGCACATCTGTATTCATAGCAACACTATTCACAATACCAAGAACATGGAAACATCTTAAATGCCCATCAATAAACAAATAGAAATAAATAGAGAAATTGTGGTACAACCACAAAATGGAAGCCTATACAGCACTCAGGAGCAATGATTTTGTAAAATGCTATGTAACATGGGTGAGGGTAGAAAGAATTTTGCTGAGTGAACCAAGTCACATAAAGACTCTTACTGCATACGGCCATTATTGTAAAAATAGTTTTTGTTATTGTTATGTGCTGTCGAGTCAATTGCAACTCATAGTGAACCTATGTACAATAGCCCCGGAATTTGCTCTATCGTGTGCCAACCTTATTGTCTCAGACACACCTACCCTCTTTACTCCAGTCATGAATCAATCCATCTCATCAAGGGTCTTCCTCTCTTGTGCTGTCCCTCCACCCTCCCAAGCATGACATCCCTCTTAAAGGACTGTTGCTTTCTAGCAGCATGTCCAAAGTATGTGAGGGGAAACCTCTGAATCCTTGCCTGTAAGGAGCAGCCTGGTTTCACCCTCTCCAGGTTGAACCTATTTGTTCTGGCAGTCTATGGTATATTCAGCACTCTAACACCACAGCTCAAAGGCATTAATTCTAGTCATTGTCCATATTTCTAATGCATAACAAGTAATTGTTTTAGACTATAGTCTAAATCAAGAGCACCTTAGTCTCCAGACTGACATTGTTGCTCTTCAGTACACTGGAGGAGAGGT
>NW_006399760.1:15679827-15681084 GCF_000299155.1 Elephantulus edwardii | reverse complement strand
TTTGCTGGTCCAGTTGTTTGGGTTTATTTATTGCAGAATCTTGCTTGTTAAATGTGATATTAATGATATTGTTCAATAATTTCCACACTCTGTTGGTTCATCTTTTCTTTGGAAAAGGAACAAATATAGATCTCTTCCTGTCAATTGACCTAGGTGGTCCTCCTACTAGTAAGATATGTATAAATGTCCAAAGGAGAAAGAGGAGAGGCAGGGGCTGTGGATCAAGAGTGAGTTTGGTTGATGAAAGGAAGGGTTAAATGAATTACAAAAAGTCCAGTGGGATCTGAAAATAAAGGGTAATAGTCGGCAGAGACCAATGGTGATTAATTATATAATACACAGTGTATAGGAATTATAATACAAAATACAATGTAAATGAAGTAATGTGTGAAACACAAGGTATATTAATGAAAAAAGATGTAGAGATGGCTTCATAAACCTTTGTATCATTTGAAAATAGTGACAATGCTGTTGTTGCTGTTAAGTGCAGTTGGGACATAATAACCAAAATAGTAGCATGGTACAGGTACAATGACTGGAATGAGAAAGAAGGATCAATAGTCAGAAAACTTGGGGACAGAAATCAGCCTGGGGATAACATGATCACATTCTGCACAATTAATGATTTATTCATTATTAATACTTTTTATAAGAACCAAAAATGCAGGCTATACTCATAGATTTCACCTGATGGTATGCATAGGAATCTGACTGATTACATCTGTGGAAGGAATCATTGGAGTATTTCAGTATCAACAGTGAAAACAAGGCTAAGTGCCGGTTGTGGAACAGACCATCAGCTACTCATATGCAAGTTCAAATTAAAGCTCAAGTAGGTGAAATCACATCCACAGGAGTCAAAATTTCATCTTGAGTCTACCTCTCCACCCTTGAATTTAAAAACCAACTCAGAAACAGGTTTAAGGTCTTGAACACTAATAAACCAGATGAATTGTGTGAAGATATCAAGAATATCACTCAAGAAGAATGCAAAAGGTCATTAAAAAGGGTGGAGGAAGAAGACAAAAAAGATGTCAGAAAAGAGACTCTAACAATTGCCCTAGAGAGAACACCAATAAGCTAAAGCAAAAGGAAGACATCAAGAAGTTAAAAGTTAAATAGAAGATTTCAAAGGGCAGCTCCAGAAGACAAAGTATTTTAATGAATTGTGCATGGAGCTTGAGTCAGAAAATCAAAAGGGCCAAACTTGCTCGGCATTTCTTAAACTGAAGGAACTGAAGAACAAATTCAAGCTGT
>NW_006399760.1:15677253-15678525 GCF_000299155.1 Elephantulus edwardii | reverse complement strand
GAGGCAAAGATTCTGAAGCTTCATCTGAACATACTTTGGGATTGTTGCAAGGAGGGACCAGTTCTTGGAGAGGGACATCATGCTTGGGATTATGTAGGGACAACTGGAGTAATGAGGGTAGGTGTGTCAACTACAATAAGGTTGACACAGGTTAGAGCAGAGTTCACAGCTATTGTAAATAGGGTCACTAAGCATTGCAAGTGACTCAATGGCACATAACAATAATGAGATAGATGATAGATAGATAGATAGATAGATGGTTGGTTGATAGATAGATATACTATAATCCATGTCTATCATTCTATCTATAGTTATGTTGTTCATAATGTCGGAAGTGACCTGTAACTGATCCTCCAGTGGGTTTTCAGAAGCAGTTATTCAACACAGGGGGAGACTGTCCATCTTATTGAGCAGAGTAGCTGGTGGGATTCAAACTGCATGCCTTCAGGATTGCAGTGAAGCTTCTTGTGCTATGCTAACCATGGTTATTGTTCTAACACGCCATTGGATAGCTTGCAACTCACAGCAACCTTATGTATAACAGCTCTGAAGCCTGCCCAGTCCTGAGCCAGTCTCACTGACTCTGCCACACCTATCCCCAATGCCCCTGTTGCTTATCAAACAATTTCATCCGAGGTCTTCCTGTCTTCTGCTCTCCCTCTACCCTCTCCATAATGTCCCTCTGCAAGGACCGGCCTCTTTTGGCCATGTGCCCAAAGTATGTGAGATGAACCTTCAAAATCCTAGCCCTTAGGGAGAAACTTGATTTCACCCTCTCCAAGACAAA
This sequence comes from Elephantulus edwardii, assembly GCF_000299155.1. NCBI lineage: Eukaryota > Metazoa > Chordata > Mammalia > Macroscelidea > Macroscelididae > Elephantulus > Elephantulus edwardii. Next base: position 15,677,738 of record NW_006399760.1, on the reverse strand, counting down.
CATATTTGTTTTTTTGGTAGTTCATGGTATGTTCAAGACATTTCTAACACCACAATTCAAAGGCATCAAATTCTTCTGTCATCCTTACTCATTGTCCAGCTGTCTGATGCATAGCAAGTAGTTGTGAAGACTATGGCTTGGATCAGGTGCATCTTAGTCTCTAGACAGACATCTTTGCTTCTCAGTAATTTGGAGAGGTCCTTGATGGCAGATTTTAACCTGTAATTTGTCTTTTAATTTCATGACTACTGGAGCTGAGCAAGCTTTAATTTTTAACAAACTCAATCTCTTCCAATGTTTGTAGATAGATAGATAGATAGATAGATAGATAGATAGATAGATAGATAGATAGATAGATATAGGTTATATAGATATAGATGATGTAGATATATATAGATGAAGGCAGAAGTTCAAGCTGCTTTGAAGGAAATAGCAAAAAATAAGGTCCCGAGAATAGATGGTATACCAATTGACATATTTCAGCT
>NW_006399760.1:15669776-15672848 GCF_000299155.1 Elephantulus edwardii | reverse complement strand
CAAATACTTTTTCCCAGTAGGAGGCTTCCCTTTTTACCCTGTTGGAGAAGTTTTTGGATGTGCATAGGGATTTGAGTCTTAGAAGATCCCATTCATCTACTTTACCTTCTCCTGGTTGTAGGTGCCTTTATGTTTCTTATAAAACATAGTTACAATGAATAAGTCATTGATTGTGCAAAATCAAACATTCTATATTTTGTCACTGAGGTTTTCCAACTACTGATCTTTCTTCTCTGTTCCCAACTTTTGCATTCCAGTCACCCATTGTTATTATTATTGCATCTTGATTACATGTTCAATCAATTTCTGACTGTAAATGTTGGTTGTAAATATTCTGTTTCCTCTTCTTTGGCTCTGGTTGTTGGTGCATATATCTGAATGATAGTGGTATTCACTGGACTTCCTTGTTGGACAAGGATAAGAAAATGAGTGCCTCCCATACTAGGCAAAAAATTCGAGGTGAGCAAGACTTGACATGAGAAGACATGAGGTGAGCAAGACTTGCAGTGAGTGGCAAGACTTGAGGGACGTTGAAGTAAGGTATTAGTGAGAGTGAGAGACCCTGGCGATGTTGGTGAAGAGATTGTGGAATTGCTGTGCAGAAACTATGGAAGGGGTGACCTGAGGCTTCTTATATTTTTGCTGGCCACGGTGAAATATTTTTGCTGTTTCTGTCAGGTGCTTAAAGGAGAAGCTTACTTGAAGGAGAAACTGCTCTGAAGCAAACCTTGCTGATTATTTAATTTGATTGCTGAACTGAAACCAGAGCCTGCACTAAGAGAGAAAGTGTGCTTTGGAACTTGGGCTAAAACTTGGACTTTTATTAGATGATAATCCTTGCCTCCTCAACTCTTCAATTTGCTTCCCTAATAAACTCCATTCTAAGTACCACAGCTGTGAGTGACCAGCAAATAAACCTCTCGCTGTTGGTGTGACTAGACGCTGTGGGGCTGGGCTATGAGCTCTTTATCTGCTTTCTGCTCTGGGGCAATGAGGGGCTGTGCTATTCTTACTCCTTCTGGACATGTCAGATAGACAAGCATGGCCTTGTTCCCTCATGTCCTGTTTTCCGCTCTTTAGGCAAGATACTGTTAAGTTTCTTTTTGTTAAGACAACATTTAATAATATATTATTTGCATGCTAATGTATACCAACAAACATGACACATATTTTCCTTTACATTTTTGTCAGTATAAGATCCTAATTTTAACTCTTGTTATTGTTATTGTTATTGTTGAGGACTTTAGAGTTGGAACCAAGTCATAGCTGACCCTCCAGCCAGTTTTCAGAAGAAGTAAATGGCTCAGAAGGAAATGAATCATCTTTCTACTTCAGAGTAGCTATTGGCAATGTAATCCCTTATCACTAAGCAATTACAGTTCCCTTTTGACTCTTAGTGAACAATAATTATAAATTTAGAAATGTAATTAGCATATGTTCCCTTTGTCTTTATACAATTACAGTAAAGATTTTTCTTTATACTATTATGACTAAGATACAGCAATATAAACTGTGATGATGACTACATCTCTTCTGCTTTGCCTTGAAGTTAGAAGATAAAAAAACCTTACACCTTAAAAAGCTAAGTAAAACAAATTGTTTTGCTCTTATATAAAAGTCTCTTCCAAAATATGACCATTCTGCAAAATTCTGGAAAATACTCAGCATGAATTATTTACAGTAAATAATTGATTTTTTTTTCATTTCTTGATACTATGCTTCACGTTGGACCATTATGCTGATCTTGTTATCATTCCATCTTTTAAATTAAAGCATCTTCTGCTAGATAATTCTGTACAGTTATTCAGGTGATCTAGAGTAAATGAATAGGTAAGTATGCACTATGCACTTCTAGGAAAAGTTTGAACAATTTTATGTTACAAATATTGAAAAAATTTATATTAGTAAAGGCTATTTTAATGTAAAAATTGAATTCTGCATTTTCCAGCAGATGTAAAAGTAATTGATTGAACTTTTTACCGATGCTTGACCCTTAGAACTGGCAGGTCCATGGATTTTCTGTAGACTCTGTAAATGCAACCACATTTTGATAGATATTTTAAAATGTTTGTCAGAAATAAACAGGAAGAAAATCTGAAAGTAATTTTTTAAAGTCAGAAGGTATTATGCTTTCCAGAATTTCACTCAGTTACTATCATTCTCTTTGCTCCTATTTAATATTCACACAGATTTTTGGGTTTGGGTTTTTTCAAAGTGACAACTATAAATTAAGTATATTTCAGCACCTTCCAGATACCTTAAATCACAATTACCCAGTTTCTTTTCCCTTTGCCCTCCCTCCTGTTAAATGAAGAGTTGTATATGTTACAAGAGACTATTTGATCATTGAAGAGAGACAAAATGTTCTGCTTTTCAGCACATTTTAATCCACAGCTGGTGCACAGATTGGCAGAGAGTATATGTTAGTTTTAGCTGTGAATTTTTTCAAGTTGAGGTTGCCTATATTTAGATTTCTGGAGTTTAGAATTGCTGAAAGTAAATGTTTGAATGAGAAAAATATTGATTGGAGGGAAATACTGTTTAATAGAGGTGTTGATTTTGACCAGCCTGAAATATGCTCATGTTGGATGAACACTTGCAATAAAAAGATGAAATTGTAGATATGACTGAGAACTCATATTTATTTTAATATTATGCATTGAAGATGAAACACGGTTGTTTAATTTGATGTCTAAAGAATATTTGACCCTTTGAAGAGAAAATTCTCTCTAAGTCTGTAAAATGAAAATGAGATCTTAGTAATAGAGGAACACAAAACCAAATTCAGACTTTCAAATTTTATTTTCAAGTTCATTAGAATCCTGAAAGTGATTATTTTACTATTGACTCTTGAACTTGATCATAAGCGAGCCTCTTCAACTACAGAAACGAATGCAAATGTTAATCTATTTCATTTCATCCCAGAACTAGGGTTTCATTCATCGAATAAATATTTAATTGACTACCCATTGAGTGCAAGGCAAAGTATTAACCTTTGAGGATATTTGAATTTTGTTTTATTATTGCTTTGTGAAGTATAAACAAACATAAAAGGTTTTCTTTTTATATTCT
>NW_006399760.1:15664947-15669676 GCF_000299155.1 Elephantulus edwardii | reverse complement strand
GAAGAAACATGGTCTAAGGGTTCAATGAAACCAGCTGTTCAGTTGGAGAATGATGACACTTTCCTTTTGTATGATTGATGCTGTCGGAAGGTCAGCTTTAACTCCACGGTATACAAACAACAACACCACTATATGATGTAAAATTGTGATTTTTTTGACTACGTCTATTATTCACAGAGAAACACAAAAATTTGAAAATAAATATACGAAAGAATTATAAATGGTTATCCCCAAGCGGTAGAAAATTAAGCAATGTATAGTTTTGTGTGAGTATGTGTTTTACGAAGGCTTTTTACATAGTTAACATGAACTGCTTATAAAAAAGGAAAAGTATGGGGTTCTCTGATGGCCTAGTGGCAAGAAGCTACACTGCAATCCTAACGGTGATTTGAGGCCACAAACTACTCTGTGGGAGAATGATGGGCAATATGCTTCCATCGAATTAAATGACTCTGAAAACCCACTTGAGGGTTAACTATGGGTCACTTCTAACTCTATGTTACATAATAATATACAATATTAAAAAGATAAATAGAGTCAAGGAGTGAGACAGTGAGAGAAAGAGAGAGAGAGAGAGAGAGAGAGAGAGAGAGAGAGAGAGAGAGAGAGAGAGAGAGAGAAACAGACAGATACTACTGAGAATTAACCAAACTTTTGGTCTGTCTGATCTCATGTTTCTCTTCTTTTTCTTCTGGAGCAAATGTATAGGATCTGTGTTTGGATTAGACACCATTACACCTCTCTCACTTTATCCTGCACCTCCATGGGATTTTGGAATTTCTCAATCATTCCCTGTTCACTAAGGCGTCTCGTCTCATAGATCAAACAGCTCACCTCTCAAAATATCTGATATTAAAGATATTTCTCTCTGTGCTCCCTCTTTAACTAAGCACAGAGTAGTGGTGGACATCCTGGCCTCCAGGTAAGTCATTTAAGGGAGGGTAATTAAAGTGGATATCACACTTTGGAGATGTTCCAAGCTCATATAAATTTCTATTCTTTAAGTTACCTGTATCTTCTGGTTCTTTGTTACAACATCCCTAGGAAATTAACAGATCCTTTGACAGAGGTACACTTTAAACCACTACCACTGCCGCTGCATAGGTGTGGCACATCAAATGATGGGGTTTGGTAAAAATTTGAAAAGCCAAGTATTTGTTGGTTTATTCCAAAGATTGTAATAATTGGTTTAAAATTAAGAGTGAGCCTGAACCTGCAAATTTCCAGCAAGTGAAAAAGGCAATTTAGGGTTATTCATCCTCCCCACATTTAGCCCTCTTTTGTCAACATCCAGGTCCCTTTTTACTCTTATTTCCCAGTTATACTCTTCAGACCTCACCTGAAAGGATATTTGTTATATTTTCCTCTCAAAGCAATTGTACAAGTACTATATTTTATTTCCTCAGGTTGCTTCTTAGAAACTGGGTAAAGGCTTTATATTATATGTATCCAAGCTGTGTTGATAGCTGATAAGAACCAGATGTATTAGATGTGTTAATGTGTATGCTGATAAGATTGACAGTTCTGCAGTGACCTTCAGATTTGAAGGTCTAATAGGGCTTTAAGAGACCAGATGGTGCAGTAAGATTTGGTAAATAAATGAGAGATGAAGAAATTTTCCCAACACCAACTAATAATAGACAGCTATCTAACATTTGTCTAGTTCTCTTTTTCAGAACCTATCTGAGACTGTATCTACTGGAATTAATAATGCTTGTCTGTGTTTTCTGTGCCAGTATCTAACAGATCTAGCAGTTTTTAAAAAGCACAACTGTTTCTTTCAGAAGGGTTCTGATGTTGCCTATCAAAGAAACACAATTTGATCTTTGGGATACTACTTCATCAAGGTGCTGATTTAAAAAAAATAAAAGCCTTCAATTTATCTTTTTTTATTTTAAAAATGTACATATAAGGTAGCCAAGACACAGTGGATTTAATGCTGAGCATTTTGCAAGTTAGTCAGAGAAAGAAATTTTTTTTTGATTGGCTAGGGAAAAAAACGAAACACCTCAAAGCAAAACCAACCAACCAACAAAATAATCCGCTATGAAATTCAGTGGCAAAAGTTCTGTTCATTTCTTAAAGGTCAATTGAATTGGGCTGATTATAGTCTATGATTAAGTGGTCCTTAACCTATACTGTTCTACTCTTAACCTCCTCAGATTGTCTGTGTTTTGTTCAAATACACAGAATTCTGATTACATATTTTCCCCTTGTATTGAGAAGAGAGGGAGATAGACACTGTTCTATTGTAATCATCACTTATGTTTATTTCCAGGCCTTTGGGTAAGCTGATTGCACATGTAATTTTACTTAAATGCATATATAAATTTTTACTTTCTTGGTATTTGAAAAGGATGTGTGATAAATAGGACTCTTTTAAAATGTGGAAATCTGATTGTAACACAGTTGATAGGTAGGTGAATATGTGGGTGTTTAAAGTATAAGAAAAAGCAAAAAGAAATTAAATACAGAAATTGATTTTAAGACTATGTGAAAATCACTTAATTCTATACTTCTATTCTTATTTTGAAATTAAGAATAATAGTATCTGTCTTTTTGTATCTCAAAAGTAATTGTAAAGTTCATAATAAGCTAATAGGAGTTTAAGTGTTTCTAAAGTAGAAAGTTATGTTTCAATTTTATTTCTGAATTAAATATTTTGTCGATATAGGTGGATGGTATTAGCTTAAAAGTTGACTTCTTTTAGCCATTACAGGTAACCCCCTTTGGTTCCAGATACCTTCGCTGCAGACATATTGTTTTACAAATTATCAACACCTATAAGACTGTCATTGTTGTTATGTCCCTTCTAGTCACCTGTGACTCATAGCAACCCTATGTACAACAGCTCTAAACCCTGCTGTATCCTGTGCCAATCTCACTGTCTCCGATACACCTACCTCTATTACCCCAGTCACTGAATCAATCCACCTCATGGAGTGTCTTCCTCTCCTGCACTGTCCCTCCACCGTCCCAAGCATAACATCTTTCTCCCAGAACTGGTCTCTCTTTGCAACATGTCCATAGCATGTCAGATGAAGCTTCAGAATCCTTGCCTCCAAGTAGCAGCCTGACTTAACCATATCTAGGACAAACCTGTTCATTCTCTTAGCAGTCCATGATATATTCATGCCTCTTCTCCAACAACACAGCTCAAAGGCATCAATTCTCCTTCTATTCTTCCTAGTCATTGTCCAACTCTCTGATGCATAGCAAGTGATTGAAGACCATGACCAATCCATATTGAAGGCCATAGTCCTTGACCTTCTGCAGCAAGAGCTTCAGGTTCCCCTAAGTTTCTGCAAGCAGGGTTGTGTCAACTGCATAACACAGATTGTTTGATGAATCTTCCTCCAATCCTGATGCTACACTTCTCCTCATAGAGCTAAGCCACCCAGATAATCTGTTCTGCATATAGGTTGAAAAGATAGGACACATATTTGGCATATACCCTTCCTAATTTTGAACCAAGCAGTGTTTCCTTGCTCTGTCCTGACAACTGCCTCCTGTTCCGAGTATATGTTTCACATTAGCACAATCAAGTATTCTGGGATTCTCATTCTTCTCAGAGTCAGCCACAGTTTGTTGTGATCCACACAGTCAATTACCTTTGCATAATCAATGAAACAAAGATAAACATTCCTCTGGTACTACCTGCTTTCCGCCAAGATCCGTCTAATATTAGCTACAATATCCCTAGTACCATGACCCCTCCTAAACCTAGCCTGTACTTCTGGCAGTTCTCTGTTGATGTGCTGTTCCAGTCATTTTTGGATAATCTTCGGCAGAATCTTGCTTGCATGAACAATTATATTGTTCAATAATTTCCGCACTCTGTTTGGTCACCTTTCTTTGGTGAAGCACATCCAGGGTAGCATCTGTTAGTTAAAATACATCAATTACCATACCATCAATTCCTGGGGACTTAGTTTTTGCTAATTTCTTCAAAGCAGCTTGAACTTCTTCCTTCATCACAATAGGCTCTTGCTCATATGTTGTTTCATGAAATTCTCCCAATTATTTTTAGGACAATAACTCTGTATACTCTTTCCATCATCTTTTAATGCTTCCTTGATCATTTAATATTCTGCCAAAGCATCCTTGAAGTTTGAATTTGTTCTTTAGTTCTTAAATTCCACCCTTTTTATTTTCTGACTCTAGCTCCTTGCACTGTAATATTTTACTTTTTCTTCCTGCTCTGCCTTTTGAAATCTTCTGTTCAGCTCTTTAGTATTTTGAATTCACCCTCTGCTTTGGCTTCTCAGTGCTCTAGTACAATATTCAGAGTCTCTTCTGACATCCATTTTTGTCTTTTTTCCCTTCTCTGTCTTTGTAATTACCTTTTGCACTCTTCTTGGATGATGCTCTTGATATCCTCCCACAACTCCTCTGGTCTTCACTCATTGGTGTTCAAAACCTCAAACCTGTTCCTGAGATGGTTTTGAAATTCATGTGCGATAAACTCAAGGTCATATTTTGGTTCCTATGGATTTTATTTAATTTTCCTCAGCTTCAGCTTGAACTTGCATATGAGTAGTTGGTAGTCTGGTCCACAATCAGCATCTGGTCTAATTTCCGCTGGTGATATTGAGTTTCTCCAGTTATCCTTTCCACAGATGTAATCAGTCTGATTTCTATGCCTACCATCAGGTAAAATCCATGTGTATAATTTGCCTTTCTTTTTCTATTTTTTAAGTTCTTTTTTTAATAAAATTTCATTAATTTT
>NW_006399760.1:15634647-15659491 GCF_000299155.1 Elephantulus edwardii | reverse complement strand
TGCATTATGCTTATTATGCTTCCATGGTTATCTGAAAAGTCAGTGGTTCAAATCCACTAGCTTTTTCTTAAGAGTAAGATGACCAATCTTTTTTTATAAAGATTTACAGCCTTGGAAAGCTAGTGGAAGAATCAATGAATATAAAATGATCAGGAATTTACTCGCTGTCTGTGGAAGCGAAATGATTTTACATAAATATAACTTAGATTCACTGTTGGCAAGTCAGAATCAACTCATAGCTGACCCAACAGCAAGATTTTGGAGGCTGTCAATCACACAGGAAGAGGCTGTCCATCTTTTCCGCCCAAAAATATTTTGTAGATTCAAACAACCTAAAAGGAACCATGGGAATCTGATGGTCTAATGAATCAGCAATAGACCTTCCAACTCAAAGACAGGTTATTTGAATCTACCAGCTGTTCCATGGTGGATTGAATTTTTAGTTTGGATGGAAATCATCTGAGTTTTGAAATAAACACATGCAGGGAGCTATGGTGGTTTAGTGGTAGGGAGTTGCACTGGTAACCTAAAGGAACATGGATGAGTCAAACTTAACAATAATACTGCACATGTACACACACACACACACACACACACATTGTTACTATGTACCTGAGTCAGAATTGACTCATAGTTGACCCTATAGTGAGTTTTCAAATACAGAGATTTCCCATCTCATTCCTGTGGAACAACTAGTAGATTTGAATTGTGTGCCTGTGGGTTGACAGCTCAACTAAGCCATTAGAGCCCCCTTCTTTGGAAGTAGGAAATTTGTGGAGATATATTAAAAACCTTCACAGGACTAATAATCATTAAATAATAAAATAAACTGTGGATTTACTATAACTAAATACTATAACTAAATATCAAGGCTATAACCACAAACGCATAAGGAGTTTCAGAATTATGCTACTTATAATAATTAAAAATGGATTCAACTGAAATATAATTATATAATATTTATTATACAAATAATTATGTGACATAGGCTGAACTCAATGACATGCTAAAATATTGTTGGATAAGTGAAGGATCATAAAAAGAGAGGTAGACCCCTAAGGAGACAGATTGACAACTGACTGCAACAATGAGGTCAAGCATGGTTGAGATAATGAGGCTGGTGCCGAATAGGGCAAGGTTTAGGTATGCTCTTCACAGGGTCTATATGAGCCAGTGTTGGTTGACTTGTTCACACCAAATTATGAAGCTATGAATCTTTCCAAATTATTGAGGAACATGTTATTTTAGGGACTAAGGTGTGCATGATTCAGGCATGGTCTTTGCAATCACTTGCTATGCATTTGAAAACTGGGTAAGGAATAAGAATGGCAGAAGAATTAATGCTTTTGATCTTTAGCATTGGAGAAGAGTGCTGAATATCTCATGGACTGCCAAAAGAAAAAGCCGATATGACTTGGAGAAGGTACAGCTGGAGTGCTCCTTGGAGGTAAGGATGGCAAAGCTTTGTCCTGCTTACTTTGGGCATGTTGCTAGGAGAGGCTTTTCCTAGGGGAAGGACCTCATGCTTAGAATCACAGAAGGACAGCAAAGGAGAGGAAAACCCTCAACAACCAGGTGTATTGACACAGTACAGTGATGGGCTTGAGTGTGTTAGAGATTGTGAAGATGGTACAAGCTAGGACAATGTTCAGATCTGTTGTTCATAGGGTCACTTGTGAGTGGTACTCAACAGTACCTAACAACAACAAGAATTAGGCTCATTGCATAAATAGAATATTTTACATTAATAGTATACTTGACAATTTATGGATAGATGTAGTTCTTTTGTGGCCATGAAATAATGCTCTAGCAGATATAGCACAATTCCCCAAACTCTGATACAGATCACAGAATAGATTTGGAAAATAAAGATTAAAGAAACATGTTAGTGAAAAACTTCTATGGCTGATGAGTGACAGAGGATTTTATGACTCCCCAAAATTTCTTACAGAAATAACTACCTTATTTCAAAGTCACTTACAGCAAAAGAAAGTCAAGGAGACAAGGATGCCCACTGTTGTCACTTCTATTCAATATTGTATTGGAAGAGCTTGCTAGGGCAAAATGACGAGTTGCTGTATGCAGATGATATTGTAGTGTATATAGAAAACCCCTAGGACTCAACAAAAAAAATGTTAGAGCTAATGGATCAATTTAGTAGGGAGACAGGATACAAGATCAATGTCCAAAAGTCAGTGAGATTCTTTGACAATGACAAAGAGAACCCAGAGAAGGAAACCAAATAAAGCAATACAATTTACAATAGCCAACCACAAATTGAGATACCTGGGAATGAACCTAACTAGAGACATGAAAGAAATGTACAAAGAAAACTAAAGAACGAGACAAAATAAAAGACCTAAATAAATGGGAAAAATGTTCCCAGTTCATATGTGGAAAAACTCAATATAGTGAAAATAACAGTCCTATAAAAAGAAATCTACATGTTCAACACAATTCTAATACAAATATCAAATTCATTTTTCAAGGAGATTGAAAGGGAAAGTGTCAAGTTTATTTGGAGAGGAAAGAGACCTCAATTAAACAAAGCACTTGTGAAAAGCAAGAATGAAGTAGGAAACATAGCACTCCTTGACCTCAAAATCTACTACACAGTGGCAGTAACCGAAAACACCATTGTACTGTTACAATAACAGGCACATAGACAAAAGGAACAGAATAAAATGCCCAGAAATGGACCCCTCTATCTATGGTCAACTGATATTCAACAAAGAATTAAAACCTATCAGCTGGGGAAATGATAACTTCTTTAACAAATGATGCTGCAGAATTCTGAAACAGAATCCACATCTCAGACCACAAACAAAATCAACTCAAGGTAGATCAGAGACCTGGGAGTAAAACCCAAAACCATAAAGTCCATAAGAGACAAACTGGGACCAGGCTTGGAAGACCTAGTTTATGATTTATAGAGGATGCCTAATACAGCCAAAAATGCACAATCTGGAGAGGATAAAATTGATGGGTGGGACTTTTTAAATATTAAATCCCTATACTCATCATAAAATTTTCCAACAGTGTGAAAAGAAAAACCTACTGTCTGGGAAAAACTTTCCAGAATTCTACTGGGCTTCCAGAAGAAAAAGAATGAGAAACCAATTACAAAATGGGCAAAACACATGGAAAGATTACACAGAGGAAGATATTCAGATGCCCAGCAGACACATGAAGATATGCTCAAAATTATTGACAATAAGAGAGATGCAAATTAAAACCACAATGAAATACCATTTTACCCCAGTAGCAGTGGCAAAGTTTAGCATGACAGAAGCGATACATTTTGGAGAGAATGTGAAGATGTAGCAACTCTCAAACATTGTTGGTGGAATTTGAAAATGGTGAAACCACTCTGGAAGGCAGTTTATTATTTTCTAAAAAAGTTGAATTAAAGAAACTCCATATGATCCAGCTATTCCACTACTAGGAATATACCCCGAGGAAATTAGAACTAAGACACAGAGATTTGTACACCAATGGTCATAACAGCATTATTCACCATCACAAGAACATGAAAACAGTCCAAATATCTAACCACAACTTAATGGATTAAGAAGTTGTGGTCAATTCACACAATGGCATACTATGCAGAACTTTGGAGCAAAAATTTTGAAAAATACTACATAATTTAGGAGAGACTGTAGAGCATTACGTTGAATGAACTAATTCCGTCTTATAAGGACAGATTCTGCATAAGGCTATTATTGTAAAAATAGAAGGATAACTAATAAAAGATTTATAGGGACCCAAGGGATGAAGGGGAGGAGCAGAGGAGTGAGGATGGTTAGGGGAAAAAAATCACAGGGTGTAGATTTTGATGGGTGGAGGGGGGATGTAAAGGAAATGGGAAAGATCCAGTGAGGACCTGAAAAGACAGGGTAATGATAAGCACAATACAATGGTAATTAATTTTATAAAACATAATGCATGGGAAAGATTGTATGAAACACAATGTGAGTAAGAATAGTGTGAAACACAGTATGTATTAATTAATATAAAATAAAAATTAAAAAAAAGAAGAAAATCAAAGAAGAAGAATATAGTTTCCAACTTCCCATATTTGCATCTAACTAAATCATTCAAGTGGTCAAAGTTAAAATAATATTAATTACAAATACAGTAGCTCGGCATCTGATATGTAATAGAATTTGAATCAGAGTTTAGTGAAAGAATAATAAACTCACTTGAGATAAAAATTTTAAATTTAAATAAAAATATGTACAACTTCTCACTTTTTCAGTGTAACAGTACTAATTGCTCTAATACACTTTTTAATGAACACAAAGATTTCTATGGGATATACAATTTAGTATTTCTAAAATGTATTATTTTTAAAACTCACCTTAGGAGCACAGGTATTTTCATAAAGTAACTTCAAAAGATTTTGTTTGTGTTTTAATCTTTGTGTATGTTCTCAGTGACATAGCAAACTTCAGCAGGGCAGCAAACCACAAATGCTGGCGATGTTGTGGAGAGATTGGAGTTCTTATTCGCAGCTTGTGGGAATGTAAAATGGTACAATCATTATGATAACTTAAAGAAAGGAACATATATGAGATTCTAGAATAAACAAGATGAATTTAAGTATTCAAATAAAAACCAAAATGTTGACAGTTTTAATTCACCCAGAATCACCTAGGAAGAATGATCACAGCCATTAGAAGCCTATTTGGACACAGTTCCAGTCTGGAAAGATGGGATTGCTGTATATCAGAATCAACTTTATGACTTTTTTGGTTTTTATGTAAGGACAGTTATTTTGTAAATTATTTTTGATTGTCATTTTTAAGAAATAAACAAGAAAAGAATATAGTATTTTTTATGATATATTTTTTAAAAGAAACTGAATCTGTTGTTCTATTTCAGCTTATACTTAAAGTCTTGATTCCTCCACTGAAGTAACAGGTATCAGAGAACTCATTTTTCTTTCCAAAGATATTTTATCCATGGGAAATAAGAGTAGCTATTACTACTATCTACACTTGATAAAATGAACCAAATATCCTATTAATTTTCTTCAATATGCATCTTTTCACAATTCAGTTCATACTTGTAGTGAAGATTAATTTAGAAACACAAATATCATGCTTTAAAATCATATACAACTCCTATTTTCACAATAAGACCACTGTTATTATAATAATGACCTTACTTTGAAAATAGAAGGTTAATTGAGTAAGATATGTATAAACATTCAAAATGCAAAGGAGAGAAGTGAGCAGAAAAAGAAGTAAGGAAAATCACAGGGATAACAGAAGTTAGGGGAGAGTTTGTGTGTGTGTGTGTGTGTGTGTGTGTGTGTAATGTAATGAGAAAAGTTCAATGGTGGTTTGAAAAGATGGAGTGATAATAAGCATAGAGCAATGATAATTAATTATAAAATAGAATGTATGTTAATTGTATAAAACACAAAGTATCTGTACAAAACATGATGTATATGCAAATCAATAAATTAGAAAAATAGATAGAATGCTATGTAGAGATGAGATGGTAATAAGATTTCAAATCTAATTTCTAGAAATGGGTTCCATAGTATAAACTTTAGGGAGCACTGGTAGCCTAGTGGGAAGAGCCTGTGCTGCAATCCCAAAGCCACGCAGTTTGAATCCGAGCTGCTCCCCAGAAGAAGGATGAGTGATCTCCTCCAGTGTGATTAATTGCCTCTGAAAATCTCCAAGAGGGTCAGCTGTAGGTCGGTTCCAACTCAATGATACACAACAACAGTATAAACTTTAAAACGGTAATGTCTTTTGTCATGTTAAATTCTAGTTATACAGGCCTACTTCAAATCACAAATAACATTATTACGGGCAACAAAATAGGATACATTATTAAAATTGGTTAACTACCCTCTATCAAAACTTCTAGCCATATCATAGGAAGGCCTAGAAGGTGGACAATAACACCAGGATCTGGTGGCTTAGTGCTAAGAAGCTGTGCTGCAATCCCAAAGGCACGTGTTCAAATCCACCAGCTGCTCTGACACAGAAGGTTGGAGTCTCCTGTGCAATTTACTGTCTCTGAAAACCCACTGGAGTGTTAGCTATGGGTCATTTCTGACTATAAAGTTCACAACAACAGGTTAAAAGGCCAGTACTTGACCCAAAGATAAAGTTGTTGTTGTTGGTGTTTGATGCCGTCGAGTTGTAGAGGACTCATAGCGACCCTATGAAGGAACGGCCTGAGCAATGTTCGTACATAGAGTTTCCGGAGGCAAGCCATTTCGGAAGTGAATGCCGCTCCTGCTTCCAGGAAGATAAAGTTAAGAAAGCCAAAAAGGGAAATAGGAGTGGAAAGTAAGGATTATTGGAAATGAGAATCACCGGGTAAGTGCAGGAAGAAAACAGTTACAACGTGTGAATTTAAAAACAAAACAAAAATTACAAAACCCCATGATCCTTTTAATTAAAGATAATGAATGCTATAACAGATTTTAATAAATCTGTTAGAGACAGGTTTGGATCACTGGGAAGGTTTAAGGACTGAAGGTTAGAAAAATTAATCCTGTGTGTCTCGTTTGGATCATAAACAGGAACCAAATGTGGTATCAAAACTTTGAAAGCACAAAAACTCATAGAGTAGTCAATTTTCATCAAGTTTCTAGTTTTTCACACCACATTTTCTTTTTCAGATGATCTCATAGATATTCTCTTTGCTAAACTGTACAGCTATTTTGCTATTATCTTATTCAGTGTGAGTCTTCGAGAACAGTCTTTCAAGTGTATTAAACCGTGATTACAGTGGATATCATCCTGCCCGTTCATTCTAGCATTTAATTTGGTCACAGAGTCCATGACTGTGAACTGATTGGGTGCATGGAATATAAATAAGCTTTATAATGAGAGAGAAGCCCTGTGTTTGAATTTATTTACTCTTCAGTATGGAAGTTTGGTGTTATTTATTTATTTTTGTGCTCAATTATATAAGTATTTTCAAATGCTTTATCAAAGTATTGTGTAAGTAGGGTTTAAACATCAAGAACAAATGTCAATCTGTGAATCCTATTTTTATATCTACAGTAAATAATACCCTTTAATAGACTGAATTGTAACTTAAACCTTTACACAACTGCACCATGAAGAGTGTGCTGCTGTTTATAACTGCATTTTTTTTAAGATATAGGGAGAGGAGGTATTTAAAAGTGCTTTGTAACTCTTAAGGTTTTATCTCACTGCCAAGTGTTATGTGTTACGTAGTGTGTGCTAGGCATTGATAAACCTTATAATCAGCTTGATTTAAATTGACACAGGACATCCCAAGTGACTTTATAGGTTTATTATTTTAATCACTCAACCATGATTGTACGCATTAGAAATGAAAAGGTTGTTTTTATTCACTGATGGGGGATTCATTAATTTAGTGAAAGAAAAACAATTTAAGATCAACATAGTTTATCATTTAGTGTTATCTTATTGAGGCATTAGTTCTCTTTGGTCATTAGGCACAGTATATTGCCAATATTGTTATTTTATCTAGCTCAAGTGTAATTGTGAAAATAATAAAATTCTTTATTGCAAATAATATATAATTCATATTAATATCAAATGAATACTCACAGTTTACTTTTATGACCTGACTTCATGGTGGTATTTTTAGGCAAGAACATGCTATTGTTAATGTTTCTTTTTGTTAGTCCTTTCCTCAAATACAAGAAACTAATCTTTTTCTCTCTTTGCATACAACCTGAAATAATCTAATGTTATACTTACATGATGTAAGTTATGACTCGATTAGAATCTGATTTTCAGTAATTTGACAGATAATATGCAATCACTTTCTATTTTGGATCAGATGTGAACAGCCAATCAGTTGAAGAAGGAATTTCCTTAGGGGTGTGACTTAACACCTAACCTGTAGTTCTTAGGATACATGCCCTAAGAAATATCGGCGACATGACATTCAACCCTCTGAGCTATCAGAAGTCTTCAAGACTGTTGTTTGATCCATGGGTTTTGGAATTGTGATGAACCATCCATTATATATATATATATATATATATATATATATATATATATATATATATATATATTTATTTATTTACTGATTTTGATTCACTAGAGAATCCAGACTAAGCACCTACCTATCTACATAGCAAGAGCTAAGAAATTATTTGTATAAATGCATTTATCTCTAGAAGTTTAAAATTTATAAAGAATTTGATGACATGAGAAATTTTGAAGGACTGTTCCTAATTGAAACAAGTGCTGTGCTGTGGTTTTGTAACTCACTGACAGTCCTCTGGCTTAGAAAATCTTTCTGACTGAAAGATTTCAACTGCCTGACTGATGTGACTTTTGGAACTTACAATGATTCTAACTTCTTTTAAATTGGCCTGGGTCAACCCTTGTGGTTCTGGCTGGAGCAGTCATTTACATACTCATGCAAAGCCACATTGCCCATTGTAAGTGAACCCCTTTGATGAGATTCTTAAGTCAATATCAGAGTTCTCTCTATTGTAAAATGCCTTGGAGTCAACTCTGACTTATTGTGACCCCAGGTACAACAGACTGAAGCCTTGTCTGAACCTGCGCCATCCTCACAAACTCCTTTGTCCTTAAGTCCACTCTTGCATGCACTGTGAGAATTCACATTGTTGAAGGTCTTTCTCTCCCTCACTAACCCTGTACTTTTCCAAGTAGCATGTCCTTTTCTAAGGACTGGCACCTCCATGCCCAAAATATTTGAAATTGAGTCTTACCAACCTTGTCTCCTAAGAACAGCCTCACTCCACTTCTTCCAACACAGATTTGGGAAGATTTGGGTTCTTTTTATGTTGTTGTTGTTATGTGCCCTCAAATCTGAACTGACTTAGAATTAACTGTCCAATAGGTTTTCAGACACTTAATATTTTGCTTTTTTGTTTATATATTCTTTATACTAAAATGTAAGAAAACAATTGTGATTGTTCCATGATGTTAGAAAATGATACACTATTAAGAGTAGTTTCCCTATAGTCATTCAGTTTCATTAAGTATAGTGTTATATATGAAAAATTTACTTTTATTCTTCCAAATTTTATGACCACCATGATGTTTTACAAAATTTTACTCTGTTTAGAAATTAGCCTGTTGAAAATGTCTAATATTCATGAAAATGGTAACAGGTTTTTTTTTCTGGAGACAGTGGGAACAGATGGTACAGTTTATTTTCTTTTTTCTTTCTTTGCCTGTATTTTCTAAATTTTCATAATTGAATTTGTACATTTACAATATGAAAGTTAATTTTATAAGGAAGATTTTTTTTTCTTCTTCTTTCTAGTTGGCTTTTAGAGATCCCTATGAAGACCTCAGTAACTGCCAGCAATGGGCTGGAATATCTCAAGATTGTGAGGAATAGATAGGATTGAGTTCATGTCTATTGTTCATTGCAACACTCTGAGTCACATTCGACTCAATGGCACCTAACAACAATGATATGAAGCCCTAGGTGGGGTGTCATTTGGCATATTCACCTGCAAACTTAATGCTAGAGGATTCAGCTCATCCAAAGGTGAAGACTTGGTCATCTATTGCTGAAAAATGAGTCACTGAAAACCCTATAGAGAGAACAGTTCTATTCTGATACACTTTGGATCACTAAGAGTTAAAACCCACTGGATGTGAAGTATTATTTTAACATATTACAACAGTTACTGTTTTCCTGCTTGTATCTCCTAGGAAAACAAGTGTAAACTTATTGTTTTTGCATTGAAACTAAATTATTGCCACCCCTCTGTCAAGTGTACACACAGGAGGAGATGCTGGTAGATGCCAACCACCAGAGTGATGTGGACTTTGAGTTAATAGTGCAACTCTGTGGACTCCACCACCAGAGCAATTTCTTTTAAGCCAAGAATTCCTTCAAACCAGGTGGCTGGTTTTCCTCAGGGGGAACTCTGGTGACATGGTATCTAGAGAACTTCACTGCTAGCCCCAAAGCTCCATGGGAGAAAGATGGACAATTTCCTCCATGAAATTGCAGTCTCAGAAACTCAAGGGGAGGTCAGCTATGAGTCAGTTCTGATTCCACTGATGATGAGTTGCCTTGAATCTGTTCTCTCACCTCCTAAATGCTATTATTATTATCATTATTATTATTATTATTTTTAAATCTTCCTCTGAGCTGCTATATCAGAAATCTTTCTGATTTAAATTTATCATTGATATATCTAAAAACCATAGCCTTGGGCTCAGAGAAGAGAAGTCCTATCAGGGAAACGATTTCTTCACAGCTTAATCTCTGTGTTTGGACAAATTTCCTCTACCAGGTTCCAGATTTACAAACGCAGTCATCTTGTTCGCGTGTTTAGTCAGCTCACATGAATGGTCTGTTTGAATGCTGAGGCCTGATTTGTTCAGGAAGGCCTCCACCACAGCAGGGGGCAGTCCCTCGGCTGTGCCAACTTTTTGTTCAGTACAGATATATTTAAAATGCTTCAATGCACAGTTTTTTCTTTTTCCTTGGTATTGATTCCCAGAAGCATCAGTACTTGCCAAGTGTTATAGGCACGCTTAAGGAACATTTCCAAATAGCTGGCTTTCTAGAAATACTGATTCTGAGATTTGCTTCCATCTTAATTCTATAAGAGGACTATCTCACCCTATATTTCTTTCTTGGGCTAATTTTTTTGTTTTTACCTATCATTTTAATTTGCCTTTTTAAATTATTAATCAAGGTAGATTTTGAGGTGTTATCTGTTGCTATTATTTGGAATGAATTGTATAATCACATCCTTGAGGCATTTTTTCCTCTTCTTAATTCATATCTGTTGCTCATAGGGTCACAGAGTTGAAGGAAATTCAACGGCACATAACAAAAATAATTATTTTATAAAGCTGTGAGGTTTGTTTGTTTGTTATATGCTAAAGTTAAGAGCCCTTTCATAGGAGCTCTGGTGGCATAGCCCAAAGCAAACTGCTACTAATCCAAAATTTGCTCATGTACGTGGTTCACAGGGAGCTTGTGTTTTGAATATTCACCCTTTCATTAGAGTTACAAGTAATTATTATATGTTATCTTTTATATTTTCACAAGTATATTGGGTTTATATTAGAATACAGCTCAATCAGTTTTAACACTTTTAAGTTAACCATTTTTTCATACTTCATTTTTAAATCCCCACTCCCCTTTATCTTGTTTGGGGAACTGTTCCTCATAGAGGAATCAGATAAATAAGTTCAGCTAAATCTTTTTTGCTTCTTTATCTTAGTTGCATATTTGTTAACTGAATGAACAGATAAATACAGATAAAATGATGATTTTCCTCCTACCTATCCGCCCACCATGTACTGATTGCACTACTCCAGGTCTCCTCTTGTTAAAATGATGAATATTTTACATCTCAAGAAGCAATGCTCCTCTTTCTGAACACCCACCATTGTGACATTTTGGAAGTCCTTTCAACCTCATTCCAGTGTCTCAGGATACGGGGAAGACTTAGTTAGTAAGCTAAAATGACCATAAAAAAATCCAATGTAATGTTGAAGTGTCTGATACTCTGTTTCATTTATCGTAGCTGTATAAAGAACTGTCACAAAACTTAGTGACATAAATCAGCTGTTTGTCATAGATAATATAGTCTGTGTGTCAGGAATATAGACAGGGCAGATCAAGTCAGGCATATCTATTCTGGTATTTTTAAATTCTTATTAAATAGCCTCAATAGCTTGGAACAAGAATCATCCAAAGGCTTGTTGTACACATGGCTAATGTTGGCTACTGACTGCCAGTTAAATCCTAAGATCATTGACTGAAACATTCAAGAGACTTTGACTGTGTTGTCTCTCCATCGCGCGTGTCTGTGTTGCAGTGCAAGATACCAGTGGTTAGGTGATCAGAAAGAGAAAGCTAGAGAAATATTACTGGTTTTCATAACCTTACCTGGAAAATCATATATTACTTCTGCCACATTCTATTTGTTAGAAAGTAAATGTTGCATTAGGAGCCCTGGTTGTGCAAAGGGTAAACCTAAAGTTAGCAGTTCTAATTGAACACCTATTCGGTGCAACTCCATGAAAGACAGATGTGACAGTTTGATTCTGTAAAGATTGACAGACTTGGAAATGCTGTGGACAGCTCTACTCTGTCCTAGCTGGTCATTACGAGTCAGATTTGACTCAAAGGGCAGTACAGTTTAGTCATTTCCTTTGCACCATATTAAAGAAAAGGGGACAAAAGTATTTTACTTGCCAATGAAAGCACAGACATGTCAAAAAGGACATTGTCAAAAGAGAACAAGTGAAAAGGGATATTTTGGTGGAAATGTCTTTGTAAAATAAGAATTCACATCAAATCCTTTCTGATATTTAGGGAAAGAGCTATCCCTCAAGATCTCTAAATTCTAAACTTCATACAGTCTCTGAATCAAATCTATTTTCAGTTTCCCTCTTAAATTTTCAGTCTAGCTGTTCTCACTCCTAGTAACTGATTTTTCCTTCATAGTAATTAAAATCTAAGGTCTTGACCCTGTTCCTTGACTTGCCTCTCTACAAAATTTTTATATGTATAATAGATTTTAGTAATGGGTTTTTTATGAATGTATGACAAGGGATAGGGTTGCTGTTAGTAAAGACAATAGTATCAAATTCAAAATTTTAATTTAAACAGTTCTTATATCAATAAGCCATTTGGATATCCCTATCACTAATTTCTTTCTGTGCACTCCTTCATGGAGCAATCACCTTTTCTCATAAATCTGATTGTTATTAATTTATCCTTTCTTCTCTTTTTTGTGCCATTTCATGGGCCAAATTTCCTACTTGTTTTGTGTCCAGAAATACTTCTGACTGTCATTATTTTACCACCCACCATCTTATGCCTTATGGTGGTGCTGGAGAAGAGTGTTGAATATACCATGGACTGCTAGGAGAACAAATAGGTTTGTCCTGGAGACAGTGAAGCCAGAATGCTCCTTGGAGTAAAGGATTCTGAAGCTTCATCTGGCATAATTTGGGCATGTTGCAAGGAGTGACTGGTTCCTGGAGAGGGATGTCATGTTTGGGAGAGTGGAGAGATGGCACAGGAGAGGAAGACCCTCGATGAGATGGATTGATTCTGTGATTGGAGTGGTAGGAGTAGGTGTGTCAGAGACAGTGAGGTTCGTACAGGATAGAGCAGGGTTTAGGGCTCTTGTATATAGGGTTGCTATGAGTTGCAAGCGACTGGATGGCACATAACAACAACCATTTTACAGTGTATTTCCTCAAGGCCATCTTTTATAACCAAATGAAGAGATCTAGTCAGAGCTGAAGATCAATTATTTATTTATAGTGTTAAAGGCACATTTGCCTCAGCTACAGAAATATAAAATTAGCAAGCAAACAATTAAACATATTGTTTTCTTAAAGCACATCTTGAAAACATCATTATTTAAAGAAAGACCTTATAAACAGATGTGTTGAATTTACAAGAGCATGAGAGGGAAGCTTCATTTTCTTATCTTTTCTCTGCATCTAAACATTCTCTCCCTTAAACATGTGTTCACCTTAGATGAATCCTTAGGATTTGGAAACTTTTTTTCCACATAAAATGTGAGCTAATTGTTTTGTATGTAGATGGAATTTTCAATGGAGTTATAATAGCTGTATAATGATTATTAGAAATAGTTTTTTCCAATGTAGCCTACTAAAAAATATTCCTTTGGCATTCAAAGTCACTTCAAAACATTACAGCATGATAAAATAAAACAAAATTTTGGTTTTCTTCTATGCTTTCAGTTTTCTATGACATGAACCTGGATAACACACACTTTGGGTCTTAAATTAAAAATGGAAATGTTCTTAAAGTTAATGAGTTTGGGAGATATTTCATTTAAAATAATCTGTATCATCAATACAGACAAGATTTTTTTTTAAGTTGACAAAGAAATCAGTTCATTTTTAAAAGTATCTAGAGGATGAAGTTCTGGTTGGATGTCCACAGGGAGTTGCACTGCTAACTTAAAGGCAGCAATTCGCTGGCTGTTCAAATATACCACTGATTTCACAAGAGAGTTTTGAATTGATGGTACCCATGTGTTACGTTTTTAATGGTGGTGGCCTACAAGTTGCTATGCTGCTGGAAGATATGCCACTTGCATTGCAAATATTGGCAAGATCTCCCATCGTGATCAGGTTTCTGAAGAGCTCCTAGACTAAGATAATCTTATAATTCTGAAAACTAGCCAATGAAATTCTTTCACTCCCAGCAGAATTGTCTGACATCATGTTAGAAGACAACTCATATACATTTGAAGATACTCAAAATGTACAGTGGTTGCAACAATGAATGCACAATGCAAAACTGTGAAGATTAAACAGTGTGGTACACTTTAATCTGTTGTGCACCAGTCACTAAGAATTGGGAGTCAACTAGATGACAGCTAACAACTTGATAGGAAGGCCATTCTTGTTGCCAAGGCCAACCACTTTCTATCCAATTTATTCATGATAAGAATAAACTGTGCTCCATAGAGTTTTAAATGGATGTGATCTTTTTTAAACAATCACAAAGCTTTTCTTCTAAAGTCCCTCTGAGTGGATTAAAATCATCAATGCTTTAATTAGGAGGCAACAAATACTTAAACATTTGTGCCATTCAGGGACTCTTTATTATTGTGGAGTATAATATGAACTTTGATAAATGATGATAGTTATAGAAAGGCTTCAGGCCTTTTGTTCATAGTGTTGCTATGAGTCATGTTCTACTTGAAGGCAATCAACAACAATAACAACAATAATAGAATAATATTTGCCTCTAATTTCCTCTAATTGAAAAGAAATTGCTTAAGAAACAATGGTGGGCAATTTAAGGCAGTTTATCATGGTTATAAATGATAAGTTTCATCAGGAATTGTTAATACTATGGATTTGAGAAGGAAGATCATGAAAAATAATGGACTAGGGAAAGCTTCATAGGCATATAGGAAATCCCAAGAGTGGTAGTGAGTAGAATCATTCCAATAATCTCATAAATTGTCATAAGAATTTCTTGATTTTAAGAACTGTAGCAAGTTTATGAACCACTGTCCGACTGACTGGAAGAGATCTATATTTGTTCCCATTCCAAAGAAAGGTGACCCAACAGAGTGTGGAAACTACAGAACAATATCATTGATTTCACATGCAAGCAAGATTCTGCTGAAGATTATCCAAAAATGACTGGAACAGCATATCAGCAGAGAACTGCCATAAATCCAGGCTGGGTTTAGAAGGGGTTGTGGTACTAGGGATATTGTAGCTGATGTTAGATGGATCTTAGCTGAAAGCAGGGAATACCAGAAGAATGTCTATCTGTGTTTCATTGATTATGCAAAGGCATTTGACTGTGTGGATCATAACAAACTGTGGCTGACTCTGAGAAGAATGGGAATCCCAGAACACCTGATCATGCTGATGCAAAACTTATACTTGAACCAAAAAGCAGTCGTCAGAACAGAGCAAGGAAACTCTGCATGGTTCAAAATTGGGAAGGGTGTATGCCAGGGATGTGTCCTGTCTCCATACCTTTTCAACCTGTATGCAGAACAGATCATCTGGGAGACTAGACTCTATGAGGAGAAATGTGGCATCAAGATTGGTGAAAGATCCATAAACAATCTGCCTTATGCAGATAACACAACCCTGCTTGCTGAAACTGAAGAGGACCTGAAGCGCTTGCTGTTGAGGGTCAGGGAGTGCAGCCTTCAATATGGATTGAGGCTCAATGTCAAGAAGACAAAGATTCTCACCACTGGACCAATTGATAGCATCAGGATGGATGGTGAAGAGATTGAGATTGTTCACAGCTTTAGATGCTTGCTTCCAAAATCTACACTCTTGGCACCAGCAAGGAGGAAATTAAAAGACATATTGCAATAGGAAAGTCTGCTGGTAGGGACCTCTCTAAAGTACTCAAGAGCAACGGTGTGACTCTGGAGACAAAGGTGCATCTGGTACAGGCCATGGTCTTTGCAATCACTTGTTATACATCAGAGAGCTGGACAATGACCAAGGAGGATATAAGGCGAATTGATGCTTTTGAGCTTTGGTGTTGGAGAAGCGTGCTGAAGGTGCCATGGACTGCTAAGACAACAAACAGATTCATCCTGGAGAGGGTTAATCCAGGCTGCTCATTGGAGGCAGGGATTCTGAGGCTTCATCTGACATACTTTGGTCATGTTGTAAGGAGAGACCGACCGGTCCTTGGAGAGGGACATCATGTTTG
This sequence comes from Elephantulus edwardii, assembly GCF_000299155.1. Taxonomy (NCBI): domain Eukaryota; kingdom Metazoa; phylum Chordata; class Mammalia; order Macroscelidea; family Macroscelididae; genus Elephantulus; species Elephantulus edwardii. The sequence continues at coordinate 15,643,312 of NW_006399760.1, read as the reverse complement.
GGAGGGTGGAGGGCAGGCATAGGAGGGGAAGGCTCTCTGGGAGATAGATTGATTTGGTGACTGGGGCAATCAGGATGAGTGTGTCAGAGGCAATGAGATTGGCACAGGACAGAGCAGAGTTTAGAGCTGTTGTACATAGGGTCACTATGAGTTGCAAGTGACTCGAAGGCACATAACAACAACAGCAAATTTTTTAGTAAGAAACTGAAGTTTGAGGGTCTCAGTGTGTACTGATCCTCTAAATGCAGGCAGTGATAGAGTTTCTGAGTTGGAGAGGAAAACTAAGATAATAATCCAAAAGTATATTTACAGAAGTATTTATGAAAATATGCCTGAAGGAATCTCAAAAGACTTAAGGATATACTGTAATTCTTGTTTTAATTCAAGTATTTTCTCTCTGTCATTCTTAGAGGCATTATTTGATGGTATGGATAATGCTAAATTAAAGATAACATTGAAAAGAATTAAAATCCCAGAATACTTGATAATTTTCATGTGAAACCTATACATGGACTAAGAAACAGGTTTTTTAACAGATCCCGGTAACATTGCATGATTTAAACAAAAATTTGTACATCAGGTTTATTTAAAAATTTCTCCCTTTCTATTCAGTCTATATGCTGAGCAAGTTGAGAAGCTGGACTATATGAAGAAGAATGTGGCACCAGGATTGGAGGAAAACTCATCATCAACTCAATCTGGATTGCTGAAAGTGAAGAGGACTTGAAGTACTTGCCGCAGATCAAATGTTACAGCTTTTGTTATGGATTATATCTCTGATCCTCAGCCTGATGGATTGACATAGTGACTGCTTCTCAAGTGTATCAGGAAGGGTGAGGGTGGCATAAGACAGGACAGGTTTCAGATCTGTGGTTCATAGAGTCTTTATGGCTTGTACTCAACTTGATGGTACCTAACAACAGCAATCATCAAGAAAACAAAACTTCTCATTACTGGTCCAACAGGAAGCATCATGATAAGTGGACAAAACATTGAAGTTGTCAATGATTTCATCTTGCTTGTATTTACAATCATACTCATGACGGCTACAGTGGAGAAATCAAAAGATGTGTTGCATTGGGAAAATGTGCTGTCAAAAATCTCTCCAAAGTGCCAGAGATCAAGGATATCTGTTTAAAGACTCAGGCATACCAGCAGCAAGCCATTGTAGTTTCAATTTCTTCCTATGTGTCTAAACGTTGAGCAATGAATTAAGGTTGACTGAAGAATTGATGCCTTTGAATTTTGGTCAAGAGTATTGGATATTCTATGGACTGCTAAAAGAACAAACAAATCTGTCTTGGAAAAGGTGTAAGCAGAGAGCTCCTTAGAGGTGAGGATGGTGAAACTTTGACTCACATACTTTGGACATGTTAAGGGGAAAGACATGTCATTGAAAAACATCATTATGCTGGGAAAGACAGCAGGTTAGTGAAAGGGAGGATGGCCCTCAGTGAAATGGATTAGCAGTGACTGTAATAATGGGATCTGGCGTGACAGAGATGGTCAGGATCATACAGGATAGGGAAATAATGGAAAGTACCTAATAAAAACACCAACTCAAACTCATTGCAACTGAGCTGGAACTAACTCATAGATGACCCTCCTTCAGGATTTCAGAGATTGAATGTCAGAGGCAGAGATTTCCTGTCTTTCTTCCATTTGTTGTTGATTGCCTTTGAGTTGAGAATGATTCATAGCGACACTATGAACAAAAGGCTTGAAGCCCCTCTACAGCTATTGGCATTTTTCCAGAGAAATGTTGTGTAAGAAGTGGAAGTGGATTCCACTTCTGCTTCCATGATACCCCTGAATTCCTGGAGAGGCACTATCATCTTCAGTTTGGCAGCACAATTCCTTATGGACTATATACCATTAGAACTCCCTTGCATTACCTCCTATTTTGTATTTGCAGTGATTTACTCTTTTTCTTAAACTCTCTTCCCCCAGTTAATATTAATTTGTCCCCATCTCTTTTTAGGTGTCAAAGATGGAATGTGTAAACTAGAAGATAACTCAGTGCATTCTTTTTAGATTACAAAATGGCAGCTCCCAAAAAAAAACTCTCTGCCCTCGAAATCAATTCCAACCCATAGTCATCCTCTATCTGGGTTCAAAGGCTATAAACTGTCATAGAACGAGACTCCTTGTCTTTTTTTCCATAGAGAAGGTGAAGCATTCAATCCTTCAGATTTAAGATTCATAGCCCTACACATATACAGACCCCTACCAGGGCTCCTTCACAAAGAAGCAACTGCTTCATAACTAGTTAGCAGCTGAGCTAAGAACAGAAGTCAGATGGCTTTATTTCTAGCTTTATGCTTTTTTTTTAGACCACAAGGTCTTTCTTATATAAGAATCACCTCAAGGACTTTTCATTTACATTATCAAAGTTCGCTGGATCTGATCTAATAAAATGTGACAACAAATTAGGTCATTGACAAAGTGAAACACTTAAAATCCGCTGTATGAAATGACTCTGGCAGTATCCACCTTTCCTCTGTAGATATTATAGTTTTTTAATTACCACCACAGCTGAAATGCCTGGTGTTTAGAAATTGGAATGAGTTCATATAAGCACTTAAAATATCAGGAAATAAAAATAGCTCATTTATTCATGGTAGCATTGCTGCGTTCCTAATATAGTTTTTATTGATGGACACTTGAACTGTATCAATCCACTTAAAATTCACAGTGGTTCTTTTGTACACGGCTTTATGGCAAGAGCAGTATAATTTAATATAATCTTTTTAAAACAATGATGTTTGTTTCATAAATGAATATTTTATATGTTGTGCTTAATTAAAATGAAACTATGCTACTGATCTAGGAAACACAAAACAGGCTTGAGTTCATATTTATGAAGTGCAGCAATATTGGCAAGGCGCAACTTATCTTGTTTACGAGACATGCTTGCTATTACTTGTACAGATTGCAGTCATTTTATTGCTGAGCTTTACATGGTTTACAACCCAACAAATGCAATGAAACTGTCACAGCGAAAATAAGCCTATAAAAATTTTTAAAAGAAGAAGGTGGCACTCACAGATCAAAAGGCAGTTTTTTGCTGGGATCGGTAGGTTTTGAATTGTTACATGCTTTTAGGCAGCAAGTTTTCTGGATATATCTCTAAATGGAAGGGATAAGACTACAAGCCTATTTTTACTGCCTTTGCTGTGGATACAAATCCTTTGAGACCTTTCCTTTGCTTTTATTCTATTGATAGATTCCAGAATCCCAGATAAATAGAAATGCTATTGACAAAGGCACAGTTTGGAAACCAGGAAATACAGATTATACTTAAAGAGACAATGCTGGTAAATGAAAAGTCCCAAGGTCTTCATTTAAATCATTCTATTTGATACCAAGTTTGATTCTTACTATTGGAAATTGTTGAGTGTTGAAATGGAGTAGGAAAAGACAGTAAGATTTACTGGTTGTGTTGCTAAAATAAGTTTAGCTACATCATTTACTTTGTACATAATATACCTGCCAGGCTATTCAAGAAGCTGTAGTTTTAATTTTATTTCTAGAATTTCCTTTTTCTCTGAAGAGAATGTAATTGCTGGGGGAGGAGGGAGTAATGATTTCAAATATTGTGATTTTTTTTCTATTGTTGCTAGGTCCTGTTAAGCCAACTATGGACTTAGATACTATGAACAACAGACCTGAACCCCATTTTATCCTGTGCTATCATTATCATTTCTTATATTTGTGAGCCCTTTGATGAGGTCACTATATCAATCTATCTGGTTGAAGGCCTGCCTCTCTTTAGTTCCCCTCACCTTTCTAAGCATGATATCCCTTTCCAAGCAATAGTCTTTTCTAACAGCATTCTTCAAGTAAGGGAGATTAAGCTGTCATTTTTGCCTTCAAGGAGTACTCTGGCTACACATTCTCCAAGACATATCTGTTTCTTTTTTTGGTAATCCAAACTCTTCTCCAACACCACAGCTCAAAGGCATCAATTCTTCTTCTGTCATCCTTATTCATTGCCCAGTTTTCAGCAGCATTGTTGTTGTTGTGTACTGTTTAGTAAGAACTGACCCTCAAGCAGGTTTTCAGAGGCAGTTAAATCACATGAGAAGAGACTGTCTGTCCTTCTGCCTCAGAACAACTGGTGGATTCAAACTCTGTGCCTTCAAAAATACTTGGCCATCAATGTCTAGCAAGTGATTAAAAAGATAATGGCCTGAATCAAGGGTACCTTAGTTTTCAAAATGACATCATTGTTCCTCAGTTATTTGAAGAGATCCCTGACAACATAATTTCCCAATGCAGTATGTCCCTTGATCTCCTGACTCCTGATGTCAGGGGTGTTGATTTTCGATGCAAGTAAGATGAAGTCATTGACAACTTTAATAATGTTTCTGTCTATCATTGCTTTGCCTATTGGTCCAGTGGTGAGAATTTTTGTTGATGTTGAGATTTAATCCTTATTAAAGGCAGTATCTTTGATCTTCTACAAGTACTTCAAGACTTCCTTACCTTCTAGCAAGCAGTTTTGTGTCTTCTGCATAACGCAGGTTGCTGATGAGTCTTTCTCCAGTCCTGATCCTACATTCTTCTTCATAGAGTCCAACTTTTTGATTACACAGCATAGATTAAATAGATTTGACAAAAGGATACAATCCTGACACACGCCTTTCTTAACTTTTAATTGTGCAGCATTCCCATGCTCTGTTCATACAACAACTTTTTGGTCTAGGTATAGATGTTGTATGAGCATAATTCAATATTCTGGGATTCCTGTTCTTCTCAGTGTTAACCACAGTCAAACACCTTTGTGTAGTCAATAAAACACAAATAGATAGTCTTCCAGTATTTTTGTTTTCATCTAGGATCATTTTGATATCAGAAAAGATAACCCTAGCACCACAGCCTCTTCTAAACTCAGTTTAAACATCTAGAAGTTCTTTGCCAATGTTCTGCTCTAGCTGTTTTTGGATGACCGTAAGCAATATTTTGTTTGCATGTGATATTATTGATATTTTTCAATAATTCCACATTCTGTTGGATCACCTTTCTTGGGAATGGAAACATGTATGAATCTTTTCCAGTAAGTTAGCAAGGCAGCTGTCCTTCAAATTCCCTGAAATAGACTGTTCAGCACATCCAGGGCTGCATCAGTTGAAACATATCAACTGATATTCCATTGATTTCTGGGACCTTGTATTTTGCAAATGCTCTCAGTGCAACTTAAATGTCGTCCTTCATCACCATTGTTTTCTGAAATGTAAACATTTCAGTGTTAACCAATTCTTTTGGTATGGAGATTTTATATATTCCCACAATCTTCTTTTGATGTTTCCTGGATCAATTAAGATTTTCCCATAGTGTCTCTCAGCCACTTTTTTTGAATTTTTAATATTTATCTATCTTTCTATCTATCTAAAAGCTCTAGTAGATTTGTAGCAAGGAGTTGTACTTGTAGCTCAAGAACAGGCAGTTTGAATTTACCAGGAGCTCTGTAGGAGAAAGAGTGATAATCTCCTTCCTTGTGATTTATAGCCTCTAAAAACCTGTTGAAGATAACTCACAGGTAACCTTTCCAGTGGTTTTTCTGAGAATATAAATTGCACATTAGGAGACTGCCCATCTTTCTTTCTTAGAGACTCTGGTAAATTTGAACCATGTGCCTTTGGATTGACAACATGGTGCCTCCTCACTAGGCTATTTAATTTTGTGCATAGTTCTTTAATTTTAAAAAACCCTGCCCTGCCTCTCTCCACTTAGCTGAATTTAACTTTTATTGCAAGCAAGACACAATTTTCTGCAAATGTATTTCTTTGAATTGTTGTCTCACTTCGTCTACTTAATGGGGATTTTAGAACCAGATCCACTGCAGTTTGTGTTTAGTAGGCCATGATGCACATTTAACTCACTGAGGTTTGCAGTTCTGAGATATTTCTCTTGTGAGAAGAATTCTAGATGGTGTGAACTCTCAGCGTGTTTGACTGCTGATGGATGACTGGAGCTTCAAGTCTACCTATAGGTGCTACAGAGCAAAAGCCTGGGAATGAACTTCCCAATGTTTACTCTGACACACATCAAGACACCACAACTCAGAATGGATGCCATGAAAACTAGTAAGTTTTATTCCATGAGGCAATTACAATAGAAACCATGGTGGAGCCAGTAATGTGGTAGATCTAAGGCATGTCTAGTGAATTTCTGTTCATATGTGGGAATACCTATCTGCTTTGTCAGGCCTTATTGCCTCAACTTTCTGGGAGATTAATGCCCAGCCTGAATGCCACTGTACTTGGCTGTGAGCTTTGTCATAAAAGTCAGTTTATTTTAGCCTGCTTTCTCTAGGTAAACTTACCATCCTCTCTTTGCTGATTTGCTCTCATATCAGTTTAACTCTCTCAACTCACCCAAATCCCTGATATCAATCAGTTAGTGTTCTCCCTTGAGTACATGTTGTTGTTAAGTGCCATCAAGCTGCAGGAGACTGATAGCGACCCTATGAACGAAAGTCCTGGACACCTCCTGTATAATTTTCGTCCTTTCTCCAGGTTCGTAGGGTATCCAGAGGCAAAGTATTATGGAAGTGGATGCCACTCCTGCTTCCAAGCTTGTTTTTATCAGAGAGCTTCACCAATCACTGTCCACCATGGGTAACCATCCTAGCATTTGACTCATACATAGATTTTTCTTAAACTGAGTGACAGCAAGAAAGCACTGATAGTGTAGTTCCTGGGGAGTTTTGTGCTGCTAATCTAGCAGAGACTCCTAAGGAGAAAAACAGACAATCTCCTCTTGTGCAATTTACAGCTTCTGAAACTAATTGGAGTGTCAGCTATGGATGAATTCAACATAACAACAGTGAACTTTCAGTGAAACAACAACTTCTCCTGGTTCGTATTTTATTGACAAAATATAAGATTAGTTTTGTTTACTTCTCTTTGTTTACAGTAACTATGATTTGCACATAAATTCGATGGTATATTCAACTCTAGTTGAAATTGTATAATGTATGTAAGAGTAGACATCACATCACCAAGCTGTCCTCAAAGGGATCCAACTGAAGTCATGTCCTCAGTTCCATCAAATGTAGTTTTCACTTTCACACTTTATCTATTAGACTGTTGTTGAAACCCCTACATTTCTCTTATTAAAATGGCATATAAATGGAATTAAACAGAATTAATGACTTTATTTGATGGATTTCTTCTTTTCATATGTACATTAAAATAAATTTGTATAGTCATTCTGAAAAAAAAAATCTATTTTGGACAGTTCCTCAGGCTTTCCTGCTCTTTCAGACTGCTGACATTTTGGGAAGGCACAACGCAAAAATTTTGTAAAATGCTCCCTCTCTTGGATTTGTCCAATATTTTCTCATGAAATGAGCATTTTCAGCAAGGTTACCTAAAAAGGATGCTGTGGCTTACATTTTGCCTCACATCAGGATATAAGTAATGTCAATTTGTCCTACTCTTAGTCACATTACATTTTATCACTTTGACATGGTTTCTGCCAGCCTTCTTCACTGTAAAGCTTATTAATAAAGACTTGCAACTAATTAATATATAGTTTAATGCTGTACAAAGACATTTTTACTTGTTCACTAAAAAGTAAAGCCTTCCCTTATTTTTTTTAATTTATTTAATCATATATTCATCTATTTATCTACCCATCCATCATGTATTTATATTAATCAGGGATTGAGCAGATAAATACAACCAATAGAATATACTTACTTGTTTTAATATCACTATATGCCGTTGTTAGGATATTTATATCTGTGCTTGAATCTGGAAAACAGGATAAGCTGAAATTCATGAAGACAGATTGGAGCTGACCTTGGTCTCTTATTACCTCTAATTTTGATTCTGAGGTGTCTTGCAGGAGAAATCAATGCCTTTTGCCCTAGATCAAACTATGCATTTGACTCAGACACTTGATATACTGAAGCAGAAAATATAGCAGGAGATTGGACTTTCTGGTCAGCTTACTGCCCTCTAACAATAAAAGGAAGTGGAAGATGCATTGAAGGCATTGGCAAAAAAAAAAAAAATAAGGCCCCAGGAATTGACAGGATACCAATTGACTTGTTTCAGTTAACAAATGCAGAGTTTAATGTATTCAGCAGTCTATGCCAGAAAATTGGAGGACTGTTGTCTGGCCAAAAGGACAGAGGTCCATATTTGTTTCCATTCCCAAGAAAAGTGGTTCTACAGAATGTGGAAACTGTCTAACAGTATCATTCATATTACACACAAGAAAACACTGCTGAAGATCACTCAAAAACGGTGATAACAATATCTAGATAGAGGACATCCAGAAGTTAAGCCAGGATTTAGAAGAGGCTCTAGTACCAGGGATATCGTTGATGATATCAGATGGATCTTAGCTGAAAGTTAAGAATACCAGAAGAATATATATTTATGCTTATTGACTATGCAAAAGCCTTTGAATATGTGTATCATAACAAGTAATAGCTAACATTGAGAAGAATGGGAGTCCCAGAGCACTCAATTCTGCTCAAGTGAAACAGAGGCGTAGAACAGGATGCTGAGCAAACTAAGTAAGGGGACACTGCGTGGTTTAAAATTAGAAAGGGTATCGCGGCTTTGTTTACAATAGCAAGGAGCTGAAAACAACCTAAATGCCCATCAACAAACGAATGTGTAGAGAAGCTGTGGTATATTCGCAC
>NW_006399760.1:15630786-15633017 GCF_000299155.1 Elephantulus edwardii | reverse complement strand
TCAAGCATCAGCAATAACAAGAAAACATTTAACAGTGGCCAGTACAAATACAAGATGCTTCAGGTCACACCTTGCCACAGTTTCTTCACCGCAATGACACAGTCCCTTCATCATCATTACCTGGGTTTCACTTCAGTCTCTCTCAAGTCTTGAGACTTAGTGTGGTAAGCTCTCTCTCCCTCTTATCTTAGTCCCACATCTGTTGATGATTTGCAAGACCATTCTGATTTTCAAGACCATGTTTCTGCAGTTAAGGTAGCTGGAGACTAAAGAGGGCTAACTAATGGCTAAAAAGAGCCAACTTTTAGGCTAGCACTACAAAAGGGAATTTCCTAAAAAAGTGGTTTCAAGGTAAAATATAAATATATACTTACAAAGCAGAAAATAAGTAAGAGAGTAGATATATGCAATGCAAAATTTTATGGATTTTTAAGCAATTATAATTCTTACAAGACAAAAGAATAATTGCTGCTTATTAAACACAATTTTATTTATCTAAAATAGGATACACATCTGTAATATTTATTAATAATCAGAACAGGGTATGTAAAAAGTATAATCGTAGGAACACTGAAAGTTGTAAACATTAAAATGATATGGATAAAGATTGTAGGCAGTAGTTAACTTAAATAGACTAATATTGGCCACTGTGAATCAGATAATCATATGGTCTGCTATGCCAGGAATGAAAATTTAAAAAGAATAGCGTTGTTGCATTCATAATAAAAAATAACAATTAAAGATTTGTCTTGAAGCACAATGTTGACGGTTATGGATAATAATCAAAGATGTATAAAGAAGACTTGTTAATAACACTATTATTAAAATTGACATAACTACAAAAGTCAAATATTAATAAATTGAAAATCTTTATCAACTTCTAAAGTCTGAAGTAGATCAAGTATGCAATTCCTAATGTATAGTAACTGCATATGAGTATTACTAATGCATATTTGGGGAACATAGGTGATCCGAAAAAGTGCAGAGGTTATTGAACAATATCATTAATATCAGATGCAAGCAAGATTCTGCCGAAAATGATCCAAAAACGACTGGAGCAACATATTAACAGAGAACTTCCAGATGTGAAGGCTGGTTTATAAGAGGTCGTGGTACTAGGGTAATTATTGTTGTTGTTGTTGTTTAATGCCGTCAAGTCGTAGACGACTCATAGCAACCCTAATGAACGAACAGCCTGAGTACTGTTCGTACATAGAGTTTCCGGAAGCAAGCCATTTCAGAAGTGGATGCCGCTCCTGCTTCCAGAGGGTAATTATAGCTAATGTTAAATGGATCTTGGCAGAAAGCAGATAATACCAGAGGAATGTCTATCTGTGTTTTGTTGACTATGAAAAGGCTTTTGACTGTGTGGATCACAACAAGCTGTGGCTGACTCTGAGAAGAATGGGAATCCCAGAATATTTGATTGTGATTATGTGAAACCTATACTTGAACCAAGAGACAGTCGTCAGAACAGAGCAAGGAGACACTGCATGGTTCTAAATTGTGAAGGGCCTCTGCCAGGGATGTATCTGACTCCATACCTTTTAAATCTGTATGCAGAACAGAACATCCAGGATGCTGAGCTGTACAAGCAAGAAAGTGGCATCAGGATTGGTGGAAAAGTCATCAACAACCTGTGCTATGCAGATGACATAACCCTGCTTGCTGAAACTGAGGAGGACCTGAAACACTTGCTACAGAAAGACCTGAAACACTTGCTGCAGCAGCCTTCAAAATGGATTGAAACTCAACATCAAGAAAACAAAGATTCTCACTACTGGTCCAATTGACAGCATCAGTATGGATGGTGAAGAGATTGTGATAGTTAACAGTTTTAGTTTGCTTGGCTCCACAGTCAACACTCTTGGTACCAGCAGCCAGGAATTAAGAGATGAATTGTATTAGTAAATTCAGCTGTGAGGGACCTCTCCAGAGTACTGAAGAGCAACAACGTCAGGCTGGAGACAATGGTGCACCTGCCCCAGGCAATTCTGTGCTATGTATCAGAGAGTTGGACAGTGACTAGGGATGATAGAAAGAGAATGATGCCTTTGAGCTGTGGTGCTGGAGAAGAGTGCTGCATATACCATGGACTACTAAGAAAACAAACAGGCTTGTCCTGGAGAGGGTGAAGCAGGGCTGCTCCTTGCAAGGAGGAACCAATCCTTGGAGAGGGACACCATGTTTGGGAGAGTGGAAGGATGGTGCAGGAAAGGAAGACCCTTGAT
>NW_006399760.1:15623710-15630686 GCF_000299155.1 Elephantulus edwardii | reverse complement strand
GGGGGGAGGGGGGTGTGCATGGAGAAGGGTGCAACAATGAATAAATGGAATTCCAAAATCTCTGTAGATGTTCATTGAAATGAAAAATAAACAAACTAAATAAATAAAAATGCAAAACAAACAAAAAAATTAGAAAGGGGTGCATTGGGATAGCATTTTCTCTCCATACCAATTCAATCTGTATGCTGAGAAAATTATTTGAGAATCAGGACTCTTTGAAGAAAAATGTGGCATTAGTATTGGAGGGAGACTAATCAATAACCTGCATTATACAGATGACACAACCTTTCTTGCTGAAAGTAATGACTTGAAGTACTTGTTGCAGAAGATCAAGGAATACTTCCTTCTATGTGGATTGCATCTCAATGTCAAGAAAACAAAGATTCTTTGCACTGGACCAATAGGCAACATCATGATAGATGGAGAAAAGTTTAAAATTAAAACTGTCAACAAATTCATCTTGGACCTACAATTAAGACCCTTGGTACCAGCAGTCAGGAAGTCAGGAGATATATATTACATTGGTAAAGTCTGTATTTAGGGATCTCACCAAATTATTAAAGAGTAATGATGCCAGTTTGGGAACTGTTTGAGAAGGTGCATTTTATTTGGGCCAGAGTCTTTCCAGTCATTTGCTATGTGTCTAGGAGCTGGACAATGAATAAGGATTAGTAAAGAAGAATTAATGTCTTTGAGCTGTGGTGCTGGAGAAGAACACTGAACAATTCATGGATGACCAAAGGAACAAAAAAAAATATGTCTTGGAAAGGGTGCAGCCAGGGTGCTCTTTTGAGACGAAGATGATGAGGCTTCACCTCATATATTTCATGCATGTGCTAAGAGGGGCTATTTCTTAGAAAGTGACATCATGTTCAGAAAAGTACAAAGCCTGCGAAGAAGATGAAGACCATCAAACAGGTGGTGTGATGTGATGATTGCTGCAATAGGCTCTAATGTGTCAGTAAGTATTAGCGTGACCCAGGATAGGACAGGGTTCAGATCTGTTGTTCATAGGGCCACTATAGGTTGTACACAATTTTAGGGCACTTAACAATACTAAAAGGCTGATGGTATTCCTATAATTTGTCATCCCTCTGTCTTTCCAGCTATAATGTGTTTAACCATGTGCACCAGTAGGCTTGAGTATGTCTGAGATTGTGAGGTTACCACAGAATAGGATAGGGTGCAGATCTGTTATTTACAAGGTCTCTGAGTCCTACTCGACTCAACAGCATCTTATAGCAAAAATAGCAATAAAAGGAGCCAGCAAGCATGTGAAAATGTAAATGACCTGGGGTAGCATCTAATTCTTTGTACTGATCTCCCAAGCATAAGGGGATATTACTCCATCTTTCAAATCTTGTACAAGATGTCTTTTCTGGGTCAGGTTAAATTAGAACTATGAATTCTGGAAAATACATTACAGAATAGCTATGTTGACCCACTTGAAATGTAACTTCATTCATGATTCTCATTACTTATTCTGATGCTCAACTTGTTCAGAACTACCTGTGGGAACTCCCCAGGGTGACTTCGGTGTTCTCTTGACATCTCTCTACCATGTTTTTAGTATCTCCTTACTTTTGGGGCACACAAAAAAAGATGTTCTAGACTCCTATTTTACCAGCTGTAATCCTAGAATCAGTCATTTCTTCAAGGAGCCTCAGTTCCTTTATTGCTGAATGACATTTAAAAACCAAGATCTGGAAGCTGCTTGTTCTCATTCTTATTTTGGATCATTGCTTGCAGACCTCCTAAGCAGATAACACTAAGAAAAATAAGAGAAAGAAAGAAGGAGAAATGATTCTTTGCTTAAATTCTTATTCCAGTGTCTTTTTTGTGTTTTAGGAAAATTAGCCTGAATACGATGCCTGAATTTCCTCCATATGACAGTCTTTTCATATTTTTAAAATTTTTGTATATTAAGTGGCATGTTTAGCTTTTTTTCTCTATCTCATGTGGTCAGTTTTGAGAATATATATAATTTTATTTGATTCTTAAGTTTTCACAAAGGCCTTTATTCAATGATTCAGTCTATTTATAATTAACTCACTCATGTAAATTCATCCATTCATTTTTAACCAGTTCCTTACGGTGAACAAGAATTGAACTAGCTTTTGGGAAAACCTAGAAAAAGTAGCTGAAACCATGGTAATTGTATCCAAGGCTGATCAGGCTTGGAGAGCCAAAATAATACCACAAGCATAACAAGAAAGTAATATCTCTGTATCATAAATAAGCATAAGATATCTAGCACAGAATGAATACCAAGCTGATATGAAATACTGTACTTTTCAAAAAGAATTTCTGATATCTTTGTCAAGAATCAGGCCTATTTTTTCCCACCTACATAAAGTTGTGGGTTTTGTGTCTCAGAAGTCAGGGTAGAAAAATAGAGGTGATTAATATCTATGTACAGTTTGAGAATTCAGATTAAAACCTAAAGGAACTAGATGTGAGATAAATGCAAGGTGTGTTTTGGTGTTCTTTTTCTAACATGTTTCTCAGCATACACAGTTCTGTTTTTATCTTCCAATGTCCATACTCTTAGCTTTATCAGCCTCTTCCAATGATTTAGCATCACTTACTTAACAAGATTTTGTCCTTCCCTTTTAGGGAAATTGTTCGTTACTTACCTGGTATTAATAATGATCCTTTATGACACCCATTTCTGACTTGCTTTTCTATAGCATCATGATACTAATACTGTGAAACTATAGTATAATTTTGTGAGACTATGTTTACCATATCTATTTTCATATTGTCATCTTCTACAACACTGTAAGGAGCTCTGATGATCTAGGGAGGTCAGCTGCTAACCAAAAGTTGACACCTCTATTCAAACCCACCAGCCATTCAACAGAAGAAAGATAGTCAGTCTCCTCCCATGTGATTTACAGGCTCTGAAAACCACCTGGAGGGTCTGCTATGAATCAGTTCTAAATTGACTTGAGTTGACTGACTTGAGTTGAGAAAATGATAAAACAGGGATCATATGTTATTAATTTTATGTCTCCAGTGTCAAGCCCAGTGCCTGGCACATTATAAACCAAAAGCAAATCCTATTGCTGTTACTTTGATACTTGTAAGATAAAAAAGTGTGTGGAGAACCATATGAAGTGAAACAAAGGAGTTTATTATCAGCTTTCAGGTGGGTTTGCTGTCTTAGGCCAGAGAAAGGCAGAGTAAGACAGTAAAGTTGCATGTGGGGCAGTTACAGGTAAAGTTTTATATAGGGGGTTGGAGGCAGCTCTCTGTGGAGGTTGCTGATTGGACGGCCTCTGCTTTTCCCGTAGATGGAGCTACTCAGGACCCTTAGGTGGCTTGTTTCATAGCTGACCATTAGGCAGGATATGGCCAGTGGTCGTGTTCTCTTCTGATTGGCTGTAGTAATCTTACACCAGGCTGATTGGAATGTCTCCCAGAAGGTATAGTCAGCGTGGAATGTTCCCCAACTTCCAGATGGTCTTTCAATTCTGACTCAGGGTGACCCTCCATCAAGTTTTGAAGCCATACATTTTGGTGGGAGCACACTATATCTTTCTCCTGCAAACTGCTGAGCTAGAATTTGGTTAGAAGACAAACGCTTAATATTCCACCAGGGCTCCTTTCATGTGCAATCATGCTCACTTTTTTTTAAAATTAAATTTTATTAATTTTAATGAACATTTACAGAGATTTTGGGTTTCCATTCATTCATTGTTGCACTATTTTCTCTACCCTCTGGCCCCCAGTTCGTTCCTGTCAAAATCAATTCATACCAATGATACCAATGGTTGTAAATGCTAAGCTCTAAATTGTTCAGGAGAGATTGCTCCTCATTCTCCTGCAGAAATACTAAGTAGATTTGAACCATCCAAGAGTTGCAGCCTTTGAGTTAGCAGCAGAACGCTGCATAGATGCTATGCCTCCAGTGCTCCCTTTGCACATAATAACTCGTTGCCCTTCAGCAGGAACTGACTCAGAGGTTATAAATCACTTGAGAGGAAATTGCTCTTATTTATTTGCAGAGTAGCTGATGGATTGTTGTGTACCACAGAATCAGAACCCATTCTGTAGCTGACCCTTCATTGGGTTTCTAGAAACAGTAAATCATACAGAAATTGACCATCTTTCTGCCAGAAGCAGTTGGTGGTTTTGAACAACAGACCTTTGGTTGGTAGCACAATTTATTACCACTAAGCCACCAGAGCCTCCTAGCTGGTGGATAGTCTTTTTTCTTTCTTTGTTTTTTATTTTTTTTAACATGCAATAGCCTTTCTTTTTCTTACTCCTACTTTTGTTTTTGTTATTTGATGCTGAGTTGGCTCCAACTTATAATTAGCCTATGTACAATAACAATTTCAAAAACTCCTGCCCAATCCTGGGCCATCTTCACAATCTTTGCTATGCTTTAGCCCATTTTTTTGCACCACAATGCCACAATTCAAGCCCTCAAATGTTTGTGAATGAATGACTAAACAAAGTGGCTTCACATATTAAATATGATTGGCATACAGATAGTAAAAGGAGAAAAGAGTTCTCTAGCATCTAGTCAATTTTTTCTCTTCTCCGAAACTGTTGATGCAGAGGTGGACTTGAGCATCTTGGTTCCCTTGTTGGTGGGGGAAGGATGTCGAGATGGATTTCAGATGCTGTTTTCTTGCTGTCAGTCAGACATCTCCTGTCCTGTGCCATGTACAGGCACATTGTGTTCACCAGCTGCTGATTTCTGCTTGTTCTCATCATGCCGTTTCCTGAGCCAATGCTGACATTGTGGCTACTGGCCTCTATTCTGCTACTCTGTCCCCTCATCACACCACACAGATATGAAATGTACTAGCTACATCCCATTTTTCCCACCTTGATTTTTACCTCTCCCTGAGAAAATAAAGGAAAGGGAAACATGCTTGCCAATATGTGTTGTGAACTTTCCAAGCCCCCTTTGGTTTAACCTTAGTCCTTCCTTCTAGTGGATTAGTTAGTCCTCGGGGATACCACCAAAAGTAAGAATAATAGCTGGAGTTTGGAATAGATCCAAGAAGAATACTGGAGATTTTTATTTCAATAAATGTGCATATCAGGTTATAAACTCAGTCTATAAAGGTGAATTCAGTACAACTAATTAGTTATTTCCACTATTAAACTCAGATCCTAATTTGTTGATAAAGAAAAACAAAAATAAGACATTAAAAATTTTCATCTCTCCATTTTCATCAAACCCAGGTTAACAAACATGCTGAAATGTATTTAATAAAATTCTCTTTACACTGCTTTTCTTTCCTTGATTATAAAAACTCTTTTCCACAAAATCTCCTTATAATTTCAAATACTTAGATCACTGAAGAGCCTTGGAAGCAGAATGGAATTGCTTGGTTGTTAACAGAAAGGTTAGTTACTCAAATTTATCAGCCTCTTTGCAGGAGACAAAAACTGGCAATCTGCTTTTAATTTAGGATATTTTATGGACATTATATTCTGTTTTTAAAAAGTTATTTTCAGTTGGAATTGTCTCAATGGCACACAATAACTACAAGAAAAGTCTACTACAAGCTTTGTGTGGACATGCCCTCTGCCAGCAACTTCCATTGACTACAAGTTCCCTGGAATCTCTAGTTAGAAAGGGAAGGATACATTTGGAGATGTCTTATCAAAACACCAATGAAGCCCAAGGAAGAAAAAGAAACGTGGATTATGCACCCATTTTCGGACTCAGTTTTTATATTAAATCACTGTTGACATCAGCTCTCCAATCATGAATTCATTAATTTTTTTAGTATTTACTGAGGTTATTAAAAAAGTCGCAGTACCTTCTGTGCAGAGTACAAGCCTTGAGAGATACATATACACAAACAAATTATGAAAATACAATTTTACAAGTACTCTGTGGAGATCAGCACAGAGCAAGCACTACAGAAGTAAAAGTAATAATTTACAAAGGTGTCTAGAGAGCAGAAAATGAGACATTGAGGTACAGGGCCAAGAGCATCTCTCTGAAAGGGCCAGAGAGAATGAGGATAGCAGTCCTTCACTGCCTTAGAGCAAAAGCAGATAAAGAACCCACAGTCTAGCCCCATGGTACCTTTAGAAACCCACCAACAGCAAGAAGTTAGTTTATTCATTGTTAAATCACAGTAGTGCTATAGAGAATGGGGTTTGTTAGGAAAGTAAGTGGACACATGGGGGAAGCAAAGAATATCTCCCAATGCAAATTCAAGTTTTAGCTAAGCAGTATCAAGTCACAATTCCTCAATTCATCCAGTTTCCAGTTTCACTTCAGCAGTCAAATACAAATCATGAGGCAAGGTTTGCCTTGTTCTTGTTGTTAGTGTTATGTGTCATTAAGTCACTTGTGACTCATAGTGACCCTATGTACAACAGCACTGAAACCTGCTCTATCCTGTGCCAACTTTACTGCCTCTGACACATCTACCCTCATACCCCATTACTATATATATCCATCTAATCAATGATCTCCCTCCCTTTCTCCATCCCTCCACCCTTCTAAGCAAGATGACCCTCTCCAAGGACTGATTTCTCCTTGCAACATGCCTGAAGTGTGTTCAGACAAATCCTCAGAATCCTTGTCTCCAAGGAGCAGCTTGGTTTCACTCTCTCTTGGCTAACCCTGTTTGTTCTCCTGCTTGTTCATAGTATATTCAACATTCTTCTCCAGCACCGCAGCTCAAAGGCATCAATTATCTTTCTATCATCCCTAGTCATAGTCCAGCTCTCTGCTGCATAACAATCAATTGCAAAGACTATGGCATGGACAAATCTTCCAGTCAGTTGGCCAAGTGGTCGTTCTCCAGATTTCTTGGCACAACTTGGTGAGCATGTCCTGGGCAGCATCTGTTAACTGAAATATGTCAATTGGTATACAATCTATTCCTGGAGCCTTATTTTTTGCCATGTCCTTCAAAGCAGCCTGAACTTCTTCTTTCATCACCATAGGCTCTTGCTCATATGTTGTTTCATGAAATTCTTCTGTGTCTTC
>NW_006399760.1:15594441-15617875 GCF_000299155.1 Elephantulus edwardii | reverse complement strand
GCTGAAGCCGTTGATAATCTCAATCTCTTCACCATCTATCATGTTGCTGCCAATTGGTCCAGTGGTAAGAATCCTTGTCTTCTTGATATTGAGATTCAATCCATATTGAAGAGTACAGTCCTTGATCTTCTGCAGCAAGTGCCTCAGGTCTTCCTCAGTTTCAGCAAGCAAGTGGTGTCATCTGTTTAAAGCATGTTGTTGATGAGCCTTCCTCAAATCCAGATGCCACATTCCTCCTCATAAAGCCTAGCCTCCTGAGTGATCTGTTCCGAACATAGAATGAAAAGGTATGGAGACAGGACGCCTCCCTGATGCACTCCTTTCCTGCTTTTGAACCATTTAGTGCTTCATTGTTCTGTTCTGAGGGCTGCATCTTGGTCCAAGTATAGGTTTCACATGAGCCCAATCAAGTGTCTGGTATTCCTATTTTCTTCAAGGTTAGCCACTGTTCGTTGTGATCTACACAATCAAATGCCTTTGCATAGTCAAAGAAACACAGGTAGACATTCCTCTGATACTCTGCTTTTGGCCAAGACCCATCTGACATTGGTGATAATGTCTCCAGTGGCACAGCCTTTTCTAAACCCAGCTTGTATTTCTCTTTCGGTGTACTGTTCCAGTGACGTCTGAATAATCTTCAGCAGTATTTTGCTTCTCTGTGATATTAGTAATCCTGTTCTACAATTTCCATACTCTTTTGGGTGACTTCTTCTTTGAATGGAAATATGGATCTCTTCCAGTCAGCGGACCATGTACTTGTCCTCCAGATTTCTTGGCACAACTTGGTAAGCATGTCCAAGGCATCATCTGTTTGTTGAAATATGTCAATTGGTATTCTATCAATTCCTGGGGCCTTGTTTTTTTAACAATTCCTTGAGAGAAGGGTGAACTTCCTCCTTCATCACCATTGTCTCTTGGATATAAATCATTTAATGAAATACTTCTGTGTCAATCAATTCCTTTTAGTACAGTGACTTTATATATACTCCTTCCATTTTCTTGTAATGCTTCCTGGATCATTCGATGCCAGATGTAGTGGTGTGCACCTGTAGTCCTAGCTACTCTGGAGGCTAAGGCTAGAGTCTCAGTGTCAATCAATGATTTTTTGGAACAGTAACTTTGTATACATCTTCTTTTAATTCTTCCTGGATCATCTTGAGTTTCTTCCACCTCAATTTAAAAACCATTTCAAGAAGAGATCACAAAGCAAAAGTAGATTGAAAACACAGGAAAGAAATAAAAGAACAAAGGGGACATTATAAAATATTCTAAAACATGCTCTAGAACATAGAAAAATTTTAAAAAAGAAATATAAAAGAAAGCAAAACAAAAGATTTAATAGGGTACCTTGTGAAGAAAACAGATGCTATACTAGTGAAATATAAAAATATGTAAAAAGAAATGTCAAAAGGGAAGCACAAACTAGGGGCTTCTCATGCTAAAAGAACTGAAGAAAAATGTCAAGCCTTGAGTTGCAAGTTTGAAGGGTTTGTGGGAAAGATATTCAAGGATACATCAAAATAAATAGAAGGAATATGAAGGTGGCCTCGTGGTAAGAGACTGCACTGGCATTCTGAACCACACAGTTCAAATCCACCCACTGCTCCATGGAAAAAAGCTTGACAATCTTCTCTTTTGAGAATAAGTGCCTTTGAAAATAGGGTCAGCTTTAGGTTGATTCCAACTTGATACTACCCAACAATAAAAAAAAGGAAAAAAAACATGGTAACATTTCAGGAGATAACATATGATCAAGAACTAATAGTACCAAAGGAAGAAGTCTAGGTTGCATTGAAGACATTCAATAAAAAAAGTAAGACTCAAAAAATTGACCAGATAATAATTCAGGTGTTTCAAATAACATACGCAGCCCTCAATATGCTCACTTATTTTTGCTAAGAAATTTGAAACAAACCTACTTGACCAACAATTGCAAGAGATCCATATCTGTGCCCATTTAAAAAATAAAAAGAATAATCCAACACAATAAAAGAATTCTAGAAGAATGTATTTAATATCACATGCAGAAAAAAATGTTGTCGTTGTTATGTGCCATCAAGGTATATCATCCCTAGTTATTGTCTAGCTCTTTGATGCATAGCAAGTGATTGCAAAGACCATGGCCTGTATCAGGCACACTTTAGTCTCTAGACTGATAATGTTGCTCTTCAGTACTTTGGAGAAGTCTCTGAAAGCAGATTTTCCCAATGCAATATGTCTTCTAATTTCCTGGCTGCTGGTGTCAAGGATGTTGATTGTGGAGCCAAGCAGACTAAACCTGTTAACAATCTCAGTTTCTTCACCTTCTATCATGATGGTGTCAATTGGCCCAGTGGTGAGAATCTTTGTTTTCTTGATGTAGAGCTTAATCCATATTGAAGGCTATAGTCCTTGACCTTCTGCAGCAAGCACTTTCAAGCACTATTCAGTTTCATCAAGCAGGGTTGTGCCATCTTTATAATGAGTCTTCCTCCAATCTTTTTGCCACATTTCTCCTCATAGAGCCCAGCCTCCTGAAGATAATACAATACCAGCTGGAGCGGTACATTGACAGAAAAACCACCAAAATTGAAGCTGGATTCCAAAGAGACCTTGGAATGAAGGCCATCACTGGTGATTTCAGATAGATTTAGGCTGAAATCCAAAAATACTAGAGAAATATATACTCGTGTTTTTTGACCATACAGAGGTATTTGATTGTGTTGATCAAAATAAACTATTACAGTATCACAAAGAACAGAAATTCCTGAACACTTAATTGTGCTCCTGAGGAATATTCATATGTATCAAGCAGTTGCTCAAATAGCATAAGAAGATACTTTATGGTTTCAAGTCAAGAAAGGTTTATCAGGGTTGTATTATTTAACCTTATATGCATGTTAAGCAAAGAGTCTGAGAAGCTGTACTACATTAAGAAAAATGTTGCATCAAACTGTAGGGGAATAAAAATTAATAAACAAGTAAATTGGATGAAGGATAGGACAGCACACTATAAGGATTCATTCATTTTCAAAAGTCAATTTCATTATTAAGTGAGAACTGATTTAGAGTTGACCCTCCAGTGGGTTTTCAGAGAGTTTAAATCACACAGAAGGAACCAGCCTATATTTCTCCTATGGAGTACTGTGAAGATTTGAACTCCTTACCAACTAGACGACAAGAGGTCCGTAAGAGTTTGATTGTTGTTTTTGGCCATTAAGTCAGAACATACCCATAGCTGATCCTATAGTGAGTTTTCAGAGACAGTTAATCACACAGGAGTAGATAGTTCATCTTTCTCCTGTACGGTAGCTGGTGGATTTGAACCTTATGCCTTTGTGATTGCAATTCAGCTTCTTACCGTTATACAATCAGAGCTAGATAGTGTGATTAATTAGTTTGATCAGTGATAAAGTTATAAAATATAATGTCTATCAATGATTGTATAAAAAACTAATATGATTTTTAAACTTTTAGTTAAAAAACAATTGTTGTTGTTGTTATGTGCTATCCAGTTGCTTGTGACTCATAGTGACCCTATGTACAAGAGCCCTAAACACTGCTATACCCTGTGCCAACCTCGCCGTCTCCGACACACTCATTCCCACCACTTCACTCACAGAATCAATCCATCTCATTGAGGGTCTTCCTCTCCTGCGCCATCCCTCCACTCTCCCAAACATGATGTCCCTCTCCAAGGACCAGTCCCTCCTTGCAACATGCCCAAAGTATGTCAGACAAAACTTCAGAAGCCTTGATGCCAAGGAGTATTCGGGCTTCACTCTCTCCAGGACAAACCTGTTTGTTCTCCTAGCAGTCCATGGTACATTCAACTCTTCTCCAGCACCACAGCTAAAAGGCATCAATTCTCTTTCTATCATCCCTAGTCACTGTCCAACTCTCTGATGCATAGCATGTGATTGTGAAGAGTATAGCCTGGATTTGTCTCACCTTAGTCTCCAGCCTGACGTTGTTACTCTTCCGTACTCTGGTGAGGTGCCTCATAGCTGACTTTCCCAATGCAATTAATCTCTTAATTTCCTGGCTGCTGTTACCAAGAGTATTGACTGTGGAGCCAAGTAAACTAAAACTGCCAACTATCTCAATCTCTTCACCATCCATACTGATGCTGTCGATTGGACCAGTGGTGATAATCTTTGTTCTCTTGATGTTGAGCTTCAATCTGTATTGAAGGCTGCAGTCCTTGACCTTCTGCTTCAAGTGCTTTAGGTCCTCCTCAGTTTCAGCAAGCAGGGTTGTGTCATCTGCATAACGCAGGTTGTTGATGGCTTTTTGACCAATTCTGGTGCCGCATTTCTCCTCATACAGTCCGGAATCTCGGATGATCTGTTCTGCATACAGATTTAAATGGAGTGGAGACAAAATACATCCCTGATGGACCCCCTTCTTGATTTTGAGCCATGTAGTGTCTCCTTGCTCTGTTCTGGCGACTGCCTGTTGGTCCAAGTATAGGTTTCACATTAACACAATCAAATGTTTTGGGATTCCCATTCTTCTCAGAGTCAACCACAGCTTGTTGTGATCCACACTATCAGAAGCCTTTGCATATTCAATGAAGTACAGATAGACATTCCTCTAGTACTCTCTGCTTTCTGCCAAGATCCATCTAACATTAGCTATAATATCCCTAGTATCACAACCTCTTCTAAATCCAGCCTGCACATTTGGCAATTCTCTGTTGACATATTGCTCCAATCATTTTTGGATAATTTTTAGTAGAATCTTGCTTGTGCGTGATATTAATGATATTGTTCGATTATTTCAGCATTCTGTTGGCTCACTTTTCTTTGGAAAGGGAACAAATATTGAACTTTTTCAGTCATTTGGCCAGTTGGCTGTCCTCAAGATTTCTTGGCACAACTTAATGAGCATATGCAGGGCAGTGTATGTTTGTTGAAAAAAGTCAATTGGTATTCTGTCAACTCCTGGGCCCTTGTTTTTTTGCCAATTCCACACTTAAACTAGCACTTGGACTAGCAGACATGGCAATTGAAGCTGAGATCTTAGAAATGGAAACAAAAAGAAGGAGGGACACCTTAAGCAGACACTAGTGATTGGAACGTGGAATGTGAGAAGCATGAATACAGGAAAATCGGACATTGTTAAGAAAGAAATGGAATGCATAAATATTGGCATACTAGATATTGGCAAAATGAGATGTCTTGGCATGGGACATTTTGAATCAGATTATCTAATGATCTACTATGCCAGGGATAAAAAGGTTAGAAAAAAATGGGGTTGGTTTCATAATTAAAAAAGTCATTTCTATATCTATCCTGAAATACAATGTGGTGAGTGACAGGATAATATCCATACGCATACAAGGAAGTTCAGTGAATATCACTATCATTCAAATATATGCACCAACAAGTAGAGCCAAAGAAGAGGAAATAGAAGATTTCTACCAACTTTTTGCAATCAGAAATTGATCAAACATGCAATCATGATGCATTGATAATAATTGGCAACTGGAATGCAAAAGTTGGAAACAGAGAAAGATCAGTAATGGAAAATAATGGACTCAGTAAGAGAAATGAGGCTGGAGAAAGAATGATAGAATTCAGTGCGTTCAATGATTTATTCATTGCAAATACCTTTTATAAGAATCATAAACGCAGGGTATATACATGGATTTCACCTGATGCTTAGGAATCAGATTGATTACATTTGTGGAAAGACTTGCTGGAGAAGCTCAGTATCATATGTGAGGCCAAGTGCTGATTGTGGGACAGACCACCAACTACTCATATGCAAATTCAACCTTAAGTTGAGGAAAATGAAATCAAATCCACAGGAACCAAAATTTGACCTTAAGTCTGTCCCATCTGAATTTCAAAACCCTCTCAGGAATAGGTTTGAGGCCTTGAGCACCAATGAGTGTAGAACCAAATGAGCTCTGGAAGGATATCAAGAACATCGTTCATGAAGAATGCAAAAGATCATTACACAGGCTGAAAAAGAAGAAAGCACCAAGATGGATGTCAGATGAGACTCTAAATATTGCAGTAGAGCTCTGAGAAGCCAAAACTAAAGGAAGAAACAAAGAAATCAAAGAGCTGAACAGAAAATTTCAAAAGGCAGCTCAGGACGACAAAGCAAGATACTATAATGAAATGTGCAGAGAGCTGGAGCCAGAAAATCAAAAGGGCCAAACTTGCTCAGCATTTCTTAAGCTGAAGGAGTTGAAAACAATATCAGGCCATGGGTGGCAATACTTAAGGGTACTTTAGATAGAATGTTAAGTGATCCAGGAAGCGTTAAAACAGGACGGAAGGAGTACACAGAGTCACTGTATCAGAAGGAATTGGCTGACATAGAAGAATTTCATGAAGTAACATATGAGCAAGAGCCTTTGGTGATGAAGGAGGAAGTTCAAGTTGCTCTGGAGGAATTGGAAAAAAACAATTAAGAACAAGAAAATTTGATAGAACACACATCAACAACTTGCAATATACAAATGACTCAATTTGGTTTGCTAAAAATGAAGAATTGAAGCACTAGCTGTAGAAGTTTAAAGATCTTAGTATAATGAAAACAAAAACCTCTTAAGTGGCCAATGAAAAGTATCATGATATATGGAGAAAAGACTGATAAAGTCAGTTATTTAACTTTTCTTGGGTCCAGAGTACACACCCAAGATTGCAGCAGTCAAAAAATCAAACCACCTAGTGCATTGGGAAAATCTACTGTCAAAGACTGTTGCAGATGAGTAAAGTACTTTTATAATTATTAATAATGAGACAGCCAGGCAGCAATGAGATAAAACAGAGAGCATAAAAGACAGGGGCCCAGCAGTTCTTGCCTGAAGTGCCTCAAGCCATACTTCTCTGTGTATTTATTGATACTCAGGGAAGGCAAATCATAAAAATAATTCCTTGTAAATGAAGCTGAATTTTCCTCTATTGTCAGCCTAATGCTTTAGCTCAGGAAGTACTTCACAGGTAGTAACACTCCCTCTTCAGAGGGGCCCTAGCTGTCTCTTGTCTGCAGGGAACAGTTCTTATTCTTTGATCTATCACAAGAGAAATCATAACTTATAAATTTGTAATTTCTTCAATTTTTGGACAAGGTTTTCATATAATATTTGGTATGAAGTTTGGCTTCCCATAAAAGACTCATTTTAAATACTAAATAATAAAGATGCCACTGTAAGGAGTAGGTGTGCCTGACCCCATCCATAGCATTGTCAAATGTTTCCTATGCTTGTGAAATAAACACTATGAATAAATACCAAAGAATTGCTGTCTTTTAATTGTTATTTAAGTGGAGAATATAGAGTATGTCATAAACTATCAAAAGAACTAACAACACAATATCAGAAGATATCTGAAGGGAATCTTAGAATCAAAGATTGTGATACTTTAGTATCATAGTTTATGCCTGTTTCCTGGAGTCCCTGGAAAAGGACATCATGCTTGGAAAAGTAGTGTTAGTATACAAAAGGAAGTTACTCTAAAGATGGATTGACACAGTGATGACAACTATGTTCTCAAACACAGTGGAGAATGTGAAGATGACACGGAGCAGCAAGGATTGTGAATCTATGAGTTATAACAAAGACAATGGCCCCTAACAAGGACAGTAGCAATGACTTGCCTCGTCATTTTCTTAGTACAAATATTTTGTAGCATGAAAATTAATGTATATTCCCCCCACTTTCCTTCATTGATATCATGTTTCATACAATCACTCCTGTTTATTATGTTTTATAGGATTAATCACCATTGGTGATTATGCCCACCATTACTGGGTCTTTTCAGGGGACAACCAGATATTTCCCATTTTCTTTATGCCCTTCCTCCACCCACCAAATTGTGCAATCCTGTGGTTTCACCCCTACCCATTCTCATCACTTTTCTTCCATCCCTTCTCTTCTTGGATCCTCATTTTACTAGTTATCCTATTTTTACAATAATGGTCTTAATACGATATTTATCCTTATGAGACTGAGTTAATTCATTCAGCATAATGTTCTTCAGTCTCTCCCAAGTTAAGCAGTATTTTTTGGAATCGTTGGTCCTTAGTGTTATATAATATTGCATTGTGTGAACATACCACAATTTTTCAATGCAATCAGTTATGGTCAGACATTTGGGTGGTTTCCATGTTCTTGTAATGGTGAATAACATTGCTATGAACATTGGTGTTGAAAAATATTCAGTTATGATAAGATATAATTTGTTCATTTTATCCTTTATTTTCTATTCTACCTAAGAAAAATGAACGAAACCCAAAGCCACTAAGATATCCTCCTGTTTTTGTACAGAATCTGTCAGGAGTCTCTTGTTTGTGTTGCTATCTGTCAGAGCTGACTGGACAGCACCTAACAACAATGTTATCTTAATCCTTTCCAAAATATATCTTCAGAGAGTGTTATTATCACATTGCATTCATTCATAAAGATACAGAATTATGTCTCACATCAATCAGGTAACTAGCTTGAGAAAAGTAAAATGTATGGGAGAAGCAGGATTTGAGACTATATACCATTTTAAAATCATATATTGCTCTAACAAATATGTGTAAGAAGAAATACTTTACGAGAGATTTAAGGATTAAAAGTAATAGGATTATAGAGAGAATCAGATACAAAGGGTTTTGTAGGGAAAATTAAGAAAACTGATTTCTATCCTAAAGATAGTAAAGTTCAAAATTGCTTTACAGCAAGCAGAGGTATGATCAGATTTTCATTTAGAATGATATCTTCAGCTACAGAGTTCAGGATGGTTAAGACCATAGGCAAGGAAGCCTGCTGTTGAATTGATCCAGTTGAGACATGACAGATGAATTTACACAGCTCATTAGCAGCAGATGAGCCACACCAAAAAGTCATCTGCTTTTTTAATTATCTTCATTCTATTTCCTTTCCAGGTCTTTGGGATCAGCTGGTTCTTTTAATTCCACCAAGAGCTGTTCCTTCTAGTGTTTAATTGATTTCCTTCCATTCTGCTGAACAACTCTTGCTTCTGGAACCTTGCATTGAACTTCCTATTAATTTAGTCATGCCAACTGGTTGTTACCATTTTGGTAATTTAATATTCACTTCACTTAAGTGACCTGACCCTCGTGCTCTAGCATGAACTTAATATGTTTAGCTTAACATGCATATTGATAAGTAGATAGAGAAGCATTTTGCATAATTTTTATCTTGCAAAAAATATAGATTGCTTATCTCGATTTACTACTGCATCTAGGGCTGTGAGCTGAAAAGATTGTTCATAGTTTATCAGCTCAATTCCTTTGCTGATTTCAAGGAACGCCTATAAACTGCTGTTTTAAGGGGGAAAGAAATTAGAAGAAGCTGCCACACTTTGTGATTGGTATGTGCCATCAAGTCAACTTCAACTCATAGAGAACCTATAACAGTAGTTCTGAACCCTGCTCTGTCATGAGTCAATCTCACTGTCTCCAACACACCTAACACCCCGCCCCCCCGTCCCCGCTATTATCCTAGTCACTGTGAACCCAACTCATTCAAGGTCTTCTTCTGCATTGACCCTGCACCTTTTCAAACATGATGTCCTTCTTCAATGACGGGTGCCTCCTGGCAACTTTACAAAAGCATGTGAAGAGAGTTTCAAAATTCTTACTTCTTTCTGATTCATATCAAGTAATTGCAAAGACCATGCCTTGATCAAGCACGCTTTAGTCTCCAGACTGACATCATTACCCTTAACCACTCTGGAGAGAGAGGTCCCTGACAGCAGCCTTTCTGAATGCTACTCATCTTTTGATTTTCTGACTACTAGTGCCAAGCATGTAGATTATGGATCTGGAAGAGATGAAATTGTTAACAATCTCAGTCTCTTCTCCATCTATAATGATGCTGCTAATTGGCCCATTGGTGAGAATCTTTGTTTTCTTGATATTGAGATGCGGTTCATACTGAAGACTGCAGTTCAAGCACTTCAGGTCCTGCTCAGTTTTAGCAAGCAAGGCTTTGTCACCTGCATAAGTTTGTTGATGAGTCTTCCTCCAATTCAGATACCACATACCTCTTCATAAACTCCAGCCTCCCAAATGGTCTGTTCCTTATCTATACTGAAAAGGTACGGAGAAAAGACACATTGCGGACACACTCCTTTCTTGATTTTGAAACATGCAGTGTCTCCTTGCTCTGTTCTGATGGCTGCTTCCTGGTCCAAGCATAGGTTTCACATGAGCATAATCAAGTGTTCTGGGTTTCCCAATCTCAAGGTTAGCCATAATTTGTTGTGATACACACAGTCAAATGCCTTGAACTTCCTATTTTTTTGTATAGTCAATAAAACATAGACAGCCATTCCTCTGCTACTCTCTGCTCTCAAGCAAGATTCATTTGACATTGGCTAAGATGTTCCTGGTGTCATGGCCTCCTCTGAACCCGGCTTGTATTTATGACAGCTCTTGTTGATGTACTGTTCCAGTTATTTGGGATAATCTTTATCAGAATTTTTATTTACATGTGATATTAGTGATAATGTTGGATAATTCTAACACTCTGTTGGATCACCTTTTTTTTTGAAATTGAAATAAATATGGATCTCTTCCATATTCAGTTGGCCAGGTAGCTGTTCTCCAGATTTCTTGGTACAACCTGGTGAGCACATCCAAGGCTGCATCTATTTGTTGGGATATGCCAATTGTTATGTCATGAATTCTTGGGGCCTTATTTTTGCCACTTCATTCAGAGCAGCTTGAACTTTATCACCATTACCTCTTGATCATACATTGTTTCATGAAATTCTTCCTTGTCAGCCAATTGTTTTTTGGTACAGTGACTCTGTATACTCCTTTTGTTTTCTTTTAATGCTTCCTGGATCATTCAGTAGTCTGCCCACAGTATGTTTAAGTATTGCAGCTTGAGGCTTGACTTTGTTCTTCAGTTCTTTCAGCTTGAAAACTGCTGAGCGAGCTTGTCTCTTTTGATTTTCTGATTGTGGTTCTTTGTGTCCATAAGAAGTGCAAATGAAAAAGACTAGAAATTTGAGTAAGTGGAAAGATCTTTTATAGAAGAGCCAACTCAAAAATTAAATGATTTATAATGTTTAGCAATTTTTTTAGTCAGAAGTGACGTCTCTTCTTATTAGTTCTTCAAATCTTCTTTATGCCTTCATATAGCAATCATCCTATGTCACTCTTGTTCCTTGTTTTTGTCTTATACT
Source organism: Elephantulus edwardii (assembly GCF_000299155.1). NCBI lineage: Eukaryota > Metazoa > Chordata > Mammalia > Macroscelidea > Macroscelididae > Elephantulus > Elephantulus edwardii. The sequence continues at coordinate 15,606,731 of NW_006399760.1, read as the reverse complement.
TCTGCCCTCAACTCATCTCTTCCTTCTCAGTGCCTAGTAATGTGCTTGACACAGCTGAGGAGATTTAGTGGCCTGATTCTTGTCTTCCAGGGAGAAGATAAGGGTTAAATTTCTAGCCAATTTACTTCATGTGTAACTCTCACCTATCTGTCAATGGAGGTGTGTGGTTTGCTGTGATATTGAACAATTGTTTGCAGTTACCAGACTCAGACTCACTAGGAGGAAAAGGCTGGAGAATCTACTTTCAAAAACTGGACATTGAAATGCCTTGCATCCTAATGTTCAATCTTCACCTGATTGTTGGGATGGGACATGATATGTTTGGGACGGTGCAAGATGGCCCAAGATATATATATTTCATTATTTGTGGATTTGCCATGGAGATGATTCAGTGGCAGCTAAGAACAGTAATGATGTGTATGGAATATAAGAAAATGTTGGAAAATCTCACCTATATTTGACTCTGATGATAGTGTTGGAAATCTAACCAAGTTAATTATCTTAATCTTGATCCTGGTACATTCATAGGGCAGCATGATATAATACTTCTTATCTCAAACTTTTTCTACTAAGTTAATTTTAAATAAAGACAGCTTTCTTATAAGACATTTATGTCAGGGGTTGAGTTGTTTCCTCTTCAAAATACATATATGTAATGATGTCATGTATAAATTATGCAACAATTCCTCAAAATCTGATACATCAGACAGTTGTTCTTATCCTGGTAAACTCCTAGAACTAGAAGACACAGAAATAGAAAGTCTTCCCCTAAAACTTACCATTGTTGGTTTTGGGGGATTTTTTTTTTACTTTTTAAATGTTTTTAAACTTTTTATTGTTATTATTATTAGTTTTAATGAACATTTACAGAGACTTTGGATTTCCATTCACTCGCTGTTGCACTTTTCTTCCTGCCCACTCCTCCCCCACCCAGTTGGCTCTTCGCTTTGAAAAGTAAAAGAAAAATTCTTTCATTGTTATACAATCCCTCCCCCCAAGTCCAATCCACTATGCAACCTTCGCTCTGGACTCTTGTCATGACGATAATACCTAATCGTATATTTCTTTTAAACAGTTTTCTCCCTCATCTTTGTCAATGCAGTATGCATAATTTATCCCATCTTTCTCAGTCTTCCCTCAAGCACAATGTCAGTCTGGTTTTAAAACAGTAGCACTATGCATTATTTTCCCTTTTGTGTCTGAGATATTTCACTCAGCATAATGTCCTCCAGTGTTACCCATTTTGCATAATATTTCATGAGTTCCTTGTTTTTCAATTCAGCGTAGTATTTCATTGTGTGAATATACCACATTGTTTACCATTAAAGTGAAATCGACTCATAGTTTACTTTCCAGCAAGTTTTCAGCAGCAGTATATGACTTGGGAGGAGATTGTCCATCTTTCTCTCGTGAAACAAATGTTGGATTTGAACCGTGTACCCTTAGGTTATCTTAAATTATAGAGAATAAATTTCTGTTCATTAAAATCATTTATGGTATTTCTATTTTAACAATACTATACTAGATAATTAAGAAAGCATAATATTTATTTGTACCAAAAAAGCATCCTACAAAGTATTTTGCTTCTGAGGGTTTGATCTGTCTATGCACTAGATGATGAAGAAAGTGAGTTTTATGCCTCCTTTATTTTGAAATATAATAGAAAAGAGTAGAAAAACTTTTTGTAAATTTGTCTAATTTGGTGTACAGAATGTGTCTTTGTTGCCTAGTGCTGCTGTAACAGAAATACCACAAGAGATGGCTTCAACAGACATTTCTTTTCTCACAGATCAGGAGTCCAGAAGTCAGAATTCAGTGTCAAATCTCCTTATCTCTCTTCTGCTCACTAATTTAATCCCTTCAACCTACATTGTTGTTGTTGTTGTTGTTATGTGCCATCGAGTCGCTTGCGACTCATAGCGACCCTATGTAAAAGAGTCCTAAATGCCGTTCTATCCTGTGCCAACCTCAACATCTCAAACATACTCATTCCCACCTCTCCACTCACAGAATTGATCCATCTCATTGAGGGTCTTCCTCTCCTGCACCGTCCCTCCACTCTCCCAAACATGATGTCCCTCTCCAAGGACCAGTCCCTCCTTGCAACATGCCCAAAATATGTCAGAAAAAGCTTCAGAATCCTTGACTCCAAGGAGCATTCTGGCTTCACTCTCTCCAAGACAAACCTGTTTGTTCTCTTAGCAGTCCATGGTATATTCAACACTCTTACTAGCACCACAATTCAAAGGCATCAATTCTCTGTCTATAAACCCTAGTCACTGTCCAACTCTCCAATGCATAGAACGTAATTGCAAAGACTATAGCCTGGATCAGGCGCAACTTAGTCTCCAGCCTGACATTGTTGCTCTTCTGTACTCTTGAGCTTCAATCCATATTGAAGACTGCAGTCCTTGACTTTCTGCAGCAAGCGCTTCAGGTCCTCCTCAGTTTCAACAAACAGGGTTGTTTCATCTGCATAATGCAGGTTGTTGACGATTCTTTCACCAATCCTGATGCCACATTCCTCCTCGTACAGCCCAGCATCTCGGATGATCTGTTCTGCATACAGATTGAATAGGTATGGAGACAAAATACATCCCTGATGGACCCCCTTCTTGATTTAGAACCATCCAGTGTCTCCCTGCTCTGTTCTGACGACTGCCTCTTGGTCCAAGTATAGGTTTCTCATTAGCACAATCAAATGTTCTGGGATTCTCATTCTTCTCAGAGTCAGCCATAGCTTTTTGTAATCCACACAGTCAAAAGCCTGCATTAATCCTGCATAACTAACATATAAAGAAATCCTGTTCCTAAATGTATTTATAACCACATAGAGATTAGAATTTAAAACATTACTCAATCCATAACATTCTGTCTCTAACAATGCATATCCTTGCCACATGCAAAACATATCCACCATCATATCATCCTCCAAGTCTTAGATCAATTATTGCTGTTGTTATCAAGTACTGTTAAGTTGACACCAACTCCTACCTGACCCTTCAACAGGTTTTCAGAGGAATAAAAATCACACTGGAGAAAATTGCCCATCTTTCTCCTTTGGAGCAGCTGGTGAATTCAAACTGCATGCCTTGAGTTGCCAGCGTAACTTCTTACCACTAAGCCACCAGAGCTTCCTTGATTCAGTTACAAGTTCAAAATTTTCCTTTATGAACCATCCAAATTAAATATCAATAAAACTTTAGACGTAATCTTTCCTGGGATAAAATTCCTCTTTATCTGTAAACTTGTGAAGCCCAAACCAATCTTCTGGGGGAACGCACAAAGTAGGTATTTCTGTTGTAAATGGGAGAGATTTAAGGGAAAGTAGGGTTAACAAATGCTAAACAAGCTCCAGATAGAATAAATTACATTAGCTAGCTCTCCAAGTTTGAAAATAATCCAGTGGGGTTGTGAGTTGGTGGAGGGGGAGGTATCTGTGCAGAGGTCTCATTCTCTAGACTCTAGATGTTGGCCATGTTTCTGATTTCTAGGTGGAAGCCTCTCATCCCTGGGATCCAGGCCCACCTTCCAGGGCCACTAGAATAACAACTTTGCTTCTTTCACTATGAGAAGCCCCATTCTCCTAATATATCTGAGTGGTGACTTTACTCCTCAACTGCAGCCAGATCTAGTCTGTCCTTGGAGCATAGCAACTCTACTCCATCAGCGTTAGGGACTGGCCTCATCCCCTTGACACTCATGAATAGTAACCTAAAAGATCAGGGCAGAATTGATGAAAGCGAACTCTTTGGAACCTGGGATACCAATGGCTCTTTGAGATCCCAAATTATGAGATTTCATCCTTTGAGTACAAGGACATTCTATTTATTCCATCAGCTTTTTATTCTCTTAATTAGACAATACTAGTGCAGATTGTTTTGAGTCCACTACTTTTATGACAAAAACAAAAAGAAATAAATTAGCTGAGGGGAGATGGAGAGATTTGATACATTCAATTGTAACTTCAGTTCTACTCATCTGTGAGAAATAAGCTTTTGCTTGTCTAAGTTATCCATTGTAGTATTTCTATTATAGCAGCTTTAGGCAACAACTAAGATACATTCTGTCAAACAAAATTTGAAAAGTATCTCCGCAAGCAACAAATGCTGGGGAGGTTGTGGATCAACTGGGACCCTTATTCACTGTTGGTGGGAGCGTGCAATGGTACAACCACTGTGGAAGGCAGTATGGTGCTTTCTCAAAAAGTTGCAAATAGAGATACCATTTGACCCAGCAGTTCCACTCCTGGGAATATACCCCAAAGAGACCATAACTGACATCCAAACAGAAATATGCACACTCATGTTTTTCGTGGCTTTGTTCACAATAGCAAGGAGTTGGAAACAACCTAAGTGCCCATCAATAAATGGATGGATAGAGAAGCTGTGGTGTATTCACACAATGGAACACTATGCTGCATCGAAAAACATGAAACTCATGCAATATTACTTAAAATGGGTGACCCTGGAGGACATTATGCTGAATGAAGTATCTCAGTCACAAAAGGACAAATACTGCGTGGTGCCACTGTTGTAAAGCAGAACTGACCTCGGGGTTGGGAGGAGACTGAAAAGGATGGGTTCAATAATGTATACTGCATTGGAACAAATGAGGGGGGAAAACTGTTTAAGAGGGAAATTATTAGGGATTTTTGCCGTGACAGGAGTCCAGAATGAAGGCTGGATAGTGGAGTGGACCTTGGGGGAGGGATTGTAAAACAATGAAAGAATTTTTCTTTTACTTTTCCAAGAGGATAGTGTACTGGGCAGGGAGGAGGGCTGGGAGGGGAGAAAAGTGCAACAATGAATGAATGGAAATCTAAAGTCTCTGTAATTTTCATTGAAATTAATAATAAATTTTAAAAAAAGGAAAAAAGTATCTCCAACAGCTTTCCAGTTAACTTTCAAAATCAGGAGACAGGAAGTTTTCTCTCCATTACTCAAAGCAGGACACTTTTTCATTATCCAGTGAGTGCATAGACCCAACCTCAAGGAACAAAACACTCATAGGATGCAGTTAATATACATATTAATATATTTAATGATTTATCTAGTAGAGTTATAATAGATAATAGAAATACCCAAGTAGAATAAACATAAGTTTATTCTCTTACAGTTTAGGATGCTAAAAACCCAAACTCAGTGTACTTGCTTTAGGTAATGACTTTCTATGTCTTCTGATTCTAGGAGTTTTCCAGCACAGGATCAAAGATCAAAAGGATGTTTCCCATGTGTACAAGTATTTTTGTGTGAGTTATGTGTGGTCATTGCAATAGATTAGAGTACAGCACTGACAGCCCTAGGAAAATTGGTGGGTGTTAGAATTAGTAGAAAGTGAGGGAGCATGAAGACATATTTTAGCCTTGGGATTCATTTTTGTTCTGTGGATGTTGTTGACGGGGACTTGTTGACCCTTTTGGAATTAGCGGAGGTCAGATATAGCTTCCCCAAAGATGTCTGTACTGTTCTCACAATATTCTAAAAAAGAATTGATTCAAAGTTCACCCTCCCTACAGAAATCCTCCTTAATATCAGCAAAGCAACTCACTCTCAAATGGCATTATAAACACAAGCATAGAGGTTAATATTAAACACATATTTTAGGTCAATATAATTCAATTTACTATCACACAAGACAATCAAACTAGTCTCCATAGGCTTAGAAATACTTACATTTAAGAGCCACAGGTTAATTGTAACAGAAATACCTCTGCTCCCCTCTCAGCTTTTCTGTCAGTTGCTTAGTCATTTCAAAGTGGTCTGAAGTTTCTGCACAAACAATCATCTTGCTAATGACTATAATTCATCACTCGAGGTGCTCAGGTTTGGAGATGAAATATGACTATTTATACAAGAGATTGATAGTGAAGGTTGGTTTATTGATTATGCATCTAAGTTTAAAAATTAAAAAATAAAGGAAATAGATATAAAAAAAAAGCATTTTTCAAGGCGTATCACAATAGTGTAAGTGTTTTGACATGTTAGGCTTCTTTTAAAAGTTTTGTAATTTCACATAAAAGAAAACCAATTTTGCTTTTGTGGATACATATTTTTGTGTCAAAATTATCTGGATTAGATTTAAAGTGAAGACATATCAAAGCCAAGAAAGGAGTGAGAATTACATGCCAATTCATCTGTGGTGCAATCTCAAAGGTTCAAATCCACATAGTTGCAATCTCAGGGTTCAAATCCTCATAGCTAGCTGTTCTGTGGGAGAAGAATAGGCAATCTCCTCTCATGTGATCAACTGCCTCTGAAAAACAGCTGCAGAGTCAGCTATGTATCTGTTTTGACTTGACAGTACACAACAACAATTGTGTGGTTTTCAATGTTGTGTTAATGTCTTGATGTTAAGGGTTTATCGTTACAAATGGCTTTTCAAGCCCTTGAATTTTACTTTAACATGTGGGTGAGAATATGTGAATAGGGTGTGTTAGCCAATCCAGAAGGGATTGACTAGTCTCACCACTAAATTGAGGAGACTCAGTGGCAGATTAGAGAACATTAGCACCAGCGAAGAAGCAAGAGAATACAATGAATCCTTTGGGCCAGTGTTTCTTGAATCGCCAGACCAATTTCTACAGAGCAGCAGCCATAGTAGAAAGTGAGACAGAGCTGACCTTGGGGCTAATACTTCGTGGGGAACTAGAGCCCAGAGTTGCTGCCCAAGTTTCTTGGAGAACTAGGTAGAGAGAGACATAATTGGCAGCACTGAGCCTAAAGGTGTGAGGCTCAAGGCTGAGGTGTCTTTTAGCACAGTTTGGAAACTGTCCTGATTGTATTCTGCTGTTGTTGTTATTGTTATGTGCTGTTGCCTGCAATTTATAACAACACTATGTACAAAAGCCCTAAACCCTGCTCTATCCTGTGCCAACTTCACTGTCTCCGACATACCCGCCCTGATTATCCCAATCACTAAATGAACCCACCTCATAGTGTCTTCCTTTGCTGTGCTGTCCCTCCACTCTCCGAAGCATGACATCTTTCTCCAAGGACTGGTCCCTCCTTGCAACATGTCCAAAGTATGCCAGACGAAGCTTCAGAATTCTTGCCTCCAAGGAGCAGCCTGGTTTAACCCTCTCTAGGATAACCTGTTTGTTTTCTTATGGTAAATTCAATATACCATATTCGTGGTATATTCAATACTTTTCTCCAGCACTACAGCTCAAAGGCTTCAATCATCCTTCTATCATCCCTAGTCATTGTCCAACTCTCTGACACATAGCAAGTGATTGCAAAGACCGTGTCCTGTATCAGGCACATCTTTGTTTCCAGAATGACACCATTGCTCTTCAGTACTTTGGAGAGGTCCTAACAGCATACTTTTCCATTGTGCCAAGAGTGTTGACTGTGAAACTCTTAATTATAGCCCTTGACTTCCTTAAGATGGTTCTATGTGATCTCTGAGCTATCACATCAGATTTTGAACCAAGTAAAGCAGTAAGCTTGGTGATGGGATGAGTAGAAAGAAGTGTAGAAGTGTGGGGGACATTTCTATCATTATAGGAATTGGTTTTGTGTTGTCTGAAACAGTTCCCCTTTGTGAAGCTGGTTAAGGTCAGAAATGGTCATCCGCACTCAGAGTTGCTTATGAATGAAGAAATACACAAACCAGTGTGTGCATAGGGTTTGTGTATGGCACAATGTAGACCTTCCCAGATTTCTGAGATGTGCCAGCAGTATTTATTTAAATATCGGGGAATAGTTATTACTCCAAAGAAGTAGTTGCTGGATTTAAATGTTGCTTCTAAAATGAACTGCTGCTTTTAGCCTTGAGAAATGTATTTAGAGCAAAATCAATAAGGGATATAGCCAAGTTCAAACTCTACTAAGACGGAACTGCTCCCAACAACAACATCCATAAGATGAAACTAAGTCACTTGATGTCAGACACATCTTACCATGGTCTTGCACCCACTTACTGGGTTCAAAATCCAGTGCAATGACAATATAGACTTAATAGAACCATCTTCGCTGTCATGGAGTTTATTAAAGAAGTTAACAAGTTATAATTCAGGTTAACATCAGGTTAATAATCCCTTAGTTCAGAAAGCTTCTCAAATATAATCCATAATAGGCTATATAATTTGGGTCAATTAAAAGATACAATTCCTCAGTCTAAACAGCTTCTCATTTAACAGCAAGATACAGTCTATAAGTCCAGACAGTTTCTCAGACCACAGTAAAATACAATCCTTGGCACGGGAACATCTAGCCTCAAAGGACACACCTGTCTATTCTTTGCTTCCTTCCTGCCCCTCTTGGGATGACATTTTCACTTTCTGTTGCTAAATCTGTTAATTTTAAAGGCTAGGCTAGCCTAGCCAATCTCCGTGAAGATAGACTAATATAACCTATTAGCATGAGGAAGCAATGGCTTATGCAGCTGTTGATGAAATACATGGGCGAATGTGTTTGTAGGGCAGGAACCAGCTTGATCTGATTAAAGACAATAATCTAGGAAGTCACATTTTTAATAACAGATACTGTAGGAACCCCCATCAGTGGCTCAAGTCCTATATGTTCTTTGTGGGTTCAAACTGTAGAGGTAGTACTTCGTAGCTGGCAGATTCAAACTGTGTATTGACAGTGTTATCACTTACCACTAAGCCACCAGAGCTCCCTCCTGGTTTTACCCTTTCCTAGATGGACCTGTTTGTTCTCATCACAATACATGGCATGTTCAGTACTGTTCTCCAGTACAACCCAAAGGTATCAATTCATCTTCTATCATGCTTAGTCATTATCCAAGCTTCAGATGCATCACAAACAATTGTGAAGACCATGGGCTGGATTAGGCATACCTTAATCACTAGACTGACATCGTTGCTCTTCAGTATTCTGGAGAGGTCACTGACAGACAGCAAACTTTCTGAACATGTCTTGATTTCCTGGCTGTTGGTACCAAGAGTATTGGTTGTGGAACTTAGCACGATGAAATTGTTAACCATCTGAATTTCTTCTCCATGTATCATGATGCTGCCAATTGGCCCAGTGGTGAGAATCTTTGTTTTCTTGATGTTTAGCTGAAACCCATATTGAAAACTGCAGTCCTTGATCTTTGGCTCTAAATGCTTCAGGTCCTCAGTTTTGACAAGCAAGGTTGTGTCATCTGCATATTTAAGATTGTTAATGAGTCTTCCCACAATCCTGATATCACATTCCTCCTCAAAAGTCCAGCCTCCCAAATGTTCTATTATACATATAGAAAAAAGTAAAGTTCTTGATTAGAAGTAATAAAAAAAATATTTGCCCTTGAGATTTTTTAGTAGGTGCTAGGGATTAGTCTAAAGCAAAGCTTAAGTACTACCCAGTACTCAGAAGAGATTTGCATTTGAAGGACTTTGTAGACCCACCTTAGAATATGTATTTATGTTTGAAAGAAAGGTAAACAAGAAGAGAGAGAAAGAAAAGATTCATTTTTTAAAAACACTGGAACAAACTGTTTAGCCTCTTTAGCAGATTAAATTGGTGAGAGCCACTTTCAGTACTTGAAGTTAAAGGAAGGTGGCATGTATGCTTACTTATAACTATCAGCTGAACCGACTGGAGTGGAAGAAGGAGGCATACAACAATGAAAAGTCAGGCTGAGTGTGGGTGTGTTCCCTCAGCATTGTCCAGCTAACATGCACATATATCTTCCATAGTTTTTGTCGTAGAGAATGAGTACTTCATGAATTTGTGGAAACATATCACTTAATATTCAGTTCTCAGAGCCTTGCTTTTCCCTAAGACCTTCAATGAAGCCTGAACTTCTCAATACCTTAAATTCTTGCTCCTATGTTACTCCCTGAAGTGATTGAATGTTGACCAATTATTTTTGGTTTCATGATTCTAAGAGTTCTTCCATCTTCCCTTGATATTTTTCTATGTGATTCAGTATCTTGCCAACGAAATTCTTCAGTTTTGCAAGTCGAGGTTTGAAATTTTTCCTCAATTCATTCAGCTTGAGAAAGTATATTCCTCTTTTGGTTTACTAATTCCAGGTCTTTACATATTTCAGTACAATACTTGCTTTCTCAACTTACCCTTTGAAATCTCCTGCTTAAATTACTTTCTTCAGCGTATCTTCCATTGACATTAGTCTCTCTATATCCTATATCAGGTTTCAGACTCTTCTGACCTCCATTTTGGTTTTATCTCTCCTTGCTATCTTTCTAAAGGCCTTTTATTTTCATTCTGTATGTTTCTCCTGATATCATCTCTCAGCTCTTTTGTCCTTCATTCATTAAATTCCATGAAGAAAATCTATTTATTTTTATTTTTTTTAGATGCTCTTAAATTCAGGAAGGATATACTCAACCTTATTTTTTTTTTATACTCAACTTTATAACTTGACCTTTGTGATTGTGTTTAAATTTTCTCCAGCTTCAACTTGAATTTGCTTGCAATTGATGGTCCTCATTCTGTCCCTGGCCTTGTTCTAACTGTTGCTGTTGGAATTTTTTCTTTTCTCTTTCCACCTGATGTCAGTTTCATTCCTGTAGAGTCCATCTGGTGAGACTAACTTGAATAATTGCTGTTTATATAGTTGGGGAAAAAAACATTTTTAAGGAAGTGATTGATTGTATACAATGCTGTCATATAATCTTCAGTATCATTTGTATTACCAAGGTCATACTTAGAAATTACTAATCCTTTGCTTCCAACTTTTTCTTTCAATCAACAGTAAATATGAATGTATTTTAAGTGCTTGTTTGCTCAGTTTCAGACTTACAGAAGTTGGAAAAAATATTTCACTTTTTTCTCTTTGACTTTTTGCTTGATAAATAAATTTGATTGATACTTGTAAATAGGCCTTATCTGAATATATATGGATATAATCCTATAATTAAACTATAGTTCTTGATATTTTTGTCAATAAATATGATGATATCCTAGCACTGCAAGCCAGTAAATCATAAGAATTACCTGATCAGATACGTCCAATTTCAATTTACAGTAAGTTGCTAATGAAATAGATCAGTAGTTTATTTTTAAAAATCATATAACCAGAGAGAAATGGGCAATCTCTTCCAGTAAAGCATCAGAAACCAGGGGGTGGGCATTCTGACTAGGAACTGATTTGAAGGCAGTTTGGGTTTTTTAACCTTTATAAAAACAAAACAAAAGCAACAAAATGTCAAACTTATTGCTATTGAATCAGAATGACACATATTTGCCCCTCCACTGTGTCTGAGGTTATAAATTTCAGGGTAGGAGATTGTCCATCTTTCCCTCTAGAAGTGTCTTTTGAGTTACCAGCACAACTTCCTACAGACCACATGATATTAGTATTTATCATTCTAATCAATTTTTGAAAACTTTTCCATTTTTGTAGATTCACACTTTGCACAAAATTAAGTTCTGACATACAGATAATTAGAGTTTAAGAAAACGATGAGAAAAAATTAGGAGAAATAAATGTATTTTAAGAAATAAAGGACAAACATTTGTAAAATAGTACAAAATGGGGATGTATCTGAACAAAATTATTCTAGGTACATAATACACTTTTCTGATTTTTTTTTTGTGTGTGTATGTATGATAGTCATGTGGAATGATATGTTGTATACAAATAATAATGATTAAATTAACTAAGGCCATCTCAGAATAATTGTGTTAAGTCCTTATAAATTAAGCAAAAATTTAAAAAAATGGCTATATAACATGACAGGGGCTAGAGAAAATTATGCTGATTAAATTAACTCAGACTCAAAAGGATAAATATTACATAAGACCATTATTCTAAAAATAGAATAACTAGTAAGATGCTTATGAAAGTCCAAATTGGAAGAGAAGAGGGATGGAGGGCTGAGGGTAGGGAAGGCAGGAAATCACAAGATCACTGAGTCTGGTGGGTAGAGGGATGGGATGAAGAAATTAGGAAAGATGCAGTGGGGCTCTGAAAAGACAGGATGATAGTGAGCATAGATCAAGAGTGATGGTTTTATAGAACACAGTGTACAGGAATGATCCTATGAAACACAATGTGAATGAAGGAATGTGTGAAACACAATATATATACATGAAACACAAAGTATAAAAATTTTGCATGCAAACCAATAGAAAATTTTAAAAGTATATAAAAACAAAAAAGAAAAATGCCATAGAACTTTAATAAAGAGCTAAGTTATAGTCAATTAAACATTGTCAAATTTCTTAACCTTTTCTGGACCAAATTATTTTCTGTTCTGAATGTTGAAACCAACATGTTTTTCTGTTTTGAATGTTGAAACCAACTTGTATTTTCTGTAAGTAAAAGTATTTTAAATGAAATAAAAATTACTTCTTAGGGTTACTTTTGAT
>NW_006399760.1:15567554-15594341 GCF_000299155.1 Elephantulus edwardii | reverse complement strand
TATATATCGCTAGAAGTGTCTCATTTTAGTAAGTAATGCCCGATTCTTCACTTTCTCACAGTTACACAGGTCTCTAGCTTACACTTGCATCCTCTAACAGTGAGATAGTAATTTCCTACTAACTGTGTATGTAAAGGTCCAAAATATAGGTAGACATTCTATGTTCTATGGATCACAAATGGGTTAAGCAATGTTCATAGCAACAATTGAAAACAGAATTGTTTAAGCCTCATAATAGAAATTAAAAAAAAAAAACCAACCCACAGGATAAAAAAAATGAGAAATGATATTAAAAGCATTTTTAAATCATTTAATTATAACACTAGCCTGAAATATTTCTTATTCATAAATAATTATATCTCATTTCTGAAGCTCAATACCTTAATTGTTTCCATAAATATGACTTTCATTACCTGAAGATTATTTTTTTGAAACATTTTATTGAGCTTTAAGTAAGAGATTACATAGCAAATTAACTTTCTGACAATTTCCACATAAATTATTCAGTAATATTGGTCACATTTACCATCATTTTTCTTTATCTTTACTTATATTCTAGTGCATATATGTATGACAGTTGATTTATCCATCCATCCATCCATCCATTCACTGATGGGCACTTTGGTTTTTTCATAATAATAAGTTAATGTCTCTATGCACATGCCCATTCATGTCATTATTTTTAGATGTCTCAGGTATATAGCTATAAGTGGGATTGATGGTTTTATGGTAGTTTTAATTCTGGGGTTTTTATTTTATTTTTATTTTTTTTAGAAAGAACAATATTGTTTTCCATTCTGATAGTACTATTTTACAGTTTCACCAGCAATGAATAAGCGTTCTAATCTTCTCACATTCTCACCAACATTATTTGCTACCTGTACTTTTGTTATTGAAATTTCAGGGTAAATTTAGTCAGTGTATTTCATTGTAGCTCCAATTTGCATCTCTTTGATACCTAAGGTTATTGTTGTCTTCTTCATTGTCAAATCAGAAGCAAAATTTCCAAGGTTGTAATCCACAGAAGGAAATTGTCTTTGAGTTAGAAGCAAACTCCTTACCCAATGGACCTTCTGAAAAACCTAGCTTGCTGAAAGGGAGTGGAACATGAATACTTTCTGCAAAGCCTTCAGTAAGGATAACAACATCAAGGAAACAAAAATTCTCATCACTGGACTGATAGGCTATTGTGATAAATGGAGACTAGATAACAATTTCATTTTACCACGATCCACAACAAAAACTCATGGTATTTGCAGTCAAGATATAAAAACAAAAAAAAACTAAAACAAACAAAAAAAACACCCAATTTGTTAAATTTAGAAAATCCACTCTCAAAGACCTCTCCAAAGTGCTAACGATATAGAATATCAGTTTAAATATTTCAGCATGAGTGATCCAAGCCATGGTCTTTTCAGTTACTTCCTATGCATCTGAAGGGGACCAGTGGTGGCTAAGTAATAAGGATATGGACTATCAATTCACAGGCACATGGTTCGAACTCACCAGTTGTTATGAGGGAGAAAGGTGGGCAATCTCCTTCCATTTAACTAATGGCCTCTGAAAATCCACTGGAGGATTTGTTATGAGTCTGTTCTTCCTTGATGAAATAGAATAAGAAGCATCTGAAAGTTGGACAATGAATCAGGATGACAGGCAATGGATTAACACATTTGAGTTGTGGTGTTGAAGAAGAGTATCAAATATCACATGGACTCCTAAAAGAACAAATAAATTTATCTTGAAGTAAATGCAACCAGAATGCTCCCTAGAGGAAAGAATGGTGGAACTTCAGCTTAAATACTTTGGGCTTATTGTCAGAAGGGGCCAATCCTTAGAACAGGACATCATGCTGAGAAAGGTGGAAGGTAAGAGAAAGAGAAGTCTCCCAACAAGAAATATTAGCCAAGGGACTATAGGGATATGCTCGAACATGTCAAAGATCCAGTAGATGACACAACATAGGGCAAACTTCAGATTTGTGGCTAATAAAATTACTATGGTCATAGCCAACTTAATAGTAATGAAGAAGGAAGTAGAAGGTGCATTAAAGGCATTGACAAAAATGTTGTTGTTGTTGTTATCTGCTGTCTAGTCGCTTGCGACTCATAGCGACCCTATGTACAACAGCTTTAAACTCTGCTCTGTCTTGTGCCAATCGCACTGTCTCTGACACTCCCATCCCGATTATCCCAGTCACTGAATCAATCCACCTCATAGAGGGCCTTCCCCTCCTGCACTGTCCCTCCACCCTCCCAAGCATGATGTCCTTCTCAAAGGACCGGTCTCTCCACACAACATGTCCAAACTATGTTAGATGGAGCCTTAGAATCCTTGCCACCAAGGAGCCACCCGGTTTAACCCTTTCCAGGACAAATCTGTTTATTTTCCTAGTAGTCCATGGTATTCTCAATACTCTTCTCCAGCACCACAGCTCAAAGGCATCAAGTCTCCTTCTATCCTCCTTGGTCATTGTCCAATTCTCTGATGCATAACAAGTGATTGCAAAGACTATGGCCTGTATCAGATGCACCTTAGTCTCCAGAGAGACACCATTGCTCTTCAGTACTTTGGAGAGGTCCCTAACAGCAGACTTTCCCATGGCAAAGCGCCTTTTAATTTCCTGGCTGCTGGTGCCAAGACTGTTGACTGTGGAGCCAAGCAAACTAAAGCTGTGAACAATCTCAGTCTCTTCACCATCCATCCTGATGCTGCCAATTGGTCCAGTGGTGAGAATCTTTGTCTTTTTGACATTAGCCTCAATGCATAATGGAGGCTGCAGTCCTTGACACTCTGCAGCAGGTGCTTTAGGTCCTCTTCAGTTTCAGCAAGCAGGGTTGTGTCATCTGCATAATGCCGATTGTTGATAAATTGTCCACCAATCTTGACCCCACATTTCTCCTCATAGAGCCCAGCCTCCTGGATAATCTATTCTGCAAATAGGTTGAAAAGGTACGTAGATATGATGCATCCCTGGCATATGCCCTTCCCAATTTTGAACCATGCAGTGTTCCCTTGCTCTGTTCTGATGACTGCCTCCTGGTCCAAATATAGGTTTCACATTATAACGATCAAGTGTTCTGGGATTCCCATTCTTCTCAGAGTCAGCCATAGTTTGTTATTATCCACACAGTTAAATGCCTTTGCATAGTCAATGAAACAGATAGACATTCCTCTGGTATTCCCTGCTTTCAGCTAAGATCCATCTAACATCAGCTACAATATCCCTAGTACCAAGACCCCTTCTAAACCCAGCCTGAACTTCTGGTAGTTCTCAGTTGATGTGCTGCTGTTCCAGTCATTTTTGGATAATCTTCAGTAAAGTCTTGCTTGCATGTGAAATCAGTGAGATTGTTCTGTAGTTTCCACATTCTGTTGGATCACCTTTCTTTGGGATAGGAACAAATATCGATCTCTTCCAGTCAGTTGGCCAAGTGGTTGTTCTCCAGATTTCTTGGCACAATTTGGTGAGCACATCCACGGCAGCATCTGTTAGCTGATATATGTCAATTGCTATGCCATCTATTCCTGGAGCCTTATTTTTTGCCATTTCCTTCAAAGCAGCCTGAACTTCTTCTTTCATCAAAAAATAAGGCCCCACAAATCGATAGTATACCAATTGACTTGGTTCCATTAATAGATGTGGCCTTGAACACACTCATCAATCTATGCCAGGAAATATGGAGGACAGCTGTCTGATCAATGGATTGGAAGAGGTCCATATTTGTTCCCACTTCCAAGAAAGGTTATCCAACTGAATGTAGAAACTATTGAACAATATTATTAATATCATAAACAAGCAAAATGTTGCTGAAGATAATTCAAAACAGCCTAGCACAGTACATAGATAAGGAACTGTCAAAATTTCAAAGCAAGTGGCAGTGGCACCAGGGATATCATTGCTGAGGTCAGATGGATCCTGGATGAAAGTAAAGAATACCAGAAGAATATCCATTTGTGATTTATTGACTAGGCAAAAGTATTTGGCTGTGTGGATCATAACAATTTGTGTTTAACCTTGAGAAGAATGGGAATCCCAGAGCACTTAAAAGTGATTATGCAGAACCTATACCTGGACCAGGAGGCTTCTGTAAGAATAGAACAGGAGAACACTGCACGGTTTAAAAGTGAAAAGGGAGTATGTTAGGGATGTGTTATCTCTCCATAGCTATTCAATCTATGCTGAGGAAATTATCTGAGAAGCTGGACACTGTGAGAAGGAGTGTGTCTCCAAGATTGGAGGGAGACTCATCAATAACCTGCATTACACGAATGACACAACCTTGTTTGCTGAAAGTGAGCATGAATTGAAGCACTTGTTGCAGAAGTAGAGGAACAATTTGAAAAAGTAAAAAAGAGAAGATCTTTCTTAATTAAATGGATTAACACCTGGTAGGGAACACTGGTAGTCTAGTGGCAAGAAACTGCACTACCCGAAGGAACGTGCTTCAAATCTGCCAGCTGCTCTGAGAGAGAAAATGAGACAATCCTCTCTCACGTGATTAACGGCCTTTGAAAACATGTTGGAGAGTCAGCTATGGGCCAGTTCCATCTCAAGGATACACAACAATAGCAACAACTCTGTGGCTGTAACACTGACTCTGAGCAGGGTGAAAGATTGCCCAGTATGTAACTCTATTGTACATGAAGTCACTATGCTATGACATCTAGCAACATCAGCAACAATAGTTTATTATATGTTATTATTAATATTTATTTATTTATTATGTTAACCAAATCGCATTCAAGTATGAAGATTTCTGCTGATAATTATGTAATACAAGATTAGAATTGAGAATAAGGCTATTAGACTCTTTTTTAATTTTTGCTTCCCTCCAGAAGGCTTTATTTAAAAAATTAAAATAATTCTAATTTATGAGATAACTAATATTTTAAAAAGTAGCTTAATATAGTTTCAAAATTTTGCAAACCAGAAGAGCATTGATAGGATTATCATTCTGTTTATAAATTAAAACCTTAGCAATATTTTTCTCCCCAAAATTAGTCATCATATCACTATAAGGGAGTAAACAGAGTAATATAACTACTCTTCAGAAAAGAAAATTTAGATCTTCCTATACTGTTGTTGTTTTTACTGTCATGCTGGGACTCCAGCAGGTTTTCAGAGGCTTTAAGTCACAGACGAGGAGATTGCCCATCCTTCCCTTGCAAAGAAGCTGGTGGATTTGAATCTCATGCCTTTGGTATTTCAGTGCAGCTTCTTACCACTAGGCCTCTAAAGTTCCCTACAAGCATTTGAAAAAAGTACTTCTCATTAACTTTGGCTATGACAAAAATAACTTTAATCTGAATAATTATCAAATCTGTTTCTCACTTATCTCATTAAAAACTTTTAAGTCAAAGATTTGTTTATTACAAATTATACTGAAATTTTTAGGCTGTCATAAATAAAAATATTAGTTGATTCTAGAGGTTTATCTGGGTTTGTGGGGTTAATGAGTGTACAAATCTACATAAAAGGACAAATTAAATCAATTAAATCATTGTTTCTCTTAAAAATTCTGTATTTTTGAAGTAAGAGTAACTTTTCAGAAAATGAATTTTCGTTTTCATATGCATTGAGAATTATCCAGAATGCTTCAGGACATTCTCAATGTTAAGAACTTTTAATTTGTTAACTTATTACACTTTTTCTTTCACTAAAATATTTTGTCCTGGTGGTTGGAATGTTCACATTTAATTTGCCAAATGAAAGTTTTTAAAGATATTGTTAAAAACATCACAGACTTTTGTAGAGTGGCTTTACCCTGGATGAATGTCAGAAGAGGACCAAATGTTTATTAATTCTCATGCCACAGAGCTAATAGAACTGTTCTTTTAATGCAACAAACAGAAGCCTGTGTTCTTTGGATGGTTATTTTATTTCCCATGGAGTCTGCCTGCTGTTGGCTGACAATCACAATGGCTGCGTATCTATTTGGCTCTAGCTAGCCCCACTAGGGGTGGGGAAGATAAAAAGAAATCTCATAATTTGTTTTTGTAATAGTTCTGAATGTACATATTAAAAAAGTTAAGAGTTTCTAGAAATGACTTTTTTCCCTCAGACATAACTTTTAGATCAGAAATGCTAAAAAATCCATAAGGTTAAAACTAAATCTATTTCTTTAGAATTCAATATAAGTAGATAGGTAGATGACAGAGGATGGATAAGACTCATGTTGTTGTGTACCTTAGAGTTGGAACCCCTTGGTATCCTCCAGCGAATTATCAGAAACAGTCGCAAACAATGACATTACCCATCCATCCTTCCTCTTTTAATATCTTTTTTAATTTTTTTAAAACATAGAGGAACTATTAAGGTTTACCTTTTCTTTCCACAACACCTCCTTTCCTTATGGTTACCTGCCTTACTCAGCATAATGAAAACAGTAAGCAAAGCTGCCGCATTAGACTGGGCAGTGGTTAAGCATATAGACCCCCCCCCGGAACACAGCTTTACGGTTTCAACTTCCCTCCCTCTCTGCTCTGTCATCAAGTGATTTTGGACTACTTATTTGATACTGGTGCTCTATTTACCTTATTTTAAAATGAGCATAATATGTTAGGAACTGCACTGCTAAGCCAAAGAGATCACTTCTGGTGGTTCAAATCCATCAGGAGCTTCAAGAGTAAGATTGGCAGTCTCCTTCCTTAAAGTTTCTAGCTTCCCAAAACCAATGGTAGAGTCAACCTAGAGTCAGTTTTGACTCATTGGCAAATAATTTGAGGTGTGTGGGTTTTTTGGCTCTTATTGTTTTTGTTTTTAAGGTAAATTGAGTATACAGACCATGTGACTTTGAGAGGAGTGAGACAAGAATGAAATTCATTCATTACCTGACCTGTAAATAGAACCACATTGAGTGGTTAAATTGTGGTTACCACCCTTGCCGTAAGCAACTCCTGTTTGAATATATTTCACTCCTGCTGCTGATCTCTGCCTCATGCACTTACTTCATTAATAACTATGAGATTTGAGAAACCACTGAAACATGACTACCCTCAACTTCTTCACCTTTTAAAGTATTCAGTATTATTTTTCTCATTATTTTTACCTCTTCAGCTTTCAGCCTTCTTTTACTGCTTCTTTTCATTTGTCTTTCATTTTGCAATTTTCTGATTTTAATCTGTAGCAAATTGAGATGTTAAATAATCAACTCCACTAGAATTTGAATTAAATTAGAAGAAATTTGACTAAGATAAAAAATGTAGAGTGCTCTTCTTTAAGAAACTTGTTTTGGATTTTCTACTTCATAGAATCTACTTTGCTTTCCAGGAACCTCTTTGATTAAAAAAAAAATAAATAAAAAATGACAGTGTTAGGTAAATCACCATGCCTTTGAGCTTTGGTGTTGGAGAAGAGTTTTGAGGGTATCATGGACTGCTAAGAAACAAACAGATTCATCTTGGAGAGGGTTAAACCGGGCTGTTCCTTGGAGGCAAGGATTCTGGGGCTCCGTCTGACATACTTTGGCCATGTTGTAAGGAGAGACCAGTCCTTGGAAAAGGACATCATGCTTGGGAGGGTGGAGGGCAGGCACAGGAGGGTTAGGCCCTCTAGAGGATGGATTGATTCGGTGACAGGGCAATTGCGATGAGTGTGTCGGAGACAATGAGATTGGCACAGGACAGAACAGTTTAGGCCTGTTGTACATAGGGTCGCTATGAGTCGCAAGCGACTCAATGGCACTTAACAACAACAACAATAAATTGAAGTAATAGTGTCAGTAAGTAAAAAAGTGAAGATTACTTATGCTTGCTTACTAATCTGTAACAAATAATTTCATATTTTCGCATCAAACATTCTGTATTTAGATATGACTGGCATCTGTCTTTCTCCAAACTCACATAACTCTCCTACAAAACAAAACTACTTTTGAAATTTACAATCCCTATCAAGGACAGAGTATCTACGAAACAAGGTAAGTATGGACTGAATTGTGCTTATATACTGATCTTAGCGAACAATCTCATGTTGGTGAAGTCCATGTTTACCCTCCTTGTTGGGAAAACCACTCCGAACAGTGGAGAAGGAAGAATAAAGATGAACTAATGCCTTTGAATTATGGTGCTCCTGAAGGATACTGACAGCCAGAAGAATAAAAAGTCTGCCTTGAAGATGGATAACTAGAATGTCCCTTAGAAATAAGGATGATGTGGTTTGTTTTTTGTTGTTTGGGGTTTTTTTTCCCCCCTTGCTTACATTGGATAAGTTATTAAGAGAGTCTAGTCCCTGGAGGAGGAACATGATGATTGACAAAGCAGGAAGTTAGCAACAAAGAGGAAGGCATTTAATGAGATAGTTTAATACTGTGACTGCAAGAATAAGAATCATCAATGTAACATCAAGGATTGTGAGAGTGTTCAATCATAACAAGGATTGTGAGGTTGCTATAAAACTGGATAGTATTTTCCTTCTGTTGTACATGGTCTTGATGTGAGTTGGAATTGGCCCAATGACACCTAAAAAATAATGTGACCTACTACTAGAGTTCCTGTGTCTGAAGATCTAAGAAGAGTCAGATAATTTACACTTCTCCTAAATCCCAGATGAGGTGGTGCTACCACTCTCAGGACTTTAGGTATTGTTGTTCTATAGAAAAGATCCCTAAGAAATGTGAACCTCTCATAAGAAAGATATGGTAAAGAAATAGAAAGGCAGACATGATGGTGATGAATCCTTATGAATTCAAAACCATTTGTTTGTTATGAAGAAAACCTAAATTACAACTCTTATGCTTTTATCTTTGTCCAATTTTTTCCAAGACTATATTGCAGCAAAACTTCAAATCCAACTGCTTCAAGCTGGAGATTCACCCTCTTGCAGGAACCAACTGACATTTTTTAAATACAAAGGTCTGCCCATCAAGTCCCAATTGCTTAAACAGAAGGGTTCTGCCCACAGCTGATTGTTAATGAAATCAGAAACAATCAGCTTATAGTTGATTGCAACAATTTTTTTTAAAAAAACACCCAAACACCCAAACAGTTTACATCCAGCTTTCAAATAAATTTAAAATAATAAATAAATAAATAATCCTTCAGAATCCAACTGCTCTAAGCTGCAGACTCACGCTTAGGCATGACTTTTAAATACAATCTGTGTCACTGGTGTTTCAAATGTCATAAGGGTTATCCATGCTGGTCCGGTTTTGGTGACCTTCCTTGAGAAAGGGAGACTAGGAAACAGGATGGGCCATGTACTTCCTAAATAACAGGCCTATGAAAACCCTATGAATAGCTCCATCTTGCTTGAATCCACAGTTAGCATCCTTGGTACCAGAAGTCAGGAAATAAGGAGATACATTTTATGGGGAAAATCTGAAGTTAGAGACCTCTCTAAATTATTGAAGAGTAATTATGTCAGTTGAGGACTGAGGTAAGTCTGATTTAGGCCATGTCTTTCTGCTTAGTTGCTATGCATCTGGACAATGAATAAGGATGACAGAAAAAGAATTGACACCTTTGAACTATGGTGTTGGAGAAGAGCACTGAACATCCCATGGATGGCCAAGAGAACAAATGGATATATCTTGGAGAGAGTCCAGCTAGAGTGCTCTTTGGAAGGAAGAATGAAGAGGTTTTGCCTTATTTATTTTGGGCACATTGCTAGGAGAGACTATTACTTGGAGAGGGACATGATACTGGGAAGGGTGGAGGGTTAGCAAAGGAGAGGAAGACCTTCTACCAGAAGTATTTACACGATGACTATTGCATTGGGCTTTTGTACATCAGGAAGTAAGAGGATGGCACAGGAAAAACTAAGGTTCAGATCTTTTGTTCAAAGGGTCTCTATGACTTGTACTTGACTTGATGACACAAAACAACAATAACATTGCAACAAAATGTCAGCAGAAGTTGTTGAAATTCAAATGCATGAATCTAAGCCTTGAAATCACTTAGGATTAAGAATTAAACAATCTTGGAGATTCTACTGCAAATAGTGTTTTAGTGGAATTCTTTATTCATATTACTGTAAAAATTTACAGCCTAGGAACCATCAAGGGGCCTCCTATTCTATCCTATAGTGTGTTTAGAGGAAATACTTCAGAGATCTAAAATTTATCTTTCTAACTATTTATCTTCTCTGAATACTTAAAACTTATAAAGGGGGGCAGAACCAAGATGGCAGTAGTGGGGAATGCAATGTGAGAAGCTGGAGGCATGGCAAACCACATTGAAATGGGCCGTCTAGGGCCTCCGCAGCTTGCAGTTTATCTATACCTGAAAAATTACTATTGGTTTTCAATATGGGTTAAGGCTCAAAATCAAAAGAAGATTTCCAAAAAGCATGGGCGAGCCCACTGCTCCCAGGCCCCCACTGCCAAGCCTATGCTGCAACATCCCCTTGTGGCCACTGCAGGCGGAACCCAGGGATCCCTTCACCTGGGAGGCGTGGCAGGCACCAGGCGTGACAGAGCCCCTGCACAGCTGCAGAATAAACTTATTCAAAGAGAAATTTTCAGAACCACAATGGCAGTGGTAGGGGAAGCAAAGTGAGGAGTTGGAGGCGCTGCAAGCCACATTGAAACAGACCACTGCTGTCCTACACAGCCTGCAGTTTATTCCTAAGCAGTCAAACAGTTGACTACTGATATTCAATATGGATTGAGGCTCAATATCAAGAGGACAAAGTTTCTTGAAAAAACATGGGTGAGTCCTGCTTCTACCCACCACCTGCCACCAAGCCCATGACACCAAGACTCCATGGGACTGCCTTGTCTGGACCCTGGGCCCCGTGGCTGGTGTAACAGAGGCCCCACACAGCTGGCAGTGGTGGAAGCCAACAGCTTTGGGCTCCCAGCATGGGAGAGGATATGGGGCGGCAACAGTGCTACCACGAAGCTGCAAGAGCTGAGGGACTAGATATGGAAAGCATCTTGCTTTCAGTGAAGGTGATTTCCTTTGATAGGCCAGAGAAGCAAAGAAGATCCTCAACATGACGAACTGACACAGTGACTGTAGCAATTGGCTCGAGTGTGCCTCAGATTGTGGGGATAGTGTAAGATAGGACAAGGAACAGATCTGTTGTTCATAGAATTACTATGAGCCTTAGAGAGAGCTCTGTGAGCCTAGTGGATAGAAAGTTATGCTGCTCAATCAAAGTTGGGTCATTTTAATCTGTGGCCTTCAGGTCTGGTTTTAATTGTTTCTAGTCAAACATTCTTCTAAGTGGCATAGCACTGGACTCTCAATTGGCAGTACAGAGGTAAATTGTGGTTGCCATGATGCTAAACAATGTGACACTGATGTGACAAATGTGATAATGGTTACCATGGTGGACAATATTTGGTGGAGCTCCCAGATTAAAACAAGCTTGAAAGCAGGAGTGGCATCCACTTCCAAAATAGCTTGCCTCCAGAAACACTATGAACCGAGAGAAATGATGAAAGTTATACAAGTGTTCAGGTCTTTCATTCATAGGGCCACTATGAGTTGTCTATGACTCAACAGCACTTCACAACAATAGTTCCAGGACAGAAGATCTCTTCAATGCACCACATCTTTTGATTTCTTGACTACTGCTCCCAAGGACTATTTTGACATAGGATAGGTCTGTTTACCACTCTTAAGGACCCTTCTCCATTTGTAGAAGGGGAGGGTAGTGATGCCTGCTTTGAGTTTCAGTTGGACCACTTGGTGGAGGGGAGGGGGTGATGGTGGCGGCACTGGAGCCAGGGGTGCTGTCCTTGGCAGAGTTTTTCACTGAAGCACAGAGTCCAGACATCGGGTAGGGGGAGAGCTGTCTTGCTCCTGAGGGATCCCACCCAGTCCCTAGGGTGTGTCACCTGGCCTCCGGGAGAGCCACTAGGTCCCTGGGTGTGCTGCCTGGTCTCTGGGGTATACCGCTTGGATCCTGGGGAGAGCCGTCAGGTCACTGGGGAGAGCCAACTAGTGTATACAAGAAATTTTATCTAAGCCATTTTACCTCCTTCTTCAGTACATCTGTAAGTAACACCTTCAAAGCTCTTTTCTTTGTAACTCACAAGTTTGTTCTCCCTAGGTTTGCTCCCATTCCTATAGGTAACCTTAACATTGAGTCTTACTCCAGACCTGAACTCTGAGCTCAGTTCCAGAGACAAAGTGGGATATAACTTCCAGCTAAGAAAGCAAAGGAGGATGGAACCTTAAGGTTCAGCCAGCGACCCCCCCCTGGACTCACCTTGGCAAACACTTTGCAATCCAGAGGGCAGAAAATGTCAGGAGAATATCTTCTAACTGAACAAGAAGGCATGCAGTTTCAACCCAGTACCACCAGTAAAGTGTTATTATGGGCTCCCTTTCCCCCTTCACCTCAACGGCCCTGTTCAGCATAAAGAAGCCAGAGAGTCTGTGTCTCATTCCCAAATGAGAAACCCACAAGTGAATAAGACAATTTGTTGTTTTTGTTTTATTTTATTAATCACCATTATCCTGTCTTTTCTGATCTCCACTGGATCTTTCTCATTTTCTTCGCCCACCCCTTCCACCCACCAAATTGGGCAGCCGTGTGATTTCATCCCTGCCCATCTTCACTCTTCTGCTCCCAACCCTTACACCCTGTATCCCCATGCCTATTTTTTTAATCTAAAAATAAAAGAAAAAGTAATTATAAAAGGAGCAAGGATGACTTGGGGATATTGTTTTGTTTGTTGTTATGTGCCATCGAGTCGCCTACTCCACAAGAGCAACCTGCCCACATCATCATCATCCATTACACTCACACCTCTTTCTACTGATTCCAAAACCAATCTTACTGTTATCCTGGGTCTAAAGTCCATTGCAATAGCTTACACCACACAAGGCTGTAATTCAGATTTAGCAGAAAGATACAATCATTCATTCAGTCAGGAGCTTATGATTTATGCTTGCATGTCCCTCAGCCTTCAGAAAGTTGCTATAAAGCTCTCTTAGTCCTGCCAATCCTGCTAATCATGATGTCTCCCCCCAAGTCTTCCAGCAAGCTTCGGTGAAGGCTTCTAGCTCTGGTTCCATGAAGGAGAAGTATCAATGTTAGATGTCTCATATCTGGCTGGTCTCTGGCTGCTCCTGCTGCTGCCTCTATAGGCCCCAGTCTGAGTTGGACAGGAATCTTTGACCCCAAAGGGGATGTTATCTGAATTCTCTTACATTCTGCTGCAAAATCTGCTCAATTTAATTGTAAGACTAGCCAATCCCCTTTGGGTAGACTAACATGATCTCTTTGTATGATCCTGCTCTTCCCTGTAGCAAAAGGCAAAGTTAATGGCTAATAAAGCCATTTTGAAAAATAAGCCCATATAAAAGTAAAATGAAAATATTTTTCTGCTAGAGAGTGATTTCTATGTACTTCTGCTTGGTTGACAGATGTTTTCTTGAGATCTCATCTGGGTACTGATTTCTTTGTTTGAAAATTTATCAGTCTTCTCTTAAAATCATCTGTAAATCAAAGGTTTTAGTTGAATATCCTTGTTTCCCACACACAACAGAAGTTAGTGTTGGACCTTTCTTTCTAGTCTGCATTAAGATGGAAGTTTTGTGGAAACCTATTGAACATTGCAGCTTCACATAATCCTCCACTGATGGATGGTCAGAAGTTGTAAAGAAGTGTGTTTGTCCAGAGTTGGACCTAATATTAGAATCTAGGTCATTTGTCTGAAAGAGGAGAATTCTACCCTGGATCGTTCAATCTATCCAACTATAGGCGCAGGTGAATATGCTTTTATAGATTCAGTGTTCCTAGCTGTAAAAACCGATTCATAGGAACAGTGTGCACAGGGCTGTATCCTAACAATCTCTAGTGACAGTTTGGCTTTTCATGTTTTGATAACAACTGTATTCCTGCGATGCTGGTGGAGATAGCTACAGATAGGACTGCTGTTAACAGAGTACTGTGATGTGAAAATACATGACACATTTTAAAAACTAAAAGACACCAGTAGTTATTTATCAATATCAGTCCAATGTTGTCAAAACCAGCTTATAGAAAATCTTCCAGTGGGTTATCAAAGGCAGTAAATCACATGTGAAGAGATTGCCTTTCTTTCTCCTTTCGGGAATCATATACCTTTGTTTGAGAGCACAGCTTGTCATCTAGGCCACTCACTGTTTTTGTTGTATACAGCTAAGTCAGAACCAACCCATAGCTGACCCTCCTATGGGTTCTCAGAGACAGTTAATCACACAGGAGGAGACAACCTTGTGGAGCAGCTGGTGGATTTGAACTGTATACCTCTGGGTTGCTAGTGCATCTTCTTTACAGTAGTTAGGGCATTTCTTTTCACTTGTTGTTAGGCACCATTGGAATGAGTATGATTCATAGTGACCCTATGAACAGCTGATCTGAACTCTGCCCTATCCTGTGCCATCCTTATTATCTCTTACACCGTGTATCTGAAATCACTGTGTCAATCCATCTCATTGGGGTTTTCCTTTCCTTTGTTGACCCTCCATCTTTCCAAGCATCATGCCCTTTCAAAGAATAGCCTCTCCTAGCAATATGTCCAAAGTATGAGGTACAAAGCTACATCTTCTTGCTTCTAAGGAGCACGTTTTCTAAGGCATTACTAGTGCTCCCTAAAATAAATCACTAGTGCTCCTTAAATGCCAGTTTAGCACAGTGTGTGCATGTGTGTACACTTATGTGGATAGATGGATGGATGGATGGATGGATAGATAGATAGATAGATAGTTTTTAAAAGAGGATTAATAGTTGCACATTGGTTATAATTCAGCTAAGTGAAAAATTACAGTTATAATCAACCACTGTAGGTAAGAAAAGACCTGACAGCCTACTCCTGTAAAGTTTTACAACCTTGTATCACTGTGGTTCCACTCCAAGCTAAGAGTTCAGCTGCATGCTGTAAGTTGGAACTAACTAATAACTCACAATTAAAAAAAAACATGTGTTTTATGATTAGAATTCAAAAATCCAAAACGACAACTAATGAAACAATTCTAACTCATGGTGACTCTTCTTCGAATTTTTGAAGCTATAACCTTAAATAGAGAAGACTGCCTGTATTTCTCCTATGGGACAACTGCAGGATCCTACTACCCAAGCTTTTGGTTTGCAGCTTGATGTATTATACATTATATCACTATCAGTCCTTTGATTAAGAATGAAAAGCTAAACAAACCCCAAACCCATAAAATCTATCATTTCTGTCCAGCCAGTCACTTCTGACTCAGTGACCCGCCATCGCATTTCTGAGGTTGTAAATCTTAATGGAAAAAGACCCCCCTCACCCTTCTCCTGCTGGACTGTGATAGATTTGGGTTACTGGAAGAAGAGTATTCTCATAGCCTTTTTATAACGAGTCACCAATGTTTCTGAAAAGTAACGATATTTAGTTTCATAACTATCCTCAACTAGTAGTTTGGTACAGTGATTCTGAAAGTTATGAAAATGGAATGTGCCCTAAAGAGTCTGCAGCCAATATATTTAAATTTTTCAACAAATTGTGAAAGCCTTAAAGACTCTCTTCAGTGGGGAAACATTCTTTGAGCACCTTTCGATTTGTTAAAAACAGTGAATATGTTTGTTATAGAACAATATGGTCAGGTAACCTTTTCTTTAGAATTCTTATCGTGGTAATCACAGGACCTATGTAAGATATCAGCTAACATATTTAGATGAGAATATGAAGAAATATTTATATCTTAAATACAGTGGTAAGAAGCTACACTGCAATTTCAAAGATAAACACTTCAGATTCACCAGCTACTCCATTGGAGACGAACGGGCAATCTCCCTTGGAAATAATTGTAGCTGAAAAATCCAGTGGCAGGAGAGCTATGTGTGGGTTCTGACTTGATAGCATACAACAAGAACAAGAAGCATTACTTGAGAATGTTAGTGTTGTGAAATATATGTTTCATTAAGGATTATGGATATGAATGGCTGATATTGTTCACTGTGATATTCTGGGCGTTGGGGTGTGCTGTGTTTAGGGTGGGTTTTTCCCCCTCTATGAAAATATTTCTGGCTTCACTTAACCCATTTGTGACTTATTTTAAAATTTGAAGTTATACAACTGAAGTGAGCATGTGTGTAGTTTGATGCAAAGGGACACTTTACTGGGTCAGCACCTTAAACCACACATCAATTTAAATTAATCTGGCTCTCATATTGTTTGACAATGAGGACATTTTGTTTTTTTCCTGTGAATAGACACATTTATTCAGACAGTCAACTGTGTTCTCATCTTTGCTTCCAATATTCAGCCCAGAGATAGCACAAGAACAGAAGTAGAAGTTTCCCAGATGAACTTGCCAAGTTTCAGGGTCCCTAGAGAAGTATCGTGAGTAGAATATTCCAGAGTACTTCCCAATTTTGATGCTTTAAGACAGTTAGTATTCTGCTCAGGCTGATAGGCAATCCTGTATTCATGCCATACTAGGTGTTATACTATAGAAGGGATAAAAATGCTTCATGTAGCAGGTTTTTCTCCCTGGCATTTAGGAGAAACTAAATATACGGAGTTGTGAATGTCCTTCTGAATTTGCTGATTTTCTATAACAGAAGGTTATTCGTTAAGATCACAGAGGTACTTTTGTGAATGGTACCTTGCAAAATAAAAGAATATTACCACCTCTAACTCTGCTACTGTTCCTTCCTTTCAGCAATAATCTACTTCTGATCTTGGTGTAAATGTCATATTGTGTGAATATGCAAACATCACATCCGCCTACATATGTTCTGTTGCTTAGTAATTCTTGGCACTGGAGCACAGTGAATTCTGTGCCTAATAAATGAGATATCCATCAGAATTAAAAATGAACTATGTTGACTGCTTGAATAAGATATCATAATTTGAGATTTTAGTTTTGAAAGTAGGTTGCATTATTTGACATAGCAGTAAAAAAAATGTGGTATTGAATTTAGGACCAACATTAATTGTTGATCAAGTAATGCTCTTCATCATATCCAATAATTCTATCAAGACATGACCAATATTTCAAAGTGTTCATTTAAAGATATAAAAATTCTTATCTGTATAACCTGAATTATAAAAGGATTTTTTTTAAAAATAAACTTTTCAAAATCTGTGAAAAATCTTCAGAATAAATAACCTATATTCAAGTTGAGCTGTGAAATTATGTGTGAAAATGTTTGAATTACTTTCATTCCAGTGTAGCAATCTGCAACCTCAACCTCAAAATGATCGAGTCAGCTGACCGTCCACCAGGTTTTCAGAGGCTATAAATCACATGAGAGGATACTTTGCATCTTTGTCCTGCAAGTGTATCTCTAGAGTCAGCCCTTATACTCTGCATCCACATTTCACTTTGCAACATAGCCTCATAAGTACTTGCAATATAAAGCTTTCTGTAGGGATTTACCATCAATTTCAAATAACTGAAATCAAGGATGACTCTCTCAACATGCTGTTCAATCTTTGCTGATCATCAGGGACAATTGTTCCCTCTCTGTCCATTAATTAATTTTTTTCATGATAATTTTGCCTTTACTTCAAAGAGTAGAAAATATTATATATAGAAAGCAATGCCTTCCATCCTAAATTATTGGAACATCACTATTTTCTCAATCCTCATCTTGTGTTAAATATTGAGGACATGAATATAGAATACTCTTATTCACCAGCTTGTATTTGAAGATGAGATAGACATAAACTCTAAAGTGTAATAGAAACTTTGAAAGAGGCACCCAAGCCAGCAGATTTAACACAACAAAGGACATATAGAACCAGATAAGAAGAAGGACAGTAATCAAGTAAAAGGCTCTAAAAGCTCTCATAGAATTAGCTCATAGGTTCTATAGAAGAGTGGTGCTGGAGAAGAGTATTGAATATCCCACCCACTGTCAAAAGAATTAACAGATGTGTCTAGGAGAAGATGCAAACAGTGCTCCTTGGAAACAAAAATGGTAAAGCTTTGTCTCTCATACTTTGGACATGTTGCTAGGAGAGAGTATTCCTTGGAAAGGGATATCATGTTTGGAAAGATGTGAAAGAAGTCAATGAAAGAGAGAAAGACTTCCAATGAGGTGGATTAACACAGTGACTGAAGCAATGGGTTCAAGTGTATCAAAGACGATGACAATGACACAGGCTATCCAAAAATTTATATTTATTGTTTACAAAGTCACTATGAGCATGCTCAACTCAATGGCATCTAACAACGAGTAGATTCTGACTCCTAGTGCCTTCATATAGAACAGAAGATAACATTGCCTGGTCTTTCATCAACCTCATAGCCATTTTGTTTGAGTCCCTTTTTGCAGTCACCGGATCACTCACTCATTGACAATTTTTCTATTTTTTATGGCCCTCTTACAAAACAGAGTGTCCTTCTCCAGCAATTGGCCTCCTCTGCTAGCATGCCCAAACTGTGTGAGACAAAATCTTGACATATTTATTTGGAACAATCTGGATGTATTCTTATTCTAAGACAGAATCACTCGTTTTCTTCTCTTCTAAGCCAAAAGTGAGTGATTTTTAATCTGTAGCTCCAGGCCTCGTTTTAATTGTTTTTCGTCACACATTCTTCTAAGCTGTATAGCAGTGGTCTGTCCATTTGCTATACAAAGGTAACTCATGGTTGCTATGATGCTAATAATCACTGTGACACTTATATGTCAAATGTGATAATGGTTACCCATGGTAGACAGTTTTTGGTGGAGCTCCCCGATTAAAACAAGCTTGGAAGCAGGAGTGGCATCCACTTCTGAAATGGCTTGCCTCCAGAAACTCTATGAACGTGAAGAAATGACACAAATTATCCAAGTATTCAGGTCTTTCATTTATAGGGTCACTATGAATCATCTATGACTTGACAGCATTTAACAACAACAACAAAAACAAAAAGTCCATCCAGGGTATATTCAGTACTTTTCACAAACACGATAATCAAAAGACATCAGTTTTTCAATACTCTGTATTTATTATCCAGTTTTCACATGTATTTTTTGTTGTTGTGTGCTACAGAATCAGAACTGACTTGTAGCTGACCCCCCCCACATGAAAGGAGACTTCTCAGCCTTCTCCCGGGAGCAATTAGCAGATGGCTTGGGGTCAGATATATTTTAGGATTCAGTGTGGCATCTTTGCTTTTTTAACACTTTAAAGAGGTCTTTTGCAGCAGACTACCAACAGAAGAGAAACTGAGAACAGAGTTTTTTAGAAAGTAATTAATATGCTTCAGTCACAACCTCTCCCAGGAGGATAGAGTGTGGAAGAGTTTCCTGACTTTACCTCAAGTTGAGATTAGGGATTTAATGATACCACTAAGAATCTGAGACTGGGCCTTAAATATTTTGACATAGGTACAATGTACATTGGTGTCTCATTTCTGCCAAAAAATGGAAAAGGTAAACTTTGTCTCAACTTCATGGATTTGCAAGGTTCTTAGTGGATTAACGTCACCATAAGAGAAAGATAGGCCATATCCTCCTTTGTGATGCCTCAGAAACCTAACGGAAGCTCATCTATGACTCAATGGCAATGAATGATGAGTGACATGTTATACTACAGGTGAGAAACAAGATTCAACTGATCAAGAGGGAAAGCTTCTCGGGTTTGTTCACAGGTCTCCTGAATTTCAGCCTTATGTCTTTAAAGTCAGTGTCACAAAGCTGCCTTGTTATGTTGTTGTGTACTACTCAGTCAGAACCAACTCCTAGCTGATTCTCCAGCAGGTTTTCAGAGCCAGGAAATGGTATGGGAGTATAGTGTCCATTTTTTTCCCCTGTGGAGGAGGTAATGAATTTAAATCATGTGCCTTTGGGTTGGTAGCACTCTTGGCAATTATGGTGTTTTTTTCTTAGCCCTACCACCAGTCCTTTGGAAAACCTGGGCAAAGGCCATACTCATTAGCTCCATGGGCAGCAGGAACAGCTTAACTGTGCCTCACATTGCTTTCTGGTTCTCTGTTCCTACTGTTGCCATTTCTGCTGCTTTGTTCTGTCTTACACAGGGTCTTTAACACAAGTGGACATGTGCCACACTTTCCACTTCTTTTTTTGTTGGTAGTGAAATTTCCATGTTTCTCTCAATCTCTTTGATTCTAACTTTAAGAGATGGTAAAGCTTGACCAAACCCCTCATTAGTAATACACATTTTTTTTTTATTTTTAAAATTTTTTTGGTATCTCCTCTCCTAAAAGGTCCTATTCACTTTATTCACATAATTAGCATTGTCTCACCCAGCCAGAAGACAAAAGCCAAAACCAGTGGGTAGGGAAGCTCTTTTGAATAATCAATCTGCTTTATCACAATGATGTGTCTCCATTATAAATCTCTGCTTTCGATTTTCTCTGCCTGTTGTACATCTCTAAGGCTATTAATACTTCCATACTAGACATAATCATAAATGCTAGGAAGCTTTCACTAAATGTTTAATGTAGAATTGACAATTTCCTTTGATTATTGTCTTTGATAATTTTTTCCCTGCAGTATTTACTTTTGGAACTTCCCAACAAGGCTGTGTTGTATTACTTGGTATCTGGAAGTAATCACTAATTGCTGAATGAATGAGTGGGTGTATAAATAGCTATCTCTTGTACACGGCATTTTACACTCTTCGTGTATACTCCATGTGAAGACAGAGGCAGGTGATATTTGAAGTAGTACGCCATCACAACATCACACTGGATTGTTGAGCAGATTGCAGATGGCAGTACCATGATGGAAGCAATGTTTGAAGAATGCTAATTTTTGAAATTGCTTGTGATGTGTATAGAAAAGAAAGATGTGAATGAAGAACACGTCTTGGGAGATTTGGCAGCTGTCCAAGACGAATATATATGAAGTAGGAGTAGAAAAGGAAATGAATATGTCTGAAAGATACTATTAAGAAATAATCAGCTAGGAAAAACAGTATCAGCTCTAACTAGCATCAAAGATCTTAAATGTTGAGAAGACTTAACCACATAATTTGTTACTGCTTTCTCAGGGATAAACAATAGAAGATGTGCAATCAATCTTGCTTTGAGAAGACAATGATGTATATAGAGTGGACTTTTTATATTTATTAAAGTTTATAGCTTCTGCTACTTCTAATAGGATATAGTAAACTGGCCTGCACCACCACTATAATAAATTAGAAAAAGAAAACAAATATGAAACAACTGGTTTTAGAGCCTGAACAAGGGGCAGTACAAAACAGAGCAGGGTTCAGAGCTATTGTGCAAAGGGTGGCTATGAGTTGTAGTCAACTGGAGGGCACATAACAAGAACATCAACAACAAAAGAGAAAATGATTGAAGTGACCTATCATACTCTGCATTTTCACATGGAGTCACTTTCTGAACTATAGTAGAGAGATAGTCTGTCTAAGTGACAAAGGTAAAACTTTTGAAAGGAGGAGGTACCTGGAGTTTTAGGGCAGAGAATGAAAAACTAGACACCATGAAAAGCAAAAGGCTACTGAAATACTCAGAGGTGTTTGTAGTCTCATACTGAATAACAGTGTAGATCTGCAAGGTGAAACACCATTAGGCCAGCCATATGGAAACTCTAAATTAAACAACTCACAGATTTGGATACATTGGATTTTCACCGTGTAGAGTGAAGAGACCTCATGGTTTACCTGAGACATTGCATAGGACAATAAGAATTGAGGGGAAAACTATACCTGAGTAAAGTCTACTCCAGAGAAGCTCAATGTGGTGCTAAAAATAGATCAGTAAGGAATTACTTTGACAACACAAGGAATATGCTTCCAATCCACTAACTGCTACACAAGAGAAAGATGAGAAATCTCCTCCTGTGTGATTTATGGTCTCTGAAAACCCACTGACAGGTAAGTCATGAGTCAATTTTAAATTGAAGGTACACAGTAACATAAAGAACACCACCAATCTGGCCTTTTAATAACAAATTCACATATACATGTACTAAGTAGTATAATATACAATATGACTCTCAGAGAGGGTAAAAGGGGAGCCAGAGAACAACTCAGCAAACAATTCATTACCATGAAGTTGAAACCAACTCATTGCACAGAGGGAGACCACTCATCTGTCTTCCCTGGAGTTGCTGGTAGATTCCAAACGCCTTTGGATTAGCAATTCAACTCCCTACAGGCTAGGCAACTAGAGAGGGAGTGATTAAGCAATAAGAAGTTGCCTTAATGTGAAAAGAAAGTGGTTATGGGCAAAGAAAATCTTGACTGATAAAAAAAAAGGCTGCTGAAAGTAGTAATGATACTTGATAGAATGTAAAACTAGTTTAGCTATAAAATTACTTTTCACATTAGTTACAAGCATTTGAAAATGTAAAAAATTAAGACAATACATTAATAATAGTATTAAAAGGAATGTAGAACTTAGAAATGTAATTTAATAAGGTATACTCACATATCTGTAAAACAAAAATAATTATATGACATTGTTGTTGTTCTTGTTTTTGTTATTATGTACTGTGGAGTCACCTGCAATTCATAGTGATCCTATGTATAAGAGCCTTAAATCCTCCTCTATCCTGTGCCAACCTCATTGTTACCAACACACCTACTCATGCCACCCCAATCACTGAATCAATCCATCTCATCAAGGGTCTTCCTCTGCTGTTCTGTCCCTCCACTCTCTCAAACATGATGTCCTTCTCCAAGGATTGATACCTCCCTGAAACATGCCCAAAGTATGTCAGACAAAGCTTCAGAATCCTTGACTCCAAGGAACAGACTGGCTTCAACCTCTTCAGGACAAACCTGTTTGTTCTTCTAGCAGTTCAGGGTTTATTCAACACTCTTCTCCAGCACCACAGCTCAGAAGCATGAATCCTTTTTCTATCATCCCTAGTCACTGTCCAGCTCTCTGATGCATAGCACCAATTGCAAAGACTATAGTCTGGATCAGGCACACATCAGTCTCTAGCCTGACGTCATTGCTCTTCAGTACTTTGGAGAGGTCTCTGACAGCTAACTTTGCAATGCAATCCATCTCTTGATTTCCTGGCTGCTGATACCAAGAGTGTTGCCTGTGGAGCCAAACAAACTAAAACTGTTAACAATCTCAATCTCAGCACTACTGTTGTTGTTGATTGCCTTCGAGTCAAGCACAACTCATGGCTACCCTAAGAACAAGAGGCCTGAAGCCCCTCTACAACTATCAACATTTATCAAAGTTCATAGAGTTTCTGGAGGCATGTTATTTAGGAAGTGGATGCCATTCCTGCTTCCAAACCTGTCATTGAGTCACCTGAGACGTATAGTGACCTTATGTACAGCAGCTCTGTTCTGAGCCAGTCTCATTAATTCTGACACATCAACCCCCATTGCCCCAGTATCAATTAATCTCCTCTGGGGTCTCCCTCTCCTATGCTATCCATCCACCCTTCTGATAATGATGCCCTTCTCCAAGGACTGATCTCTGCTGGCCACATGACCAAAGTAAGTGAGGCAGACCTTCAAAATCCAAGCCTCTGAGGAGAGACTTAGTTTCACCCTCTCCAAGACAGACTTTAGAGATGACAAATATCTCCACGTCGATCTATATTTCTAATGCAATCTCAGTAAAAAGATCTAGCTTCTTTTATAGAAATGCCCATCTTTGATTTTAAATTCAAAACATAAAATTTTAAATAAACAAAACTACTTTGGAAAAGCACAGTTGAACGATTTATAGCAGCTAATTTTAAGACTTACTGTAAAGTTACAGTAACAAAATGCTTGTGATATTAGTTCAAAACTCAATGGCTTAGAGAATCCACAAATAGTTCCTTTAGACAGGAAGACTGGCATCCGGTTTGGAGACCAAGCTACAGACAGAAACTCAACAGGAATTACATTTCCTGTAACATCATTAAATGTCTAGCTGGCAAAGACATGTATGCATCAATGTTTAACACAGTCATTGCATATAACACTGTGCTAGGACTTTGTAGCATTCCTCATAATTCAATAACTACAAATTGGCTATACAGAAATTCTTTAACTGAGATAATAGAAATCAAAATTTTAGGATTTTCCCAAATAACAATCTAGGAAATTAATTGTACCCTATCACATATACACATAAATGTACACTGACAATCTAAATACAGCACACATACTAATGTTCTGTGATGCTTACATGTAAGGTGAGTTACTATTGGAATAGCTTTTGAGATACAAATCCATTACAAGTGATAAACATATAATTAAGAACATTTTCACAATAGTCCATATTTTTCATATTGACCAAACTTGCTATTTAGAGGAAGCCTTGATAATATAAGAGTAAGAAATTGACTTGCCAACCCAAAGGCAGGTGGTTCAAATCCACTATCTGTTCTTAGGTAGAAAGATGGACAATCTCCTCAGGTACCATTTACAACATTTGACAACCCCTTAGAAGGTCAACTATGTATCACTTTGCATAAGACCAAATGAGATTTAAATAATGTGTTTATGTAGAAAATATCCAGAGAATAAAAATGTCCTAAATACAGAAAAAAATAATATGAATGGTAGTTGAGGACTCATCAGAAATAGTGGAGATCAGATGATAAGCAACAATTTTAAACTGTGAAAAAAAGATCAACTTAGAATTCAATTGTTGTTGTTGTTAAGGGCTGTACAGTTATAGACGACCCATAGCAATCCTATGAATGAAAATCTTGAACACAAAATTTTCATTTTTCTCTAAGTTCATAGAGTATCCAGAAGTAAGCTTTTTTGCAAGTGGATGCCACTCCTGCATCCAAGCTTGTTTTATGCGAAAACCAGGCCCAAGGGCTATAAGTGTTTAGTTCAATATTCACGGAAGATATCTGATGAAAAACATCTCACTTTTTCAAATGTTTACATTTGAGTTTACTATTTTCTGCTAACATTAACAAGCAATATAATGACAGCCATAGAGAGAAAATCCTGCTTTTTTCAGAGTTGATGGGGGTGGGGGTGTGGTACACACACACACACACACACACACACACACACACACACACACTAACTCATTGCTGAGCTTCAAGCAGGTTTTCACAGCCTGTAAGTCTTGCTGGAGGAGATCTTTCCCCTGTGAAGTTCCTGGTGAATTTGAACTTCTCATCTTTGGATCGGCAGTGCAATTCCACTTCTCATCTTTGGATCGGCAGTGCAATTCCTTACCCACTAGTTCACCACGATTCTGGATAGATGATAGACAGATAAACAGACAGATGCATAGATATAGACACAGAAACACCAAAAATATAAACTGGATTTGGAAGAGACTGTAGCACTCGAGACATTAATGCCAACAGCAGATGGAACTTGGCCAAAAGCAAAGAGTATCAGAGAAATGTCTGTGTTTCATTGACTATGCATTTGAATGTGTGGATTCACAACAAATTGTGGCTAACATTGAAAAGAATGGGAATCGCAGAACACTTGTGCTCAGACAAAATCCATACTTGGATCAGAAAGAAGTCATCAATATCATTTGGGAGGCTAGCTTTATGAGGAGGAATGTGACATCAGATTGGAGGAATACTCATCAACAGCCTGTGTAATATGCAGATGACACAACTTTGCTTGCCAAAACTGAGGAGGACCTGAAGCATAAAGTTAAGGACTATAGTTTTCAATATGGATTGAAGCTCAACATCAAGAAAACAAATATTCTCACCACTAAGCCAAACGTTAGCACCATGATAGACAGAGATTAGATTAAAGTTGTTAACAGTTTCAGTGTGCTCAGCTCCACAAAGTCAGCTACCAATCTTGAAACCCACACACAGAGACACAGAGACACAGAGACACACACAGACACACAGACACACATACACACACGCACAGACAGATAGACACACAAACAGACACACACAGACACACACACAGAGACACACACAGACACACAGACACACACACAATCAGGAAGTCAAAAGACAAATTGCATTGGGGAAGTCTGATGTCAGGGATCTCTCCAAAATGCTAAAGAGTAATGATGTTAGTCTAGGAACTAAGGTGCACCTGATTCACACCCTCATCTTTGCAACTACTTGCTATGCATCAGAGAGCTGAACAATGACTAAGGAGGACAGAAGAATCAATATGTTTGAGTAGTGGCGCTGGAGAAGAGTATTGAACACACCATGGAATGCCAACAGAAGAAACAGGACTGTCATGGGGAAGATGAAACCAAGTTTATCCTTGGAAGCAAAGATTTTGAAGCTCCATCTTACATTTTTGGGGATATGGCCAGGAGGGACCAGTCCTTGGAGAAAGACATCACCATGCTTGGAACAAGATTTGTTGGAGTCTGTGAGACTGGCTAACGGTCAGGCAGAGTTCAGAGTTATTGTACACAGGGTTGCTATGAGTTGTAGTCAACTCTATGGAACAAAACAACAGTAAATGGTGGCCTAGTGACAAGAACTTTGCTGCAATCCTGAAGGCATGTGTTTTGAGTCAACCAGCTGCCCTACAGAAGAAAGATAGGCAATCTCTTTCTGTGCAATTAACTGCCTCTAGAAACTCATCAGAAGGTTGGCTATGGGTTGGTTCCAGCTCATTGGTATACAACAAA
This sequence comes from Elephantulus edwardii, assembly GCF_000299155.1. Classification (NCBI taxonomy): domain Eukaryota; kingdom Metazoa; phylum Chordata; class Mammalia; order Macroscelidea; family Macroscelididae; genus Elephantulus; species Elephantulus edwardii. The sequence goes on along the minus strand of NW_006399760.1, from coordinate 15,567,935 downwards.
AACAATAATCTATATCTATATCCTAAAAACTATCAAAAGAACAAATAGATATGTCTTGGAGAAAGTGCAGTCAGAGTGCTCCTTGGAGGCAAAGAAGATGATAAAGCTTTGTCTCATATACTTTAGGTAAGTTCTAGGAGATGCTATTCCTTGAAGAAAGACATCGTGCTTAGAAAGGTGAAGGGACGGCAAAAGAGATAAAGATCCTCAACCAGGTGGATTGACACCATGACTGCAGAAATGTGCTTGAGTGTGTCAGAGATTGAGAGGATGGCACACGATAGGAAGAGGTTCAGACATTGTTTGTAAGATTGCTATGTATCATATGCAATTTGACAGCATCTAACAACAAATGTGTGTTTGTACAATATTTAGAAATAT
>NW_006399760.1:15565988-15567058 GCF_000299155.1 Elephantulus edwardii | reverse complement strand
ATCACATTATATACATATATAAATATCACATTATATATAAATATCACATTATATACACATATAAATATCACCTTACATATAAATATCACATAATATATAAATATCACATTATATACAAATATCACATTGTATATATAAATATCATATATCTATATATCACAACATATATACATATACACTCACATATGCATATGTAGACTGGATCTAAACAAAATCCCTCTGAAACTATAAAATTATTGCACAGTCCATATAATTAGGTACACAAAAGAGAACCATGTAGAGGTAAAATATGCCCTGAGTAGAAGAATGCTTATACAAATAGATCTATTAGACTTTCAGGGCTTAAACACTAAATAGTTGTATACTCAGGAATCCTCTGGGCTCCATACTCAAAGAGTTCTTCTGATAACTAAGTGATTTCCCTTCTACATCTGCCAAAAAGAAAAATGTAACAGCTATGCTCACACAAGCTTTACATCCCATTTGGCACTATCATTTGTTGTTGTTAAATTAATAAACTGGCATCCCACTTGATGTATCAGTTTCTTATGATCCTCATTAACATGGCTTAGCCTCTTGAATATTGTCATAACTGGATACTGAATAATCACATTTATGGATCTTTAATATTTCTCTGAAACCTGGTTAGCACATCCTTGAAAGTCTTAAGAAAATGAACAAAATCTATACCTACCTGGCTTTTAAAAAAACAATCTTTTACTTCTGTGACTTTAACTTTCTCAAAGTTATAAGGATAATTTGAGAAACTCTGGAGCAGCACATCAGCAGAGAACTACCGGAAGTCCAGACTGAGTTTAGAAGGAGTCATGATACTGGAGATATTGTAGCTAATGTTAGATGTATCTTAGCTGAAAGCAGGGAATACCAGAGGAATGTCTATCTGTGTTTCATTCATTAGGCAAAGGTGTTTGACTGTATGGATCATAACAAACTGTGGCTGACTCTGAGAAGAATGGGAATCCCAGAACACTTGATCATGCTAATGTGAAACCTATACTTGGACCAAGAGGCAGTGCCCAGAACAGAGCATGGTTCAAAATTGGGAAGGG
>NW_006399760.1:15563218-15565448 GCF_000299155.1 Elephantulus edwardii | reverse complement strand
GGAGGATAGAAGGAGAATTGATGCCTTTGAGCTGTGGTGCTGGAGAAGAGTATTGAGAATGCCATGGACTGCTAGGAAAACAAACAGATTCATCCTAGAAAGGGTTAAACCTGGCGACTCCTTGGAGGCAAGGATTCTGAGGTTCGTCTGACATACTTTGGACATGTTGTAAGGAAGAACCAGTCCTTGAAGAGGGACATCGTGCTTGGGAGTCTGGAGGACAGTGCAGATGGGAAGGCCTTCTATGAGTTGGATTGATGCAGTGACTAGGGTAATTGGGATGCATGTATTGGAGGCAGTGCAGTTGGCACAAGATAGAGCAGGTTTTAGGGCTGTTGTACATAGGGTCTGTATGAGTCGCAAGCTACTCGATGGCACATAACAACAACAACAACAATTATATATTTATGTGGATTTTTTTGGTATATGAAATAATACATTGTGTTCTCTCCTGATCTGTATATTTTCATTCTATCTTGTATTTGTGAGATTTATACATATTTCCAGCTTGTTTTCGAAATTGCTACACAGTATTATATTGTGTTAATATACCATAATATACTGATCCATTCTCTTATATCAATAGATATTTCATTTTAAAGTCATAGTCTGAATTTTTGCACGTGTCCTTTAGACAACATGCATACATCCTTGCTTAATGTATACCTATGAGTGTATTTGTTGAGTTTTAGAGTTAGCACATTTATAGTATTGGCAGGTAATACCAGAGTTTTGTAAATCTGTATCTGTTTGTTTGCCTTATAGACAATGAGAATCTCAGCTGTTGTGAAGTAGCGTTTGCCTGCTTTTTAATTTCTTCCCTTCTTATCATTATGCCTTTTACCTCTCACTGAACTTTATACATATCTCAGTGTTCATAAAAGCTTCATCCACATTCTTTGGACATGTTGCTAGGAGAGGGACATCATGCTTAGAAAGGCGGAGAGAGGATCGGTGAAGGAGAGGAAGATCCTCCACCAGGGGGACTAATACAGTGACTTATGCAAGATCTCTAGTGTATCTGGAAGCTTGAGGATAGCCCAGGATAGGACAGGGTTCAGATCTGTTGCCCTTAAGTTTGCTATGGGTCATATTCGACTCAGCTGCACCCAACAACAAGTGTTCGTAGGGTGAAACAATCCTATGAAGGCGACTTTGGAACTTTGCCCTATCAGCACAATCTGTCCTACACTCAAACCTATCACTGTAGTCACAGGGTCAATTCGTCAGATTGAGGGTCTTCTTTTCTTTCATGGTGTCTAAAGAGGAGTCAATAGGCCTTAGGGGCAACAAGGCCATGAATGTTTCTATGAAAGAGCCAGAGGGAATAAGAACAGCACAGCCCCTCACTTCCCTAGAATAGAAAGCAGATGAAGAGCTCAGAGCTCAAACCCATGGTGCCCTTAGAGCCCCAGTGAAAGCATGATGTTTATTTATTTGTTGCCCCAGTATCAACAACAGAGTTTTTTTAGACTCAAAGTTATTGTACCAACAATGGGGTTTAATAGGAAAGGTGAGGGAGATACAGAAGACAATGAGACAGTATATACAGAAAATAGGAATAAAATAATTGTCAACCGAGAACCCTGTATCCAGCAAAGATCTCCACCAAATATGAAGGAGGAATTAGATACCTTGCAGAAAAGAAGAAACTTAAGACATTTGTGAGAACAAGAACAAATTTATGAGAATTTGTAAGGGAAGTCCTTCAAACACAGACATCAAAGAGAAATGGATGGACCATAGTAACCATACACTACAAATAAAGAAACATTGCAAAATAGCAAAGATAAAACCTAGTCTGTCAATAATCACACTTAATGCGAATGAACAAAATGCAGAAATAGAAAAAGGTTAGAAGAATGGAGAAAAAATAAAGCCCATCAATATATTGTCTACCAGAGATACATAGAAAAAAATGAAGAGAAAGCTAGACTCAGAATCAAAGTTGCGGAAAAAAATACACTAAGCAAATGACCTCCATAAAAATCCAGAAGTGCCCATACTAATTTCTGGTAAAATATACGTCAGGATGAAAACCACCATAAAAATATAAGAAAGGGCACTGTATAATGATAAAAAAGGCACAGTATATCTAACAGGCATAATCTTCTTGGTCAACTTCTAGGCACCAAATGATGTTGTTGTTGTTATGTGCCGTCGAGTCGCTTGCGACTCATAGCAAACCTATGTACAACAGCCCTAAACTCCACTCTGTCCAGTGCCAATC
>NW_006399760.1:15523213-15561818 GCF_000299155.1 Elephantulus edwardii | reverse complement strand
CTCTTGCTCATATGTTGTTTCATGAAATTCTTCTGTGTCTTCCAATTCCTTTCGATACAGTGACTCAGTATATTCTTTCCGTCTTCTTTTAATACTTCCTGGATTATTTAATATTCTGCCGAAAGCATCCTTGATTATAGCAACTCGAGGTTTGAATTTCTTCTTCAGTTCCTTGAGCTTAAGATATGCTGAATGAGTTCGGCCCTTTTGATTTTCTGACTCCAACTCCTTGCATATTTCATTGTAATATTTTGCTTTGTCATCCTGTGCTACCTTTTGAAATCTTCTATTCAACTATTTAGTATCTTGAATTCTTCCTTGTGCTTTGGCTTCTCTGCACTCCAGTGCAATTTTCAGAGTCTCTTCTGACATCCATTTGGGTCTTTTCTTCCTCTTCTGTCTTTGCAATGACCCTTTGCACTCTTCCTGGATGATACCCTTGATATCCTCCCACAACTCATCTGGCCTTCGCTCATTAGTGTTCAAAGCCTCAAAGCTGTTCCTGAGATGGTTCTGAAATTCAGGTGGGATAGACTCAAAGTCATATTGTGGTTGCCTTGGATTTGGTTTAATTTTCCTCAGCTTCAGCTTGAATTTGCAGAATACTACCCAATGTAAATCCAAGTTTTAGCTCAACAGTCACAAGGCAAAATTCCTCAATTAGTCCAGGATTTGGTTTCATTTCAGCGACAGAATCCAAATTATCCGATAGGGTTTGCCTCAGAACAGTTATACCTCTACTCCTCCTTCAAGCATCCGGCAAGAACAGCCAAACCTTTAGCTGTGGCCAGCACAAATGGAAGAAGCCTCAGGTCACACCTTGCCACAATTTCTCCACAGCAATGCCACTATCCACCACCAGGATCTTGCTTTCTCTATAGTCTTGCCACCAAAAGCTTTGCTTACCTCAAGTCTTGCTGCCCCTAATCTCACAGGTTCATTTGCTCTTTAAACAGGATATTCTTCTAAAAGGGTCATGGATACTCTTCACAAACAAATACAGTTCAAACATATCAGTTCTTGGATCTTTTTGTTTATTGTCCAACTTCCATATGTCTATGAAGCAATTGAAAATATCATGACTTGGAACAAATTCATCTGAGTCTTTAAACTGACATCCTCAAATTTTTAGCACTTCAAAGGAGTCGTTGATGCAAGATTTGCCCAAAACAACACACCTTTTGGCACATTGATTGATTTCATAAGTATTGCTTGTCCACCCAAGTAAAACAAAAATCACTGACACTTCAATCTTTACTCTCTAAAGATTTTGCAAAGGCCTATGTTGACCTCTTCATTCAGATGTGAAAGGTTAAATCCATGATATTTGATATTTGATATTTTTAATTGTTGTTATGTGCCGTCGAGTTGCCTGCAACTCCTAACGACCCTATGTACAACAGCCCTAAGCCCTGCACTATCCTGCGTCAATCTTATTGTCTCTGCCACACCTACCTCCAAAATCCCAGTCACTGAATCAATCTATCTTGCGAGTCTTCCTCTCTTGCACTGTCCTTCCATCCTCCCGAGTATGGCATCCCTCTCCGAAGACTATTCCCTCTTTGCAACAAGTCCAAACTAAGTCAGATGAAACTTCAGAATCCTTGCCTCCAAGAAGCAGCCTGGACTCACCTTCTACAGGACAAGCATGTTTGTTCTATTAGCAGTCCATGTTATACTCAATATTCTTCTCAAGCATCACAGCTCATAGGCACCAATTCTCTATCATCTCTAGTCATTGTCCAGCTTTCTGATGCATAGCAAGTAATTGTAAAGATCATGGTGCACCTTGTCTCCGGACTGACACTGTTGCTATTCAGTACTATGGAGAGGTCTCTGACAGCAGACTTTCCCAAGGCAATTAATCTTTTAAATTCCAGGCTGTTGGTGCCAAGAGTGTTGATTGTGGAGCCTACCTAGCAAATGAAAGCTGTTAATAATATCAGTCTTTTCCTAATCTATCATGATGCTGCCAATCAGCCTAGTGGTGGTGAGATTTTTTTGCTTTCTTGATACTGAGCTTCAATCCATATTGAAGGCTCCAGTCCTTGACCTTCTGTAGTAAACACTTTAGGTCCTCTTCAGTTTCAGCAAGCAGGGTTGTGTCATTTGCATAGCACAAATTATTGATGAGTCTTCCTCCAGTCCTAATGCCACATTTCTCCTCATAGAGTCCAGCTTCTCGGATAATGTGTTCCACATATAAATTAAAAAGTCATGGAAATAGAAAACATTCCTGGTGTACACTGTTCCTAATTTTGAACCATGCAGTGTTTCTTTGCTCTGTTCTGATGACTGCCTCCTGATCTAAATATAGGTTTTGCATAAGCATAATCAAGTGTTCTTGGATTCCCATTCTTCTCAGAGTCAGCCATAGTTTGTTATGATCTACACAGTCAAATGCCTTTGCATAGTCAATGAAACACAGATAGACATTCCTCTGGTATTCAGCCAAGATCCATCTGACATCAGCTACAATGTCTCTAGTGCAGAGGCCTCTTCTAAACACAGTCTGCACTTCTGGCAGTTCTCCATTGATATGCTGTTCCAGTTGTTTTTAGACAATCTTCAGCCGAATCTTGCTTGAATGTGATATTAATGGTATTGTTCAATAATTTCTGCATTCTGTCAAGTCAACTTTCTTTGGAATGGGAACAGATATAGATTTCTTCCAGTGAGTTGGCCAGGTGGTTATCCTCCAGAGTTTTTGGCACAACTTGGTGAGTACATCCAATGCAGCGGCTGTTTGTTAAAATATTTCAGTTGGTATACTGTCAATTCCTGGGTCCTTGTTTTTTGCCAATTCTTTCGGGGCAGCTTGAACTTCTTCTTCAACACCACAGGCTCTTGCTCATATGCTGGCTCATGAAATTCTTCTGTGTCCGCCAATTCCTTTTGATATAATAACTCTGTATGTTTTTTCAATCTTCTTTAAATGCCTCCTGGATTATTTAATATTATGTCCAAAACAATTTAAGGCTTCAATTTTCTCTTCAGTTCCTTCAGCTTAAGAAATGCTGAGTGAATTCGGCCTCTTTGATTTTCTGACTCTAGCTCTTTTTTCATTATAATATTTTGTCTTCTTGTGCTTCCCTTTGAAACTTTCTGTTCAACTCCTTAGTATATTGATTTCTTCCCTTTGCTTTGGCTTCTTGGTGCTTTAGTGCAATATTCAGAGTCTCTTCTGACATCCATCTTGATCTTTTCTTCTTCCTCTGTCTTTGTAATGACCTTTTCCATTCTTCCTGGATGATATTTTTTATATCCTTCCACAACTTATCTGGTCTTCACTCATTAATGTTCAAAGCTTCAAACCTGTTCTTGAGATGGTTTTGAAATTCAGGTAGGATAGACTCAAAGTCATATTTTCATTCCCATGGATTTGATTTAATTTTCCTTAGATTCAGCTTGAACTTACGTAGGAGTATTGGTGGTCTGTTCCACATTCAGCACCCGGCCTACTTTTCACAGCTGATATTGAGACTCTCCAGCAGTTCTTTCCACAGATGTAAATTTATCTAATTACCATTAGGTGAAAGCCATGTGTATAGCCTTCATTTATGTTTCTTATAAAACATACTTACAATAAATAAATCATTGATTGTGCAAAATTTTATCTCTCTCCAGCTTCATTTGTCATCAAGTCCATGTTTTCCTTCTTTTCTGATCCTTCTTTTCTGTCCCTAACTTTTGCTTTCTAGTAACCCTTATTTTTAATGCATCTTGATTGTATGTTTGATTGGTCTCTGACTGTAAAAGTTGGTAGAAGTCTTCAATTTCCTCTTCTTTGGCTCTAGTTGTTAGATATATCTGAATGATCTCATTTGTGTATGGATATTATCCTGTCACTCACAATATTATATTCAAGATGAATCTAGAAATGACTTTTTTAAACTATGAAAGCAGCCCAATTGGATAGTCTGACTCAAAATGTCCCATGTCATTCCATCTCGTCTCACCAATACCTAGTACGTCCTAAATTTACTACATTCATGGTTCTCACATTCTATTTTCTAATCATTCCTGTCTGCTGACAACTGTTATTCCTCCTTTGTGTTTCTATTCTTGAGGGCTCCACCTCAGTTGCCCTATCTGCTAGTCTAAGTATATTCTATTGTACATAGAGTTTTCCATTTTTATCATTGATGAAAGTTAAATTTTATCAATAGTATTTTCTTGATCTGTTTGGATGACCTTATGATTTTTTCCTCTTATTTATTTCCTGTCAATATACGAAATCATGTTGACTGTTAAACCACTTGTAAGTGATGAATTGTCTTTTACTATTAATTTGGATTACAGTTGATGGTATTTTAATTTTAATGATCTTTACATATATCTTCATCAGAAAACTTGGACTCAAACTTATTTCTCAAAGGATTTTTTTTCCATTTTGATCATAAAAGTTACATTGATCTTATGAAAACATTAGATAGGGGTGATCTTTAATCAGGTTATTTTACATTTACTTGGGATAATTTCTGTAAATTTAGAGAACTTCACATTTAACTGCACTAAGAGTTTCAATTGTGAAATATTTGATTATTGGCATAATTTCTTTGTTAATTGTAAGTATATTTAGATTTATAATTTTTATAAATTTTAGTAAATTATGTTTATTAAAGGATTTATTTATCTCATATTGTTAATTTGGTGCCTAAATTTGATCATAATGTTGTCTCATATAATGTCTCTGAGATCTCTAGTGATATTGTCTTTATCTACTCTTACTCATTTTTCTCATCTTTTTTTATTATTTGTGCTTATTGGCTATCAATTTTATTAGTATATTTAGAGAAAATGGTTTGACTATTTTCAGTCTTGCATTTTTTTTACTACTATGTAGTTTTAATTTTATACTTTGTTTTGTCTTTCTTCTTTTTATAGATATTTAATTTGCTTCAATTTTGTAGATTGTGTCACTTATGGTGAATCTTTTTTCTTCTACTGCTTTCTTTTTTATTATTATTATACTAGTTTATACCTTTCCAATCTGTATACAGGATAGATCATCCAGGACATTGGGCTGTATGTGGACGAATGTGGCATCAGGAATGAAGAAAGATTCATCAACAACCTAAGTTATGCAGATGGCACAACCCTGCTTGCTGAAACTGAGTAGGACCTGAAGTGCTGGCTGCAGAAGGTCAAGGACTGCAGCCTTCAATATGGATTGAAGGTCAACATCAAGAAAACAAAGATTCTCATCACTTGGCCATTTGGCAACATCATTATGAATGGTGAAGAGACTGAGATACTTACAGTCTTAGTTTGCTTGATTCCACAGTCAACACTCTTGGTATCAGTAGCTAGGAAATCAAGACACAAATTGCACTGGGAAAGTCAGCTGTCAGGGACCTCTCCAGAGTACTGAACAGCAACAATGTCAGGCTGGAGACTAAGGTGTGCCTGATTTGGGCTATAGTCTTCACAATTGTGTGATATGTGTCAGAGACCTGGATAGTGACTAGGAATGACAGAAAGAGAATTTATGTCTTTGAGTTGTGATGCTGGTGAAGAGTATTGAATATACCATGGACTGCTAGGAGAACAATGAGATTAAACCTAAAGAGGGTGAAACCAGGCTGTTCCTTGGACACAAGGATTCTGAAGCTTCGTCTAACATACTTTGAACATGTTTCAAGGAAGGACCAGTCCTTAGAGAGGGACATCATTTTTGGAAAGGTGGAGCAACAGCACAAGAGACGAAGAACCTCTATGAGATGGATCAATTTAGTGATTGGGTTAATGGAACAGAATAGAGCAGGGTTTAGGGCTTTTGCACATAGGGTCGTTATGAGTCACAAGTAACTCAATGCCATATAACAAAAACAACAACAATAACAACTAATTTATTTACAAAATTCAATTATATTGTGTTTGAGAACAAATTTTTCCTGTTTCACCTACCTCCCCATTCATCAGATTGTAGAACTACTACTTTCTTTTAAATCCTTTTATCTTTTTAACCTGTTTACTTCAAGGCCTGTCACAATCAGTGTTCAAATGTTGTATATTTTATGTCTTGTCTATTTTACTCTAATTTCTAATGTGATCTATTCTTAGAGAAATACATTTTTATGAGTATATTGTTTCATTTCTAATCTGCGTTATGCAGATGACACAACCCTGCTTGCTGAAACTGAAGAGGACCTGAAGCACTTGCTGCAGAGGGTCAAGGACTGCAGCTTCCAATTTGGATTGAGGCTCAATATCAAGACAAAGATTCTCACCACTGGGCCAATTGGAAGCATCAGGATGGATGGTGAAGAGATTGAGATTGTACACAGCTTTAGTTTGCTTGGCTCCGCGGTCAACACTCTTGGCACCAGTAGCCAGGAAATTAAAAGGCGTATTGCCATGGGAAAGTCTGCTGTTAGGGACCTCTCTAAAGTACTGAAGAGGAATGGTGTCTCTCTGGAGACTAAGGTGCGTCTGATTCAGGCATGGTCTTTGCAATCACTTGTTATGCATTAGAGAGTTGGGCAATGACTAGGGAGGATAGAAGGAGAATTGATGCCTTTGAGCTGTGGTTCTGGACAAGAGTGTTGAGGGTACCACAGACTGCTAAGAAAACAAATAGATTCATCCTGGAAAGGGTTAAACTCGGCTACTCCTTGGAGGCAAGGATTCTGAGGCTTTATCTGACATACTTTGGACATGTTGTATGGAGAGACCAATCCTTGGAGAAGGACATCATGCTCGAGAGGGTGGAAGGCAGGCGCAGGAGGAGAAGGCCTTCTATGAGGTGAATTGATTCAGTGTCTGGGGAAATTGGGATGAATGTGTCGAAGACAGTGAGATTGGCACAGGACAGAGCAGAGTTTAGGGCTGTTATACATAGGGTCGCTATGAGTCACAAGCAACTCGATGGCACATAACAACAACAACAACAACAACAGCAACAACAACAAATTCCACATTCTGTGATGCTGAAAATGTTCTATAACTGAGCTAACAACAGTAAACATTCAACAATTTGTGGCTATTGAAAAATGACTAAGCCTGAAATGTGGCTGATGTGATTGAGGGATTGAATATTAAATTTTATTCTGAAATATATTTAATTAATTTAAATATGAGTGTGACTAGATCGTGGCTTCTGTATTAGATAGATTGATTTGTTAGACTTTGATACGTTTGCTTTTTTCATTGAAATGCTGACTAATAAGCTCCAAATCTCACTGCCTTCAAGTCAATTCTTACTCACATTGGGTTCCAGGATTTATAAATCTTTATGGGGGAGAATGGTGTCATTGTAAATCTGCAGAAGAGCTGGTGACTTTTGAGCTGTCAGTATTTCTGCTAGCAGTCATGTCACCTATCATGCCATTATTGTTGTTATTCTTATGTGTCATCAAGTTGGCTATGATTTACAGCCACCATATGATCAATAGTTCTGAATCCTTCCCTAACCTCGGCCATCCTCACCTTCTCCAACACTCTTGAGGCCATCGTTACAGTCACTGTGTTAATCTATCTCATTCAGGATTTTCGTCTTTTATGCTAACTCTCCACCTTTCTAAGCATGATATCACTCTTCAAGGACTAACTCCTCCTCAAAACACGAAAAATAGATTTTCACCATCCTTGTTTTCAAGGAGCACATGGTTTTACTTTCTCTAAGACAGACCAATATACTTCTTAAACATCATAACTCAAAGGTATAATTTTTTCTTCTGTCATCTCTAGTGATTGTCCAACTTTCAGAGGTGTAGCAAACAATTAAAAAGACTATGGCTTGCATCAAGTGTACCTTAATCTTTACACTGACATCCTTGCTCTTTGGTACTCTGGAGAAATCTCTGATAACAGATTTTTCTAATGAAATTTGACTTTTGATTTATTCTCTACTCGTACCAAAGGTGTTGATTGTGGATGCAAAAAGGGTCAGATCATTGACAACTTTAATCTTTTCTCCATGTATCATAATGTCAATTGGTCTGGTGATAGGATTTTTGTTTTCTTGATGTTGGGATATAGTCCATATTGAAAGCTGTAGTCCTTATCTCCTGGTGTAAAAGTTTCATGTCTTTCTCACTTTCAATGAGAAAGGTTTTATCATCTACTCACAGCACATAAATTATTGATGTGTCCTCCTACAATTATGATGCAACATTCTTCCTCATAAAGCCCAGCTTCCCAAATGATTTATTTACCATACGAATTGTCAAATGATTTTTCTCCATATGGAGAAAGGATACAGCCCTGATGCACACTTTTCTTATTTTAAAACAAACAATGTCCCTTTGCTCAGTTTTGACAGCTGCTTCTTGGCTTAGATATAGGTTTCACATGTGCACACTTAAATGTTCTGGAATTTCAATTATTCTCAATGTTAGTCGTGATTTGTTGTGATCCACCCAGTAAAAAATGTCTTTGCTCAATAAAACAGAAATAGTTATTCTTATGGTATTCTCTGCTTTCAGTCAAGATCCATCTGATATCAGCAATGATAATTCCTGGTATCATGGCCTTTTCTGAATCCAGATTTAATTTCTGGCAGTTCCTTGTCAATGTGTTGCTCCAATTTTTTTAATATTTTCAGTGATATTTTACTTCCATGAGATAGTCCTGATATGTTGTTGTTGATTGCCTTTGCGTCAAGCATGACTCTTGGCAACCCTGTGAATAAAAGGCCTGAAGCCCCTCCATAACTGTTGACATTTATCAAAGTTCATAGAGTTTCTGGAGGCATGTTGTTTAGGATGCGGATGCCACTCCTGCTTCCAAACCTGCAATAACAGGTTATTATTTTTTATGTGGTATTGAGTCACCTGCAATGGCTCTATGTGCCTCTATGTACAGCAGCTCTGAACCCTTCCCTATTCTGAGCCATTCTCACTAATTCTGACACACCAATCCCCATTGCCCCAGTTACTGTATCGATCCATCTCATCCAGGGTCTTCTTCTCCTGCTCTGTTCATCCATCCTTCTGAGCATAATGTCCTTTCCAAGGGCATTAATGATATAGCTCAATAACATCCCCTTTCTGTTAGAAGATCATTTTTGTGAATGGAACAAATATAGAATTCTACAGTCAGTTGGCCAGATAGTTGTCTTCTAGATATCTAAGCACAACTATGTCCAGTGCTGCATTTGTTTGTCAATTATGTCCTCGTTGTTGTGGTGGTGGTTGTTACAAACCATCAAATCAGAACCAACCCATAACTGATCCTTCATCAGGGTTTTAAAGTTAAGAAATTGCATGAGAGGAGATTGCCCATCCCTCTCCTGTGGAGCAGCTAGTGTATTCACACCATATGCTTTGGGGATTGCAGCACAGCTTCTTACCATTGCGTCACCAACATTTGTTTGTCAGTCATGTCTCTAGGGTTTCTTAAAGAGTCTATCTGAAAAGGAGAAAGATAAACAATTGGAAAACTAGTGATATCTAAAACACTTCTTTATCTTGAGAATAATTCACAAGGTAAAATTCACATAAGTTGGAGGTCTTATTTTTTATTTAGAAATGGGAATTGATAATCTTCTCATTATTGAAGATACAGCAAAATTATACCATTGTGTTAAATAGCCTTGGCTATGTAAATTAGAAAACTTAGGTATAAAATTTGAGGAATTTAATAGCTGATGAGTTAATTGTGTGAAGAAAGTATAGTATTGCCCTTGAATGGCCATTAACAAATATTTTTAAATCTTCTCCCAGTTTTACTGTGTTCCCTACATACTTTTCAGAAGATAGCACCTATAAGTAATCAGGAGAAAAAGAGAGAAGGATAGAGAGAAAGAAAGAGAGGAAGAGAGAGAGAGACAGAAAGATGAGAATGAAAGAAAGGGATGGATGGCATGATGGTGGGTTATTGTAGGAACAATAAAAAGAAAGGAACGATAAAGGAAAAGAAAATAAGGAAGAGAAGGAAGGAAGGAAGAGAGAGATGTTGCACTGAGCAAATATGCTGTCCAGGACTTCTTTGAAACACTAAAAAGCATAGATGTTACTCACTTTAAAGATTAAGATGTAAGTGATCTAAGCCATAGTACTTTCAATTGTTTCATGTGAACATTGAAAAATGACAAGGAAGACTAAAGATGTGCCTGATCTAAGGAATACTAAAGTATATATCTGATCCAAGTTATGGCATTTTTTATTATTTCACGTGATAAGTGGGCAATGAATAAAGAATACTGATAAAGAATTGATACTTTTTAAATTATGGGGTTGGTGGGTAATATTGACTGTATTGTGGTGCTAAATAAATAATCGATCTTGGTAAAAGTGTAGCCAGAGTGTTCCTCAGAGGCAAGGCAGGGAGACTTCATGTCTCATTCTTTGTACATATCATATATCAAATCATATTACCTTGGAGATGTAATCATGCCATTTAGAGAAGAATAGCATGATTAGAAGGTCAGAGAGTCATCTGAGGAGAGTACAGCTCACAATGAAATGCATTGACACAATGGATTCAAGTATGTACAGATTGTAAGGTTGGTGCAGGATTAGATAGGATTTCAATCTGCTGTATTTTGGTCACTATAAATCAGAACCAATAGGCTGTTGTACAAACAGGACAATGGAACACTGTGTTTTAAAATTAGAAAAGGTGTATATAAAGGTTGTATTCTTTCTCCACACCTATTTAATCTGTATGCTGAACAAGTTATTTAAGAAGCTGAACTCTATGAAAAAAAAATATGTGGCATAAGAATTGGAGAGCGTTCCATCAGTAACCTTTGTTATATGTTTGAAGTGAAGAGGACTTGATGCACTTGTTGCAATCTTCAACACAACAGCCTTCAATGTGGATTGAATCTCAGTGTCAGGAAAACAAAATTCCAAACAAAATTCTGAAACAAAATTTGACCGATTGGCAACATCATCATGGATGGAGAAAGAATTGAAAATGTCAATTATGTCATTTGACTTGAATTCATGATCAGTACACTTGAAACGAGCAGTCAGGAGATGCATTAGACTGAGAAAGTCTGTAATCAGGAACCTCTTCAAATTACTGAAGATTAACGATGTCAGTTTGAGGACTACAGTGTACCTGATTCAGGCTATGTTCTTTTTTGAGTTTCTTGTCATCTGAGAGCTTGATAATGAGTAAAGGTGACAGAAGAAGAATTGATGCCTTTGAACAGTGGTGTTGGAGAAGAATATTGAATATGCATGAACTGCCAAAAGAACAAACAGATATGTGATGGGAAAGGTGACACCAGAACACTTCTTGGAGGCAAAGATGATGAAGTTTGGCCTCATATACTCGGGCATTTTGCTAGAAGAGTTTATTCCTTGGAGAGGGACATTATGCTTGGGAAGGTGGATGGACAATGGAAAAAAGGAATACCCTCAACCAGGTAGGTTAACACTGTGGCTGTGGCAATGACCTTGAGTGTGTCAAAGATTGTGAGAATAGTACAGGTTAGGACAGAGGTCAAATCTGTTGTACATAGGGTCACTGTGAGTCATATTTGAGTTGATAGCACCTACCAACAATACGTTTTTTGATTTCCTGGCTACTGGTGCCAAGAGTGTTGACCGTGGAGCCGAGCAAACTGAAGCTGTGAACAATCTCAATCTCTTCACCATCCATCCTGATGCTACCGATTGGTCCAGTGGTGAGAATTTTTGTCTTCTGGACATTGAGCCTCAGTCCATATTGAAGGCTCCAGTCCTTGACCCTCTGCAGTAAGTGCATGAGGTCCTCCTCAGTTTCAGTGAGCAGGGTTGTGTCATCTGCATAACGCAGATTGTTGATAGATCGTCCACCAATCCTAATGCCACGCTTCTCCTCATAGAGCCCAGCCTCTCGGATAATCTGCTCTGCATACAGGTTGAAAAGGTATGGAGACAGGACACATCCCTAACATACACCCTTCCCAATTTTAAACCATGCAGTGTTGCCCTACTCTGTTCTGACTACTGCCTCTTGGTCCAAGTATAGGTTTTGCATTAGCACGATTAAATGTTCTGGGATTTCCATTCTTCCCAGAGTCAGCCACAGTTTGTTATGATCCACGCAGTCAAATGCCTTTGCATAATCAATGAAACACAGATAGACATTGTTCTGGTATTCTCTGCTTTCAGCTAAGATCCATCTAACATCAGCAACAATATCCCTAGTACCACGACCCCGTCTAAACCCAGCCTGCACTTCTGGCAGTTCTCTGCTGATGTACTGTTCCAGTTGTTTTTGAATAATCTTCAGTAGAATCTTGCTTGCATGTGCAATCAATGATATTGTTCTGTAGTTTCCACACTCAGCTGGGTCACCCTTATTTGGGATGGGAACAAATATAGACCTCTTCCAGTCAGTTGGCCAAGTGGTTGTTTTCCAGATTTCTTGGCACAACTTGGTGAGCACATCCACGGCAGCATCTGTTAGCTGAAATATGTCAATTGGTATACCATCTATTCCGGGGGCCTTATTTTTTGCTATTTCCTTCAGAGCAGCTTGAACTTCTGCCTCTATCACCATAGGCTCTGGCTCAAATGCTATTTCATTAAATTCTTCTTTATCTGCCAATTCCTTTTGATACAATGACTCAGTATATTCCTTCCATCTTCTCTCTAAAGTACTCAAGAGCAACAGTGTCTCTCTGGAGACTAAGGTGCTCCTGATACAGGCCATGGTTTTTGCAATCACTTGTTATGCATCAGAGAGGTGGACAATGACTAGGGAGGATAGAAGGAGAATTGATGCCTTTGAGCTGTGATACTGGAGAAGAGTACTGAATGTCCATACCATGGACTGCCAAGAAAACAAATAGATTCATCCTGGAGAGGGTTAAACCAGGCTGCTCCTTGGAGGCAAGAATTCTGGGGCTTCGCCTGATATACTTTGGACATGTTGTAAGGAGAGACAGGTCTTTGGAGAGGGACATCATGCTGGGCAGAGTGGAGGGACGGCACAGGAGGGGAAGACCCTCTATGAGGTGGATTGATTCAGTGACTGGGGTAATCGGGATGGATGTGTCAGGGGCGGTGAGGTTGGCACAGGATAGAGCAGGGTTTAGGGCTGTTGTACATAGGGTCGCTATGAGTCGCAAGCGACTCGACGGCACATAACAACAACAACAGCACCTACCAGTAACAATAATGAGTAAGAATTCACTTGAGAGCACTTACAAAGCAATTGTTAAGAGGTCTATTGTTTCCACAGTAATAAAAATGTGTTTGTGTGTGTGTGTGTGTGTGTGTGTGTGTGTGTGTGCGTGTAAGGTTTAATTTAATAAATAATTGGTTTTGTAAGAAAACAGACATCAGTAAGTTAGTCTGAAAATTAGAATTCCAGTATTATCGAGCACTGGAAGTAGGAGTGGCATATACTTCCTAAACAACATGCCTCCAGAAACATTATGAACTTTGAAAAATGTCAATAGTAGCAGAGGGGCTTCAGGCCTTTTGTTCATAGGGTTGCTATGAGTTGTGCTCGAAGGTAATCAACAACAACAACATCATCAAGGAAGCTGGTATTACAATCTTCATACCTTTCCATGATCATAATTTTATTTTTTCTTTGTTAAATGTTTTATGATTTATATTAAAACTGATATAATATTGAGGAAAAAGTCAATGTTATTCACTAATGTGGCTTTTAGATAACTAAGGATAGATTTCTTTTCTGGCAGATCAAAGATGATTTCATTTTTTTTTCTTCAGAGAAAATTCGTGAAATTTCTCACATAAGGAATTCTAGACAAATCCTGATTTTCAGAGAATTTGATTTTCCAGCTACAAACAATATATAACTCCTTTGGTGGTGCAATGAACAATGCTTTGCAAAAGTAAAATTCTTATCTTTTGGTAACAAAGAGTTTATCACAGTGTAGCAATATGGTAAAAGAATCAAACAGCTTTAAGGGGTTTGAGAGCCTGATGATCTTTTAGGATGAAAGTTCTCCAGGACATTGTTACATTGGTAGAATACTAACATTGCAGTTCCTTTATGAGAAAGCATCATCAGAGTGTAATTTTAGAAGTTTAGGATCACAGAAATGTTTCCATTGAAGTAGGTTACTTTTTTGAACTCCAAAAATGTGTCAAGAGTAACAAATCGATCTGACATGTCCAGTCAATGATCTGTTTTAAGCAGAAACCAAGGATTGCAGGACACTTATATTTTAATTTTGTTTTTCAACCACAAAAAGAAGTCTTTGTTTGAAGTCAGAACGAACACCTGTGGAATCCTTAAACATTTACAGACTTGTCTTTAAAAGCTCTTTGGTACGGTTAAGATTTAATCTATCAAAGTGCTATAAATAATGTAGACATAGCCTTAGGTGCCAATTCTTCCCTCTGCAGATAGAAAAACATAAGAGGAAGAATGTCTTTACTGATTTTCATATAGCTCAACTATAACACTGCCAAGGAGGGTGGGGGGTGGTAGCGTAATCCTTGGGATAAGGTCTCCTTAGTGTTATTAATAATGTGCTAAAATCTAGAAATTGGCAATATCAGAGTTCTCTCAAGCTATAATTTCCACAAGAAACAAAATTCAAGACCTTGGATCTTTGGAAACAAATAATGGTGATGATTGTGTAGCATAGAAGTCGTTCAAATTGAAATATTTTGTTATATGTATAAAACAAAAAGAAAAATGAAAACCTCAAGTCTCATTCTGAAAAATCCTTATAATTGTGAAGAAGAATGTTTAAGCCTGTAACAACTCACTTACTGAGAAAAAACTCAAGCCAGTATGAGGCTAAGTATTGATTTTTCAAAAACACAAATCCTTTTGCATATTTTTAAAACATTTCAATGCTTTTTACACAGCCTGGCAGCATATCTGCTAGAATTAAGCATTTTTGTTGTTGTTATGTACTTGCAATTCACAACAGCCCTAAACCCTGCTGTATGTATCCTGTGCCAATCTCACAGTCTCTGACACACCTACCCCAAATACCCCAGTCACTGAATCAATCCACCTTATAGAGGGTCTTCCTCTTCTGGGCTATCCCTCCTCTCTCCCAAGCATAACGTCTTTCTCCAAGGATTGGTCACTCCTTGCAACACGTTTTATTATTATTATTATTATTATATTATTAATTTCAATGAATATTTACAGAGATTTTGGATTTACATTCATTCACAACATGTTTAAAGTATGTCAGACAAAGCTTCAGAATCCTTGCCTCAAAGCAACAGCCTGATTTAACCCCCTCTAGGATGAACCTGTTCGTTTTCTTAGCAGTCCATGGTATATTCAATACTTTTCTCCAACACCACAGCTCAAAGTCATCAATTCTCTTTCTATCCTCCCTAGTCATTGTCCAACTCTCTGACACAAAATGATTGCAAAGACCAAGGCCTGTATCAGGCACACCTAAGTATAGAGAGTGACATCATTGCTCTTCAGTACTTTGGAGAGGTCACCTACAGCTGACTTTACCATCACAATATGTCTTTTAATTTCCTGGCTGCTGGTGCCAAGAGTGTTGACTCTGGAGCCGAGCAAACTAAAGCTGTGAACAATCTCAATCTCTTCACCATTCATCCTAATGCTGCTAATTGGCCCAGTGGTGAGAATGTTTGTTTTCTTGAAATTGAGCCTCAATCAAAATTGAAGGCTGTGGTCCTTGACCTTCTGCAGCAAGTGTTTCAGGTCCTCCTCAGTTTTAGCAAGAAGGATTGTGTCATCTTTATAATGCAAATTGTTGATGACTCTTCCTCCAGTCCTGATGCCATACTTCTCATATAACCTAACCTCACGGACAATCTGTTTTGCATATAAGTTGAAAATTTATGGAGATAGGACACATTCCTGGTGTACACCCTTCCAAATTTTGAACCATGCAGTGTTTCCTTGCTATGTTCTGATGAGATAGACTGTCATGGGGCATTTTGAGTCAGATGATCATATGATCTATTATTCTGGATATGAAAAAGTGAAGAAAACTGGTTACTTTCATAATTAAAAAGTAATTTCTAGATATGTCTTGAAAAACAATATTGTGAGCGACAAGATAATATCCATACACATACAAGGAAGTCCAGTGAATATCACTATCATTCAAATATATGCACAAACAACTAAAGCCAAAGAAGAGGAAATAGAAGATTTCTACCAACTTTTACAGTCAGAGATCGATCGAACATGCAATCAAGATGCATTGATAATAATGGGTGACTGGAATGCAAAAGTTGGCAACAAAGAAGAAGGATCAGTAGTTGGAAAACATGGACTCGGTGACAGAAATGAAGCTGGAGATAGTATGATTGAATTTTGCACAATGCTCTATTCATTGTAAATACATTTCATAAGAAACATGAACACAAAATTTCACCTGATGTTTTGCATAGGAATTAGATTTATATCTGTGGAGAGAACTGTTGGAGAAGCTCAGTATTAGCTGTGAAAACTAGGCCAGGTGCTGATCATGGACCAGATCACCAACTACTCATAAGCAAGTTCATGCTGAAGTTAAGGAAAATGAAATTGAATCCATGGGAGCCAAAATATGATCTAGAGTCTATCCCACCTGAATTTCAGAACCATCTCAGGAACAGGTTTGAGGCCTACAACACCAATGAGGTAACATCAAATGAGTTGTGGGAGGATATCAAGACTATCATCCAGGAAGAAAGCAAAAGGTCATTACAAAGACAGAGGAGGAAGTAAAGACCAAAATGGATGTCAGAAGAGACTCTGAATATTGCACTAGAGCACAAAGAAGCCAAAGCAGAATTAAGCATAAAGAGTAAATAGAAATTCAGCTTGATCATTTATTAAATATTAAGTAAGGTGTGCAGAACATCATGTTAGCAAGAAGGGGTTATGGTGAACAGAGTGGCTGGTACCTGAGTTGAACTTGCAACCTTCAATGAAGGAAGTCTCAGGTCATGAAAGAAATGTTTCTGTGATTGTGCTCACTGAGGAATAGCCTGACAGACAAGGTTAGAAAATGACATTGTGCTGTTGATGGACCTGACAACCAGGGAAGAGACAGTGCATATAAGTTAGGGCTTGCTTATTTTTTTAAAAATATTAATATTTTATATTGATTTGTGTGCAAAATGAATAAGCAAGTGTTGCGTTTTATTCAAATACACTGTTTCACATGGAGGTTTGCCTCCCCCCCCCCCTTTGGCTTCCCTTCTCTCTTTATGTAGCAAAACTTCTATTCAATTACTGTGCTTCTTCTCACTAGAATTTTCAAGATATCTTTTTGTGACTTAGGTGTTTCTCTCTATCTCGTGTTGTAGAGAAATAATTTTTGAAAATGTATTTTATTTTATAAAGGTTTTCATAAAAATTCATATACATTTGTATTTCATTGATAGTCATTGTTTTTCACACACTCCTTCATTCATGTAGTCTTTCACATGATTATTCCTATATGTTGTGTTTCATAATATTAATCACCATTGATCTATGCCCACTGTTACTCATTTTTTCAGGTCCCTGCAGGATCTTTCCTAATTCCTTCACCTTCTCCATCTGCTCACCAAACTCTGTCACCTTTTGATTTTCCCCCCTCCTCTCCTTAAATTTTTCTCTACCAACCTCTACCTCCATTGAACTTCTGTACACATCTTACTAATAATACTCCCATTTTTACAATAATGTCTTATGTAGTGCTTGTTCTTATAAGACTGTTAGTTGGCTCAACATAATGCTTTCTAGCCTCTCCCATGCTACATAGTATTTTTCAAATTTATTGCCCCTGAGTGTCACACATAGGTTTTTTGTGTTGGTATTTCTGAAAATGATTTTAAATTTGTTTTACCCAATAGTAAGGTGTTGTACTGCCAGCTTAAAAAAATGCATTTGAATCCACAAGCTGCTCTGAGCAAGAAAGATGGTCATTCTCCTATGTGGTTTACGGCCTCTGAAAACTCATTTAAGGGTCAGCAATGAGTCAATTTTGACTTGAAGGTATAAAAAAATACCCCAAAAACAAACAAATAAACAAAAAACATTGCTGATGACTATGGGATGGTATGGAGTTGTCATCAGACCCAGGTCACATACTAGTGCAATGGGACCCAGAAGATCACTGAAAGTGGCTAAAGACATATTGTATTTCTTTTAAGGCATCACCAAGTTGAGTATAATGCGTAGTGACTCTATGAACAGATTTGAGACCTTGTCCTATCCTGTGCCATCCTCCCAATATTTGACACAATGAGGCCCATTGGTACAGTCATTGTGTTAATCCACCTTGTTGAAGGTCTTCCTCTCTCCCCGTTCCTCCATCTTCTGAAGCATGATGTCCTTCTCCAAGGAAAAGCTCCAAAGAATGTGAGATAAAGCTTTATCATTTTTGCCACCAAGAAGCACTCTGGCTACATTTTTTTCCAAGACACAGCTATTTGTTCTTTTGGCATTCCATAAGAGAATCAAGACACTTTTCCAACACCACAATTCAAAGGCATCAATTTTCTTCTATCACTTTTATTCATTAATTGTCCAGTTCCCAGATGCCTAGAAAGTGATTGAAAAGACCATGGCCTGAATCAGACACACCTCAGTCCTCAAACTAAAATTATTACTCTTCAATAATTTGGACAGTTTCCTAACTACAAGCTTTCTCTAATACATCTCCTGCTTGCTAGTACCAAGTATATTGATTGTGGATCCAAGTAAGATTAAGTTACTGACAATTTCAATATTTTGTCCATCTAGGATGACGTTGCCTGTTGGTCCAGTGGTTAGAATTAATTTTCCTCTTGATGTTGAGATGAAATCCATATCAAAGTCTGTACTCCTTTATCTATAGGCTTAGATGTGAATTCTCTTTCAACATTAAGAAGCAAAAAAATCTTCATGAAGTTCAGTGAATTATTTTTTTATTACCACTGCTGAAATACATGTTGTAACAATCTCCTGCCTAGATTTCCATGTCCTGAATTTTTCTAATATACCCAGCAGTAGGTCTGGTTTGAAATTCAGCACCCCCCCTCTCATGTGCTTTGAGGTGGCCCTGCCATCTTATTACCTTGCTCTGTTACATTATGGTTTTTTTCTCAACAAATTCATACTATGGTTCACTGTCAAGATGGACATTCTGTGGCCTCACAGATTTACATATTGTGTCATTATTTGATATTTTACACACATAAAAAGACATCGTGTTGTTGTTTTTCTTTTGTTTTGTTTTTTGTCTCTTTGGTTTTTTTAGTGCTACCCCAGGATTCCAAAGCAGAAAGATGGACAATCTTTTGTCACGCTATTTATAGAATATATTACAACCTTTGAAAACCTGATGGATGGTCAGCCATGAGTCAATTCTGACTCAAAGGTAATGCGAACGGCTACTAAATAAATTAAAATATTAACCAATAATATTTAACCATTAAAATATACTCCTTCTCCATGTAATAATACATTAACCAGTACATCAGAAACAAGGTGCGTAATAATACAGAAAACATATTGTTAGATAAACAAATGATGCATGGATAGAGACTGACTGAATTTTTAATGTTTAGATAAAATAAAGTGCTATTTGGGTAATAAGAAAAAAATAATGAGTAGAAGAGAAAGCATAAAATGCATTATGGGGGAACATTTATGCATAACAACATCAAAGTTATTGAAAAGAAATTTCCAGAATGTTTCTACTTCAATAGCTAGTTAGACATTTTTCTTTATCCACTTTTGTTTCACTCTGAAAATCCTCAGATGGACTTCAAAGAGTTTTACACTCCCTGAAATAATATGCTTCATGTTCAGTATATACATTTCTTTTTAAAGCATTTCCTGCTTTTCCCTCCCTAAAATCTTACTCTAAAAAAGAGTTAGAATTTCAAATGTACTCAATTCTGCTAATTTTTAATGTTTCCTTTTAAAAACAATAACTATTTCATTTGTAATGCAATAAAAAATATTAGATAATAACAGGAGTAATCATTTTTTATTTATAATTTTTTATCATTAATGCTTTGATTTTATTTTTTTTTTTGCAAATCTCAGAAGTAAATGTTTGGCATTTTCATTTTGTTGAGTGAGTTCTGGCAGCATAGTTCATGTGGAATTGTGCTGCCAGTCCAGAGGTGGTACCGCTCTACTGGTTCAAATACCAGTGACTCCATAGGAAAAATATGGATAATCTCCTTCCATGGAACTTATAGCCTCACTAAAGCCCACTGGAATATCAGTTATAAGTTAATTCTGACTCATTGTCTGAACTGGACTCTTTAGAGTTTCATTTGATGATGCAATTAGGATTCATATATCAAGTATCTTGCCTCAACAAAGAAGGTAATAACATGATGTTGTTGTTGTTGTGTACTGTAGAGTCAGAACTGACCCTCCTGTGGGTTTTTCAGAGGCTGTTAATCACATGAGAGGAGATGGCCCATCCTTCTCCCACAGAGCAGCTGATGGCCTCGAACCACAAGGTAGACAATGGGATTAAGTTTCCATCTCCAAATCTGAGATTGCTTTAAATAGGTAGACTTCTTTGCTCTTTCAACTATATGCTCTTCATGAAACTTCTTCCTTCATATTTATTCTTACACCCAAACCAAATAATCCGTTGTGACTGACTCAGAGCTACCTTACAGAACAGGGTAGATCTGTCCTTGATCATTTCTAGGCTGTAGTTCTTTATGGAAGCTACTGTCTCATCTTCATTCTGTGGGGCTGTTGGTGGATTCAAACTGGCTGCATTTTTACTAGCTTTGACTATGTAAACTACAGTGCCAACAGAAATCTATGTTTTCTATGTTGTTATGTGCCATCAAGTAAACTACAACTCTTAGTGACCCTGTGAACAACAGGCCTGAATCTTGCCCTATCCTCCACCATTCTCTCAGTCTCTGATATACTCGAGTCCTTTGTTCCAGCAACTCTTTCAATCCATCTCAGTGAGGGTCTGCCTCTCTTCTGCTGGTTCTCTAATTTCCCAGTATGTTGTCTCTCTCCAAGGATTGTTTCTTTAGGAAAATATTCCCAAAATAAGTGACATAAGTTTTACTATATTTGCCTCTGAGGAGCACTCTGGTTATATGACCTTCAAGACAGATTTATTTCTTCTTTTGGCAGTCTATAGTAAATTCAATACTTTTTGCTAACACCACAATTCAAAAGTATCAGTTATTCTATCTCTTTATTCATTACCAAATTTCAGATTCATAGGAAGACAATGAAAAAATAAAAACCTATGGCTTGGATCAAGGTGCATTTTAGTATTTAAACTGGTATACTTGATTATAAGAACTTTGGAGAGGTCCTTGACAACAAACTTCTCCTATGAAACTCTTTTAGTTTCTTTTTATTTTTTTGTATTTTTTTATTGGTTGTGGAACAGACCACCAACTAATCATAGACTAGTTCAAGCTGAAACTGAGGAAAATGAAACCAAATCCACAGGAGCCAAAATATGACTTTTATTTCATCCCACCTGAATTTCAGAACCATCTCAGCAACAGGTTTGAGGCCTTGAACACTAATGAGCGAAGACCAGATGAGTTGTGGGAGGATGTCAAATGTATCATCCAGGAAGAGTGAAAACAGTCATTACAAAGACAGAAGAGGGAGACTAAAATGGGTGTCAGAAGAAACTCTGAAGATTGCACTGGAGCTTAGAGAAGCCAAAGCGCAAGAAAGAATTCAAGATACTAAAGAGCTGAACAGGAGATTCCAAAAGGCAGCTCGGAATGACAAAGCAAAATATTACAATGAATTGTGCAAGTAGCTAAAGTCAGAAAATCAAAAGGACTGAACTAATTCAGCATTTCTTATGCTCAAGGAACTGAAGAACAAATTCAAACCAGGAGCTGTTATAATCAAGGATGCTTTAGGCAGAATATTAAATGATCCAGGAAGTATTAAAAGAAGATGGAAGGAATATACTGAGTCATTGTGTCAAAAGGAATTGGCAGATACAGAAGAATTTAATGAAATAATATTTGAGCAAGAGCCTATGTTGATGAAGGAAGAAGTTGAAGCTGCTTTGAAGGAAATAGCAAAAAAATAAGGCCCCAGGAATAGATGGTATACCAATTGATATATTTTAGCTAACAGATGCTGCCGTAGATGTGCTCACCAAGTTGTGCCAAGAAATCTGGAGAACAACCACTTGGCCAACTGACTGGAAGAGGTCTATATTTGTTCCCATTCCAAAGAAGGGTGACCCAACTGAGTGTGGAAACTACAGAACAATATCATTGATTGCACATGCAAGCAAGATTCTACTGAAATTATCCAAAAATGACTGGAACACCACATCAGCAGAGAATTGCCTGAAGCCCAGGCTGGGTTTACAAGGAGTCAAGGTACTAGGAATAGTGTAGCTAATGTTAGATGGATCTTAGCTGAAAGCAAGGAATACCAGAAGAATGTCTATCTGTGTTTCATTGATTATACAAAGGTGTTTGACTGTGTGGAACATAACAAACTGTGGCTGACTCAGAGAAGAATGGGAATCCCAGAACATTTAATCATGCTAATGCAAAACCTAAACTTGAACCAAGAGGCAGTCATCAGAACAGAGCAGGGTAACACTACATGGTTCAAAATTGGGAAGGGTGCATGCCAGGGATGTGTCCTGTCTCCATAACTTTTCAACCTGTATGCAGAGCAGATTATCTCGGAGGCTGGGCTCTATGAGGAGAAGTGTGGCGTCAGGATTGGTGGAAGATCTATTAACAATCTGCGTTATGCAGATGACACAACCCTGCTCGCTGAAACTGAGGAGGACCTCATGCATTTGCTGCAGAGGGCCAAGGACTGCAGCCTTCAGTATGGACTGAGGCTCAATGTCAAGAAGACAAAGATTCTCACCACTGGACCAATTGGTAGCATCAGGATGGATGGCGAAGAGACTGAGATTGTTCACAGCTTCAGTTTGCTCAGCTCCACAGTCAACACTCTTGGCACCAGCAGCCAGGAAATAAAAAAAAGTATTGTGATGGGAAAATATGCTGTTAGGGACCTCTCTAAAGTACTCAAGAGCAACGGTGTCTCCCTGGAGACTAAGGTGTGCCTGATACAGGCCATGGTCTTTGCAACCGCTTCTTATGCATCAGAGGGTTGGACAATGACTAGGGAGGACAGAAGGAGAGTTGCTGCCTTTGAGCTGTGGTGCTGGAGAAGAGTATTGAATGTACCATGGACTGGCAAGAAAACAAACAGATTCATCCTGGAGATGGTTAAACCAAGCTACTCCTTGGAGGCAAGGATTCTGGGGCTTCGTCTGACATACTTTGGGCATATTGCAAGGAGGAAGGGTCCTTGGAGAGGGACATCATGCTTGGGAGGGTGGAGTGACGGCGCAGGAGGGAAAGATCCTCTACGAGGTGGATTGATTCAGTGACTGGCGTAATCAGGATGGGTGTGTCAGAGGCAGTGCAATTGGCACAGGATAGAACAGGGTTTAGCGCTGTTGTACATAGGGTCTCTATGAGTCGCAAACGACTTGACGGCACATAACAACAACACAATAATTCACACACATTGCGTTTAATTCATGTATCTTATACTTTATATAATTTTTCATTCACCTTTTACTTTCTCTTTTTTTATTTTTTATTTTTTTTCACCTTTTACTTTCTATAATCATTTAGATTTGTTGTATTTTATATAATTACTATTGATCAATGTCTATTATTACACCGTCTTTTCTAGTCCTCATTGAATCTTTGCTTCACATCCTCAAATATCTAGTAAACACTACTATTTTAGTAATTTCTTTTCTGCTGCTACCATGAATGTTGATTGTGTATCCAAGTAAAGTTAAATCATTGGCAATTTCAATCTTTTACCATGATGATGTTGCCTCTTGGTCCAGTGATGAAGAATTTTGTTTTCTTAATATTGAGCTGTAACCCATATAGAAGTTTGTAGTCTTTGATCTTCTACAGTAAATGTTTCAAGTCTTCATGTTCTGCAAGCAATTTTGTGTCATCTACGTAATGCAGTCTGTTGATGAATCTTCTTCTAAACCTTATATCACATTCTTCTTCATGTAATCCAGCTTCTCAAATGATTTGTTCTCCATATAGATTCAATAGTGATGGATAAAAGATATGACTCTGATATATACCTTTCCTGATTTTAAAGAGTGCAGTGTTCTTTGTTTTGTTCAGATAACAGTTTCTAGGTTTATGTATACGTTTTTCAATAGCATAACTAAGTGTTCTATAATCCTCATTGAAGGACTTAATGCAGAGAAACTTGACTCAGACAACTTGATCTATTGTGAAGGTCTCAGGAATTCAGCATGGAGACAGAAGTATTTAAAGTAGTAGAAAAATATTTTGTTTATATATACTTTGTATTTTAAATTTGGAGATGGAAGTACAAGAAAAGAAATGAACTTGGAATAAAGCTAGGAAGGAAAATATGAAGAGAGATCTGCTAATGTAAAGGATTTGACTGAATCAGAAAAGACTCTGTATCTCAAGAATAGAGTTAAATGGCCAAGAAGGTCTACTTTTGTTTTGTTGTTAATCTCTCAGTCATTCTACCTCAGTTCATAAATACAATTTTACATGTTTTTCTTCTGAACAAAATGGTATCAAAGGTGTCAAGGTTAAGAGTTGTTCATCTAACCCTACTTTCTAGAGAAATTGAAGCCTGTTAGTTTGTCAGCTTTACCTTTTACTCTGCACAGATTATGACCCAAATGGATGCTTTGACCAGCAAAATGTCCATCATTATTCTTATTAAAGCCTGAAATCCTCTCTAAGTATGGAAGCATAGATATTTTTTTTTTCTTTTAGCTTAGGTTACAATTCCTCAGAACCTCAGATGTATCTCATTTATATATTATTTAATTTAATAACTTGAGTCCAGAAATGTGGTTATCTCCTACAGGAAAGTAAGAATACTCGAGCTCCCTGATTACTGGCTCAGAAATGTTCTTCTTGAACTAGAAAATGTTCACTATGCAGATTCTCAATATTTCTAGTTGCCTGACCAGGAAGAATATTGATCACTGCTGCCTATTCTGGTAGATATAAAGCTAACAAAATATTTGGTTTCTTGAACAGTTTTTTTTTTTTGCTACTCAATACCTTCCCCCTTTTTTATATATTTGATGTCACTGAGTTGATTGCAACAAGTAGCGACATTTTGCAGCACAGATTGAAGTCTCACCCTATTCTGTGCCATCCTCACAATCTTGATTGTTATCGAGCCCATTGTTGCATTTACTGGGTAAATGGTATGTTCTTGATGGTCATGCTTCCTTTCATTTTCTCAAGCATGATGTCTTTTCGCAAGGACTAATGCTTTCTGACTGCCTTCTGATTTTAGTTATTCCCATTTTACTTGTAACACACTGTTCAGATCACTGTATACTGTTATGGACCATTTAGATTCTCTGTCTATTAGTAGTTGACTCAAGCCAGGCATAAATGCAATTTCTACAAGTCTGCACATGTTTTCTAACATTTAAAGAATAATATGATTTGCACATAAATATATTCATGTCTATGAGGCCATTGAAGCACAGCAATGTAATCACTGGGAAATCTCAGCACTTTCTGCCTACTTACTCTGAGAACTCCAGACAACAGAAATAAAGAAAAAGTAACCATAGGGAATGTGAAATCTTCATTGACTTCTAAGGTCACGATGGTAAGACTTCAAGCATAATTTCCAACCTGGGAGAATTTCTCCTGGAAATTCCCTTTCCTACGCTTTTATTTAAAGTAATAAGACCATTTGTTCTTTTTCTGTTGAAATCTTAGACTTTTTTTTAAAATTTTTTTTTAATCTCAAGTGGCTTATGAGTGATCCAAAGCACCTGGTCTATGGCATAGAGCAGTGAGAAACAGGACCGGCTCCATTCTTTTTAGACTGACTCCTTAGTTTTATGATTGTAATAAACGTATAGGCTAAAGCTTTCTTTTCACCAATGATAGAAGACCAGATGAGTTGTGGGATGATATCAAGGGTATCATACATGAAGAAAGTAAAAGGTCATTACACAAATGGAACAGAAATAAAATGTCAAAAGAGACTCTAAAGATTGCACTAGAGCATCAAGAAATCAAAACAAAAGGAAAATATGTCAAAATGAAAGAACTGAACAGAAGATTCCAAAGTGCACCTTGGGAGAACAAAAAAAAGGTATTATAATAAAATGTGCAGCAAGCTGGAATTCGAGAATAAAAAGAGAAGAAATCACTCTGTATTTCTTAAACTGAAGAAAACTGAAAAACAAATTTAAGTCTCATGTCACAATATTGGAAGATGCTATGTGCAGGAGTATCATCTACTTCTTAACAACATGCCTCTGGAAACTATAAACTTTGATAAACACGCATAGTTTTAGGAAAGCTTCAGGTCTTTTGTTCATTGGGTCACTATGAGTTGTGCTCGACTTGACAGCAATCAAAACAGCAACAATAACAAAAACAACCACCATATGAGCAGGAGTCAATGGTATGAAGGAGGAAGGAGAAGCTGCATTGAAGACACTGTCAAAAATCAAGGCCCCAGGAATCAATGGGATACCAATTAATTGTTTCTATTAACAGATGCAGCCTTGGGCTCACCAGTCTATGCCAGGAAATTTGGATGATGGCTGTCTGACGAGTGGATTGGAAGAGGTCCATATTTGTTTCCATTCCCAATAAAGGTGATCCAACTCAATGTGGAAACTATCAAACAATATTGTTAATATCATACACAAGCAAAATTCTTCTGAAGGTTATTAAAAATTGGCTAGAACAGTATATAGACAGGGAAGAAGTTTAAGAAGGATTTAGAAGAGGTCATGGCACCATCATTGCTGATGTTAGATGAATCGTGGCTGAAAGTAAAGAATAATAGAAGAATGTGTATTTATGCTTTATTGACTATGAGAAGGCATTTGACTGTGTGGATCATAAGTTATGGCTACTATTGAGAAGAATGGGAATCACAGAGCACTTAATTGTGCTCATATGGAATCTATGCGTATACCAGGAAGCTGTTGTGAGAACAGAGCAGGGGAACACTGTATGGTTTAAAATTGAGAAAGGAGTGTGTCAGGGTTGTGTTCTCTCTCCATACCTATTCAATCTGGATGCTGGAGCAAATTATCTGAGAAGCTGGACACTTTGAAGAGGAGTGTGAATTCAGGATTGGAGAGAGACTCATTAATAACCTGTGTTATTTCAGATAATTTAACCTTGCTTGCTGAAAGTGAGGATAACTTGAAACACTTGTTGCAGAAGATCAAGGAATTGTAGCCTTTGGTATGGATTGTATTTCAATATCGAGAAAACAAAGATTCTTACCAATGAGTCAATAGGTAGTGTCATGATGGATAGAGAAGAGATTGAATCTGTGAGCAGCTTCATCTTGCTTGGATCCACAATTACCACCCTTGGTACCTGTAGTCAGGAAATAAAGAGACACAATATTGCACTGGGAAAATCTACTGTTAGGGAAATCTCCAAATTATTGAGGATTAATGATGTCAGTTTGAAGACTAAGGTGTGTGTCATTTAGGCCATGGCCTTTCTGATTACTTGCTATGCATCTGAGAACTGGACAATGAGTAAGTATGACAGACATCTGTGTGCTGTGGTGTTGGAGAAGAGCACTGAACATTCCATGGATGGCCAAGAGAACAGAGATATATATGTTTTTGAGAGGGTGCAGCTGGAGTGCTCCTTGGTGGCAAGAATGAAGCTCTGCCAACGTACTTTGGACATATTACTAGGAAGTGCTATTCATTGGAGAAGGACATGATTTTGGGAAGGGTGGAGGGTCGGCGAAGGAGAGGAAGACCCTCAAACAGGTGGATAGACGTGGTGACTTCTGCAATGGGCTCTTGCGTGTCAGAAAGTGTGAAGATGGTGCAGGGTATAACAGGCTTCAGATGTTTTGTTCATAGACTCGATGGCACCTAACAACAACAATAACAACAGCAACAACAACAATGCTTTATTTATAAGCTATGATAATTTTTATTTGATCTTCCACTACTTGATAAGTACTAGATATTATGTATCTATACTAACTGATGCTTTTCTCATTGTCTTCCTTATTTGTAAAAATAAATGAACTTTTCTGATAAAGAAGACAAAAACTTGCCCTGCATATTACGGCTGGTAATTGAGGCAGAATGGAAATGAATGTTTGTAGATCAACTTACTTGAAGGAAATACAGTATCTTTTATTCACAAAAAGCCTGATAAAATGAAAGTGAATAAGAATGTGTGGTTCTTCCATTCAATGATTGGCTGAAGGGTATAGTGGGGAAAAGGATGAGTAAATGACATCTCCTAGGTTCGTATTAATGGCCAACTAGTGCCAACTGTATGGTCCAGTTTCTACGACATAACAATGTTAACCAAAATTTATGTCTCTTCTGATTCAAATTCACCAGCTGCTCCTCGGTAAAGAGATGAGCAATCTCTTTTAATGAAGGTTTACAGCCTCAGAAAGCAACTGGAGGATCAACGTGAATGGAAACCAACTTGATAACAATGAGTGGGTAAATAAGAAGGTGGGTGATCTTGGGCGGGTTTCATAGTATCTCCAAGCCTCAGTTTCTCCTCCTATAAAATGACAATGAGAATTACATATTTCTTTCAGTTACTTAAACTGTTAAATAAAATAATGCCCATAAAAGATATAGTTCAATACTTGGGGATTGGTATTAAGTGAATAAACAGAAGCTGTTCTTATTATGATAACACTTTTTTTTCTGTCCTATGTTAATAGCAGTATGATCGTAATCATGCTTGCCTCACTAGTGTAAGAATAATTATTTTCATCCATATGAACAGCTTACCATTTGTGCCTAATGATGTGTAGCACAATAGCTGTTATACATATCATTAAATATGTATCTGATTAACTTGGTTGTAATTTTAATTGCGACACTAAATTCCACTCATGCATGCTCAGTGTTCAAAGACTGTTGCTCATGAAATGCAGTTGACTGCCTTTAACTTGGAAAAAAAATTCAAGGAACGTTAAATCACATGAGAGCACAAGCTTGGGGGTCATGAAGACAAAGGACTAAATATCTGCTCCATCCTTACAATGTACTCATGTACTCAAACGTTTCCTGTGAGCTTTTCTTGCCTATAAGATATGACAATATTTATCATGTTGGGTTTTAGGAGGATTAAAGATATTAAAATTAAGGTAACCAACAGAGAAGGCACCGTGGGATGCAAATGGTGATCAACAGTGTTGTTAGTGCTGTTTTATGTGCAAGTGAGTTGACTATGATTCATAGCAGCCCTATGAAAAAAATAATCTGAACCTTTCTCTATCCTGCACCATCCTCAAGATAAAGGATGAGTTATTATTATTTTTACAACTCCACCTCACATAAGTTAGACATTTAGTAAGGTGGGGACGAGTCCTTAGAGATGGATATCATGCTGGAAAGGTGGAGGATGAGGAAGAGACTCAATGAGCTGGATTGAAACAGCAACTTTAACAATGGGCTCCACCATTGTTGGAGATGATGAAGACGGAAGAAGACAGAGCAAGGTTCAGAGCTACTGTCATAGCCACACTATGAGTTATATTAAACTCGACAGTACACAACAATAAGAACAGCATACTTAAACTTGGAAAAGATTTTCTGAGCCCCTCATTATATTAGCTACCTCTGTTTTGCTATTAGGAAACAGGAGTGGCATCTAAGTGTTTTCTCCTTTTATTCTTTCGTTTTGCCTCCCCTGGATGTGTATTATGAGGCACAAGCATTGCTGAGGCAAGGCTGTGCAGCTTGTAATGAAGGTGATAAAAGCAAAGCCAGCTGCAATATTTCATCTCTTTCTCATTTTCCCGTCTCATGCACCCATGTCCACTGGTGGCAAAACAACTCAAAGAACATATTCTTCCGGTGTTGAGTCAGTGGTACCGCGTGCCTTTCTCATGGAGAGGAAGCACATGTGAATGAGGAGGAAAAGGAACTTCCATGTTGAAAAGGATATCAAAGCACAAAGGACAGCTGACCTGTTCTGTGATGCAGGACTGGCAAAAAACCTACACCAGTGTATTCGGTAGGCTCAAGAAATTTGAGCAAATTAAAATATATTGGTCCATATTGGGTTCACATTCCTCTTCCAGGAAGGAAACTAGGCCACATTTAGCTCATCAGAACTTGTTTTCATGACCTTTAACCCTAAGCCCTCCAGAAAGACCTGAGCTTTCCTTTCGTAATCATTCCTGAATATGTTTTCTTTGTCTGGCCCTCCTTCGCCTCAAACTGAGCCAGGTAAAGGTGACTAAATAGTGCTAAACTTCCCCATGTGATGGCTGCATATTGTGTTCATGGAAGTACCTGTTTCTCGTAAGATTCTTGTCTCATCAGGAGCGCTCCATACTTTTATGCCAACAAGATCTATTTTGTACATTTTTTTCAGACTACATAACCTCCTTGCGTATTTGTGCTATGTGTATTATATGCATGTGTACATTATTTACATGGATTTATTATCTATTTGCTCTGTACAAGGGAGTTCAGTGGCTTAGTGGTAAGAAATTTCACAACCAACACAATCAAGTTGAGCACAATGTATAGTGACTCTATGAACAAAAGATCTGAACCCTGTTCTGTTTTGTGACATCCTCACACTTCCTGACCCACAAGAGACCATTGCAAAAGTCACCTTGTCAATACACCTGGTTGAGGGTCTTCCTCTAATTCACTGATCCTCCACCCTTCCCAACATCATGTCCCTCTAAAGGAAAAGCACCTGCTTGCAACATGTTCAAAGTACATGAGGTAAAGCGTCATCATTCTTGCCTCACAAAGCACTCTGGCTGCACCATTCCCAGGACATATCTGTTCATTCTCTTGGCCTTCCATGGGATTTTCAGTGCTCTTCTCCAGCACTGCACCTCAAAGGCATCAATTCTTTTTATGTCATATTTATACAATGTCCAGGTCTTAGATGCATAGCAAATAATTGGAAAGACTATGGCTTGCATCAGCCTCATCTTAGTACTCAAATTGACATCATTATTCCTAAATAATTTGGAAAAGTCCCCAACTATAAATTTACCAAGTACAATAAGTCTTATTTCCTAACTACTTGTACCAAGCATGTTAATTATTGATCCAAGCAAGATGAAGCTATTGACATTTTCAATCTTCTATCCATGCATGATGACATTGCCAATTGGTCCAATGACAAGAATCTTTGTTTTCTTGATATCAAGAAATAATCCATACTGAAGGCTGCATTCCTTGATCTTCTGAAACAAGCACTTTAAGACCTCTTTACTTTCAGCAAGTAAGTTTTTGCCATCTACAAAACACAGGTTATGATGAATCTCCCTCCAATCCTGATGCCACTCTTCTCTTCATAGAGTCAGCTTCTCAGATAATTTACTCAGCATATACACTGAACAAGTATGGGGATAAAATAGAACCCTGACACACTCCCTTCCCAATTCTAAACCATATAGTGCTCCACTGATCCATTAGTACAACAGCCTGCTGATACAGGTGTAGATTCTACAAGAGCACAATCAAGTACTCTGAGATTCCCATTCTTCTCAATGTCAACCACAACTTGTCATGATCCATACAGGCAAATGCCTTTGAGTAGTCTATAAAGTGCAAATAGACATTCTTCTGGTAGTTCTTGCTTTTAGCCAGGATCAGTCTGACATCAGCAATAATATCTTCGGTGCCAAGACAACAAACATATATGTCTTGAAGAGAGTGCAGCTGGAATGCTCTTTGGAGGCAAGAATGATGAGACTTCGCCTTACATACTTTGGACATGTTGCTAGGAGGTGCTATTCCTTGGAGAAGGACATGATGTTGGGAAAGGTGGAGGGTCAGTGAAGGAGAGGAAGACCCTCAACCAGGTACATTGACAAGGTGATTGCTGCAATGGACTTGTGTGTCAGGAAGTGTGAGGATGGTTCAGGATAGGACTAGGTTCAGATCTTTTGTTCATAGGATTGCTATGTACTCAACTTGATGGCACACAACAACAACAACAGCAGTTGGATCCTGGTTGGTAAGTACTTGTGAACTCAAAGGTACATGGTTCAAATCCACCACCTACTCCACTAGAAAAAAAAATGGGCAATCTCCTCCATACTAGCTCTGAAAATCTGACGGAGGGCTAGCTATGAGTTGATTCCTATTAGATGATATGTAACAACATCTGTGTTGTTTGCACTTGCACATGATTTACATAGGTCTATTATTTGTGAAAAAAATATGGCAGTCAAGGATTAAAGACATGCAAATGTGAATAAAACCAGGGATACCTCAAAAACTGCTGAGAACCTCTAGGGATGAACATTATGGTTTTGAATGTGCATGGATGCACATTGAATGTGCATTTTCATATAGATAGGTGTGCACTTACTGAGCTTGGACTATGATCCAAAAGAGATGTCTGGGTACAGCGCTGTTTGGAAGACATTCTCTAAGTAAAATTAGATGACAAATCCCATGCTTTCTTTAAAAAGAGAAAGAGATAATGAGAATTGTTGTTATGTAAAATAACGCCTGTGACCCATAGTGACCTATGTGCGATAGCTATGAAATCTGTCCTATCCTAAGCCATTCTCACTGACTCTGACTCACTTAATTACCCCAATTCCTGTGCCAACCCATCTCTTCAAAGTCTTCCTCTCATGTGTTGTCCCTCCACCCTTCCAAGTATGTTGTCCTTCTCCAATGCCAGCCCTTCCGGGAAACATGCCTAAGGTATACAGGATAGAGCTTCCAAAATGAATGTATGAATAATAAAACACTTTGAGACGTGACAGCTTGCTCTTCTTTCTGGGAAAAAAAAAAGCTATTCTAAGTATTTTTTCATTATTTTAAAAATTTGTCAAGGGTTAAATTTGGGAACAGGACAATTCCCCACCATATTTAACTTTTAATTTCTTAACATACCACTATAAGATCATTAAGAAAATGAAATAAAAAATAAAAAGAAATACCTTTATGAAAATAGAGAGTATCATATATTGGGTGTATAATTGATTTTAATATAACCCAAACTTTCATTTCTATAAATAGAAAAATAAAACATAACAATAGCAAAGTTTGAAATTTGATGGTACTTTTTTATGAATTGAGAGGATTAGCTAAGACACTTGAGGGTAAATATTTTTCTGGTTATGATAAAATCTAATTATAATTTTTCTGGTTATGAGCTTGTGGTTTGGAATACTAAAGATCCTCTTGCCAGCGGATCTGTTTTTCATCAGCTTGTGCAATTTTCTAAAGTTCTTAAGTCTTGGCAAAACCGATCTCATGACTAAAGTTGAGTATCCCATAAAGTTCAATGATTTAAAAAAAAAAATCTACTAAATTAGCTTCATGATACAGAAGGGAGTCCTGGTGGCTTAGTGGTAAGGCATTGTACTGCCTACCCAAAGGCTTATGGTTTGAATCTAGCAGCTGCTTTGCAAGAGAAAGTTGGGAAATCTTTATTGCCTCTGAAAACAAGCTGGAAGTTCAGTTCACAGTCAATGTTGATGGTTTATTTAAAAAACAAACTTGATAGTTTATTTAAAAAACAAAACAACCAAAAACAAAACACACAACATAACAAATCGGTAAGGAGTTGTGCTGTCAGTATCCAGGCAAGCAGTTCAAATGCACCAGCCATTCCTTGGGAGAAGGATGGGCAGTCTCCTCTTATGAGGTTACTTCCTCTGAAAACTCAAAGGAGGGTCAGCTAGGAGTGGGCTGTAAGCCAAATAACATTTTGGTTTTGTTGGTTACTTTTACATGCCACTGAGTCATCTGTGACTCATAATGACCCTACACAAAATAGATCTGAATTCTGCCTTATCCTGAGCAAGTCTCACTGCCAGTTACTGTGGTGTCTTCCTCTCTTAGGCTCTCCATTCACCTTTCCAAGGTGATATTTTTCTCCAGAGACTAGTCACTCCTAGTCATGCGCCTAAAATATGTGAGACAGAGCTTCAAGATCCATGCCCCCGAGGAGCAGCTGGCTTTCACACTTTCCAAGACAAATCTTCTTGTTTTCTTATGGTCTATGATATGTTCGATACTTTTCTTCAGCACAACGCCTCAGAGGCTCAATTCTTCTACGGTCATTCTTAGTAATTGTCCAGCATAGCAAGTACTTTCGAAGACCACAGCCTGATTCAGTATCCCTTAGTCTCTAAATGGTCATCCTTGTTCTTTAGCACTTTGGCAAGGTCCCTGACAGCATATTTCACTAATGCAATTTACCTTTTTATCTCCCGACAGTTTGGTGCCAAGAGTGTTAACTGTGGACCCAAGCAAGGTGAAATTATGAACAACTTCAATTTCTTCTCCATTTATCATGATGCTGCCAATGGGCCCAGAGGTGAGAATATTTTCTTGTTAAGTTTCAATCCATATTGCAAACTACGGTCCTTGACCTACTTCAGCAAACACCTCAGGCCCTCAGTTTTGGCAAACAAGGTTGTATCATCTGCATAATGCAGGTTGTTGATGAGTCTTCTATTCCTGATGTCACATTCTTCCTCATAAAGTCCAGCTTCCTGGATGATCACTTCCATATGAAGATGGAAAAGGTATGAATACAAGATATATCCCTGACACAGTCTTTTCTTGATTTTGAACAATGTAATGTTTCCTTGCTCTGTTCTGAGAACTACTTTCTGGTCCAATATACATTTCACATGAGCACAACTGAGTCTTGTGAGATCCTCATTGTTCTTAAAGTTAGCTGTTTTGTTTTGTTTTGTGATTCTCATTGTCAAATGGCTTTGCATAGTCAATAAAGCACTGGTACTCTCTGCTTCCTGCCAAGATCCATCTGACATTGGCAATAGTACCTCTAACTCCACGACCTCTTCTAAAACTTGCTTGTATTTCTGGTAGTTCTCTGTCAATGTACCATGCCAGCCATTTTTTGTAATAATTTTCAGCAGAATCTTGCTTTCATATGATATTGTCTGATAATTTTCACACTTTTCTGGGTCACCTTCTTTTTTTTTTTTTTTTTTGAAATAGTAATCAGTATTTTTCCAGGGCAGGATCTGTTTTCTGAAATATGTCAATTGGTATTCCATCAATTCCTGAGGCCTTGCTTTTTGCCAATTCCTTCAGATTATCTTGAATTTCCTTCTTTATCAACGTTACCTCTTCAACATAAGTTGTTTCATGGAATTCTTCTGTGTTAACCAGTTCCTTTTAGTACAATGACTCTGTACACCTTCCATTTTCTTTTAATGCTTCCTGAATCATTAAATATTCTACCCATAGCATCTATAAGTATTGCAACTTAAGGTTTGGATCTATTCTTTACGCTTAAGAAATGCTAAGAGGACTGGGGGCAAACTAAGAAAAGAGGGGAAAAACAATGAATACTATAAAACAGGTTGGTAAGCAGGAGTGGCATCCACTTCCTAAACCACATGCCTCTGGAAACTATGAACTTGAACAAACAACAATAGCTATGGAAAGGTATTAGGTCTTTTTTTGATAGAGTTGCTATGAGTAGACCTCAACTCGATGGCAATTAACAACAACAACAACACAAGTGATGCAGAGATAGTGTGAAAATTAAATATTGTGAAAATATTGATTTGAATCACTATTCTTAGTTTGAAAGATTTAATTACTCTAGGCTTACCTAGAGCATAAATAAACTATGTGGTGCTGTTCTGGAAACAGGATTCCCTTTCATCTTTCTATCTATGTATTTAGGTAATGAAGGCTCTTTCCGTAATTATAAGACATTTGTATTTGTGGTAGTTGTTATTGTTGTTGAGATGAGTACAAGTCATAGAGACACTATAAACAGTAGATATGATCCCTGCTTTATGCTGTGCCATGCTCATCAACTCTGACACACTAGAGACGATTGCTGAAGTCACTGTGTCAACCTATCTCATTGGGGCTATTCCTCTCTTTCACTGACTCTCCACCTATTCAAGCGTGAAATCCTTTTCCAAGGAATAGCCTTGCCTAGCTAAATATGTGTCCAAAGTATAAAAAAAATGAGGCTTTGATGTCTTTGCTTTCAAGAAATACTCTGGGTGCACTTTTACTAAGACATATCTGTTCATTCCTTTGGTAGTTTATGGGGTACTCTGGATTTTCATCCAACACCAAAACTCAAAGGCATCACTTTTTCTTCTGTCATCCTTGTTCATTGTTCAGCTCTGATGAATAGCAGTTGATTGAGAAGACCAGGCCTGCATCAGGTGCACCTTAGTATTCAAAGTGACATCATCACTTCAACATTTTGGAGAGGTCCCTGATAGTGGACTTACCCAAGGCAAAATATCTCCAGATTTCTTGACTGCTGGTACCAAGGGTGCTGATTGTAAGTATAAGCCAAATTTGTTTCTATTCATGCACAACCCTATGTTCATTAGAATGTAACACTCCATCCCTCTTGTTACACCTAATGCTACCTTTATAACCATTGTGTTGATTCATCTTGTTGTGGGTCTTCAACTTTTTTAATGACTCTCTACTATGATTTTCAC
Source organism: Elephantulus edwardii (assembly GCF_000299155.1). Lineage (NCBI taxonomy): Eukaryota > Metazoa > Chordata > Mammalia > Macroscelidea > Macroscelididae > Elephantulus > Elephantulus edwardii. The sequence goes on along the minus strand of NW_006399760.1, from coordinate 15,525,500 downwards.
CACTGGGCCAATTGGCAGCATCAGGATGGATGGTGAAGATATTGAGATTGTTCACAGCTTCAGTTTGCTTGGCTCCACAGTCAACACTCTTGGCACCGGCAGCCAGGAAATTAGAAGACGTATTGCCATGGGAAATCTCCTGTTAAGGACCTCTCCAAAGTACTGAAGAGCAATGGGGTCTCTTTGGAGACTAAGGTGCGTCTGATACAGACCATGGTCTTTGCTATCACTTGTTATGCATTGGAGAGTTGGACAATGACTAAGGAGGATAGAAGGAGAATTGATGCCTTTGAGCTGTAGTGCTGGAGAAGAGTATTGAGGGTACCATGGACTGCTAGTAAAACAAACAGATACATCCTGGAAAGGGTCAAACTGGGCTGCTCCTTGGAGGCAAGGATTCTAAGGCTCTGTCTAACATACTTTGGACATGTTGCAAGGAGGGACAGGTCCTTGGAGAGGGACATCATGCTTGGTAGGGTGGAGGGACAGCGCAGGAGGGGAAGGCCCTCTATGAGGTGGATTGATTCAGTTGACTGGGATAATCAGGATGGGTGTGTTGGAGACGGTGCGATTGGCACAGGACAGAGCAGAGTTTAGGCATGCTGTACATAGGGTCGCTATGAGTAGCAAGCGACTCGACAGCACTTAACAACAGCAACAACTATGTATTATATGCTTTTCTAGGAATTGGTTCGTCTTTAAAACACAGTAATTCGTTCTATCTTGCAACCTTCTGAGAAATATGGCAAAAGTCATGGAATATTTTTGTATTATGTAGGAAATCACTAAATTCATCTTCTAGATGTTTCTTGATTAATAATATAGAATTAATCTCCGAGATAATCCTGTCATGAACAGACTTTAGGTGTTGTAATGTACATCTTCCTGTATATACCCCAAAACCAAAAGAATAATATTCTTGTTCCTTTAAGGAGGAGATATTTTGAGATAGCTTGAAAATTATCATTAACACTATGTTTGCAGTACTAGAGATCTTCTAGACTATGTAAAGTACAAGATATGTCTTAGAGAAAGTGAAGCCAGAGTGTTCCTGGGAGGCAGAGATGATAAAGCTTTATCTCACATACTTTGGGTGTTGTTAGGATATATTATTCCTTGGAGAGGTACATTATACTTGGAAAGTTGGAGAGTTAATAAAAAAGAGGAAGACCCTCAATCAGATGGATTGACACAGTTATTGTTATAATATGCTTGAGTATGTCAGAAATTATGAGAATAGCAAAGGATAGGAAAGAGTTCAGATCTATTTTTCATAGATTTGCTCTGAGTTGTACTCAACTTGATAGTACCTAACAACATTATTTAACTTAAAAAATGCAACTGTCTTGAGGATTTAAAATTGAGAATAATTAAAATGTAAGCATTTATCATTATACTTGATTTCACAGTAATGGTTGTTTTCCTAACTATTTCATTGCACAGATATCAATGTTTATAGAAGGACGTGGACATAAATCTTTGTTTGATTAATTGTTTTTGAGCCTGAAATCACCTTGAATTAATCAGGCAGGTTACTTTAGAATATGATATGCAACATTAATTTTATTATATTGCTACAAGTAGGGAGAAACCAGCTGATGTGCAAATAGACCACCTATCATATTGATTAATAGAAACAGTTCAATTCAGGGGGAAAACTGATTTACAGCAGTATACAGATATTGATGTTAATAAAATAGCTTGATCAATTTGTTGTTGTTGCTGTTGTTGTGCACCATTGAGTCACAACTGACCCATAGGTGACCCTCCAGTGGGATTTCAGAGGCAGTTAATAGCATGGGAGGATATTACTCATTCTTCTCTGGAGAATCTGGTGAATTTGAACCAGGTGCCTTTGAGACTGCCATGCAGCTTCTTCCCACTAGCCCACCAATGCTTCCTGTATTAAATATATTATTTTTAAAAATAACTTGAAAGGATTGGGAGCTCAACATAATTGAGTGAAACAAGAGGTTTTTTTGTTTGTTTTTTTTTCTTACCCGCACTATGAACATTTTTTTAAATTATTATTAAATTTTATTAGTTTTAGTTAACATTTACAGAGATTTGGGGTTTTCATTCATTCATTGTTGCACTGTTTTCTCTACCCTCCTCCCCCGTTCGTTCTTCTTCCCCCGTCCCCAATGTCTGTTTTAATTGTCCAATTGCCACAGTGCTTGTCAAAGCCAGTTCTGATTAATTTCCTTTGTCATTGTGTCCTTTGCCATTCCCTATCGCTCCTCCCTGAGAGAGACTTCACCCTGATTCATAAGGAAAAGGGGATGGC
>NW_006399760.1:15511669-15522526 GCF_000299155.1 Elephantulus edwardii | reverse complement strand
AGGTCCCCTCCACCATGTAGTGATTTTGGAATTTAGATTCACTGTTATCAATTGTGCTTAGCCGTACAGGTTCATATCCTTGAAGATGTATCATGGAAGTGTTGGAGCCTAGAAGATACAAATTTAACTAACAAGTTAAAAGTACACGAGTCAAAAATTAAAAAGCAATAATATTCCGAGTAGAGGTTCTAATAGTGGCACAAGTGAAGTTACAGAGGGAAGGTGGTTCTTACAATAAAAGGCCTATTGACTAGCACTTTTTCTATTATAGTGTAGAGGTTAGGAACCGCGAGATGTCGAGGCTCAGCTATGTCATTTATGGTTCTTAAGTCCTGGAGCAAATTCCATCTACCACTGGGTTGTTTTACAACTTGGAAGTTCGAATGCAAGGTAGAGGTAAAGTAGGAACTGCTTATGAGGTTTTCTGTTCATTCCAACAACTAAGACATAGTGAGAAGAGTTGGGACCTCAGAAGGCTTTTAGGATCAATTAGTAGGCTCTGTGTCCAGGAGAAAATGAATGTACTTACCAGTAATGTTAATGCTCACCCACAGCTCTTCTGGGAGGGTCTAAATCGTGGAAGCATCCTCCTTTGTTTCCAGCTGGGAGCTGGGGCCTGTCAGTCCTGTCTGACACAAGGACCTGATGTGGGCCACCTTGGCCAGGTGTCCTTCAGAGCCACACTTAAAACAAGTGAGTGGGAGCTTCCTCTCTACTCCCTTGCCTATCTGTGGCTCTCGTCTGTGACACTGTCTACTGAAGTGGCCTAGCATGATACAAGTGTTTATGGGACTGAAATTTACTATTTTCCTTTTGAAAGTTTTTATTAAAATAAGACTTCTTAAGAAGTATTAATATAATTGCTCTAAAATTATCAAGCAAAATGTCTTTGTACATGTTCAGGTAAGCACTTGTTGCTATCTTTCAGGGAAACCAGTTCAGAGTCAAGATTACTACAGATTGTTGTTGTTTTTGTTATGTTTTGTTGAGTAGCCTAGGACTCAGAGATCCTATGTACAATATCTGAACTCTGTCCTATCTTGAACCAACTTAATTGTCTGCAACAAAACTACCCCCATTACCTCAGTTACTAAGTCAATCCATGTCATCCAAGTTCTTCCTCTTTTGTGCTTTCCCTTCATCCTTCTAAGCATGATGTCCTTCTACAAGGACTGGTCCCTCCTGGCAACATATCAAAGTATGTGAGACTGAGCTTCAAAATCCTTCCCTCCAAAAAGCAGTTTGGTTTCACTTTCTCAAGGACAGAACCTTTGTTCTCTTGGCAGTCCATGGAATGTTCAATACTGTTTTCCAGTATGACAGCTCAAAGGTGTTGATTCTTTTTCTATTATCTTTAGTCAATGTCCAGCTCTCTGATAAAGAGCAAGTAGTTTTGAAGACCATGGCTTGGATCAGGCATACCTTAGTCTTTAGACTGACATTGTTGTTGCTCAGTATCTGGAGGAATCCATGACAGCTGATTTTTCCCAGTGCAGTCTTTTAATTTCCTAACTGCTGGTGCTAAGAGTGTTGATTGTGGAACCAAACAAGTTATAATGGTTAATAATCTCAATTTCTTCTCTGTCTATCATGATGCGGCCAATTGCCCTAGTGCTAAGAATCTTTGTTTTCTTGATGTTGAGCTTCAGTCTATATTGAAGACTGTAGCCCTTGACATTCTGCAGCAAAAGCTTCAGACCCTCCTCTACTTCAGCAAGCAAGATTGTGTCATCTGCATAATGCAGGTTGTTGATGAGTCTTCATCCAATCCTGATGCCACATTCCTCCTCATACAGCCCAGCCTGTTGGGTGATCTATTCTGCATATAGATTGAAAAGATATGCAGATATGATGCATTCCTGACATACACCTTTCCTGATTTTGAACCATCCCATATTTCCTTGCTCTATTCTGACAACTACTTCCTTGAACAAGTATAGGTTTTACATGAACACAATTAAGTGTTCTGAGATTCCTATTCTTCTCAAAGTTATCCACACAGTCAAATAGCTTTGCTTAGTCAATGAACCACAGACATTCCTCCGACGTTTTGTTTTAAGCTAATATCCATCTAACATTGTCTATAACGTCCCTAGTGCCATGACATCTTCTAAATCCAGCTTGCACATCTAGTAGTTCTCTGCCAGCATACTGTTCCAGCTATTTTGAGGAAGCCTTCAGCATAATTTTGATTGTGTGTGATTTTAGTGATATTGTTCAATAATTTCTACTATTTTTGGATCACCCATTTTTTTTAAAAGGGAATAAATATGGATCTTTTTCTGTCAGTTCACCAGATAGTTGTCCTCCAGATTGTTTGTCACAACCTGGTGAGCACGTCCGGGACAGCATCTGTTTGTTGAAATACATCATTTGGTATTCCTTCAATTCCTGGGGCCTTATTTTTTGCCTGTTTCTTCTGAGCATCTTGAACTTCCTCCGTCATCACCATTGCCTTGATTGTATGTTGTTTTATTAAATTCTCCTGTGTCAGCCGATTCTTTTTGGTAGAGTGACTCTTTGTACTCATTCTATCTTCTTTTAAGGTTTTCTTAATCCTTCTATATTTTGTCCATAGCATCCTTAAATATTGCAACTCAAAGCTGTAATTTGTTCTTCACTTCTTCCAGCTTAAGAAATGCTAAGTGAATTTAGCCTTGTTGATTTTCTGACTCTAGCTATTTACATATTTTATCATAATGCTTTACTTTTTCCCACAAATGCCTTTTGAATTCTTCTGCTCAGCTCCTTAACTTCTTGATTTCTTCTGTTTTATAAGAAACAGTCACAGCAGATGCATGTATTTCTTTCATTGAAGAAGTAATAAAAAATATTTTATTTGAAGACTATCAAGATCCAAACCTGTTACCATTGGCTGACTCATCCCTAATCATGTGAGTAAAAATGTACTACTGAAAGCTTTCAGTGGCCATGACATTTCTGAAATAAAGCCTCACACCTTTCTTCGGATGTGTCTCTAGGTGGACTGGAACTTCAATCTTTCAGTTCACAGACAAGCTTATTAACATTTGTAGTCTATTGAAGTCTAATTTGGAATCTTCATTAATTTAAACTGTGAGTTGGATAATCAGAGTAATCAGGACTTGAGCACAAACAGAAGATATTCTTAAAGAATCTCATGCAATGGAACTATAAGCAAGAACAGAAGAAATTAAAGACTATATATGATGCTCTGTGGGATGTTATTGATGAATTTTATTTCATTTATTTTAATTTATTTATTTTTATGAATTTATTTATTTATCTTAATTCAGTTTCTTAAGTGCAAATAAAGTGCTAATATTAATTGAAACCAAAAGGACTCTGTAAGGAAAATTATTTTGAAACAGTAAAAGTGTGCTAAATGTTAGCTAGAAGGAAATGAAAAGGTAGTTCTATTTTGCTAGTAATGTAGTCCTTGTCATTTCTTCATTAATGGGAGCTATCTGTTGTAGCTTTGCAACTTGGAGGATATTTTGGCTTGTAATTTTTTTTTTGACACCTGCATGATTTTTTTGAAAGCAGAATGGGAGTGAACTAGGAGAAATTAGTGGCATGGAATTCTTTTGTAAGGTAGCTCTAGTAGAAGAGTCTGAACTTTGCTGGCAACCAGAAGTCAGAGGTGCCATTCATAGCTTCAGAAACTAGACATTTATTTCTAAACCAGTTCAATTTTGGATAATCTTATCATCCTCTACTGTGCCATATAGCCAACTCAAGTAATAATTGGTGATTTTGTTTTGCTACCAATAGCTATAACCGAAAACAATTAGAGTAAAATGTGATAAATACAGCTCAACAAAGAAAAAATATTGATCTATTTTTGCTGTTCTTGATGTTCAATAATACCTCTAATTGGTGGAGATGGAGAGAAAGAGAGTGAGAGAAAGAGTGACTGTTGTTTTGTGCATTCTGATTAAAGGCACAAATAGAACAAGTAAAGGGGAAGAGAAGATATGGCTAAATTGATCCTTCTCACAGCAAAACCATACGTTTGAGAGCATTCTTAAGATTTCTATGACTATAACTTTTCAGAAGGAGATTTATTGCCAATTCTTCAGAATCACCTCTTGATGGGTTTAAACCACCAAACTTTCTGTTATTGGTCAAAGGTTTAAATATATGCATCAGCTAGAGATTGTACTGTTAGTTATTTAAAAGACAACTCCATCTCCACACTTTCATCAAATGTTACCATCTTTTTTATCATTATGCCTATCATACCTTTCTGGTCTTCACAATTTAGCCAGGCCAAATGAGAAATGAGAAATTTTTCATGGTATCCTTTGAATCTACCAAAAGGAGATTATCACTATTTTTCTACCTGTGGAGTCAGAACCCTTGAAAATTGGCTTTTCTAGCCATTATGTTAGTCCTCATTGAGGGCATAATCTCCAGGTATCTTTGCTGTGGGCACAGGGTCTCAAAAATCATCAACAGTTGTGGGACCAATATAAGAGTGCTTTTCACACTGTGAAGGGAGTGTGGTAAGAGTATGAAGAGACAGCGGTAGAGTGGGAGAGTGAAGAGATTGTGACAGTACTGTAAATTAACTATGACAAGATGTAATCAGAGGAACCTTGGAGATGGAGCTACAGTTAAAGGTTGGCTTGTTGGATAGTTGAATGTAAAGAGGACTTGTAACTGCTGCAAGAAAAAGTTTGCTAGATTAATTGAAGACACCAGAGTTTTATTTGTGTTGCTGAACTGAATTTAGACTCCATTTGTTGACAGAGAAACTGTCTTAACTAATTAAGGAATTGAGTCTTGCTGTTAATGTGGATTGGGACTGCTGGGCATTTGCATTGTGTGCCATTCTTTGTTTCCTTACTCTCCAATCTATTTCCCTAATAAGCTCCGTAAGTGTGATTAAAATCTGTGGGTCAATTTACAATGAACATTGGACCCAAAAATTCATAGAAATAGGTGTAGGAGCATGTGGGGTTCCATGTCTGACCATGTAGCTATTTGTTTAATACTATATAATTATTGACAACAGTTCCCCTTTAAGAAGTGGGTAGAAGTCTAACTTGGTCATCCTTACATTGCATTTGCTTCTTTCACACTATCAAAATGAAGATTTCTATAGAAATTAAGTCATTGAACACACACACACACACACACACACACACACCCATCCCGATTACCCTAGTCACAGAGTCAATCCACCTCCTGCGCTGTCCCTCCTCCCAAGTGTGATGTCCCTCTCCAAGGACCAATCCTTCCTTACAACATGTCGAAAGGATGTCAGATGAAGCCCCAGAATCCTTGCCTCCAAGGAGCAGCCTGGTTAACCCTCTCCAGGATGAATATGTTTGTTTTCTTGGCAGCCCATGGTACATTCAATACTCTTCTCCAACACCACAGCTCAAAGGCATTAATTCTCCTTCTATCCTCCCTAGTCATTGTCCAACTGTCTGATGCATAACAAGTGATTGCAAAGACCATGGCCTATATCAGATGCACCTTAGATTCCAGAGTGATACCATTGCTCTTCAGTACTTTGGAGAGGTCCCTAACAGTAGGCTTCCCCATCACAATATGTCTTTTAATTTCCTGGCTGCTGGTGCCAAGAGTATTGACTGTGGAGCCAAGCAGTTAAAGTTGTTGACAATTTCAATCTCTTCATCAACCATCGTGATGCTGCTAATTGGTCCAGGGGTGAGAATCTTTGTCTTCTTGACATTGACCCTCAATCCATATAGGAGGCTGCAGCAAATGCTTCACGTCCTCCTCAGTTTCAGCAAGCAGGGTTGTTTCATCTGCATAACACAGATTGTTGATAGATCTTCCACCAATCCAGATGCCACACCTCTCCTCTTGGAGCTCAGCCTCTTGGATAATCTGTTTTGCATACAGGTTGAAAAGGTATGGAGATACACAGTCCTGGAATACAATTTTGATTTATGTATATTTTTTCAAAATAAAAATGAAATTAAATGTCATATGAAGAATAAAGACAGTGAAGACTTCCATAAATTTCCTTTCTTATTTAAAAAAGATAATTCATTTAGTTACTTTTAACCAAAGTGATTAATTTAATGGTCTTTTAGAATAATTTCTAGCTATATTCCTTCAATATTTTCTTAAAAGAATCTTATACATTTTAATTAGTAAAGAGAATTTTTCAAAAAATGCACAGAATAAGCATGCATTGTATACAATACAAACTTAATTAACCAGCTAAAATTTGCAATAAGAATTAGTTATTTTAACTAATTGATTTTTCCTTAATTAATATGCTAAATCAGTCTTACATAATGTGCTTACATTTATTCTTCTATTCCCTAGGCTGATTGTGTTTTTAATCTTTCTTTAATCTTGCCAAATTCTATTAATGAGTATATTTAAATACACAAAACATTGTAAGGGGAAATATTAACCTGCACATGAGCTATCTAGAATTAAGTAGCATAGTTTTCTTTTCTTCGTATCCTTTGTACATAAAACTTTCCCTATTAACTCACTCATGTTTTTCAATGTGAGCATTAATTTATTATAGCAGGGTTTTTTTTACACTGTTGAAAGGTTTTTATTTACAAAGTTATTTGTGTTATGTGTGTGGCACACATGTGGCACGCATGTGAATGTGTGTGCATGTATTAATGGTGTTAATGTTGAGTTTGATACTGCAAGGTAAGTTTTCTAGGAAGAAGACTCTGAAATGAAAATCCTTAGGGATTACTAACGTACAACGTTTATCAGGGAATGCACATGAACTAGAGGTTATATGAAATCGAGAACGTGGGATTCATAGAGCTAGAATTAAGTTGTGATCTGTGTGGGCTACACAGGATTGCCCCAAGTTGGAAGTAGGGGAATTGGCCCTCATACTTTGCCAATTGTGAAGTCACTGGATTAAAGCTAACTCTAAGAAGGGTCCTGTGGCACAGTTGATTGATAGTTCAAAATGGCTTCACTAATTATTGGCTTTTAATGTCACCACTTGTCTGTGTTGGACTATGCTAACGATGCAAATGAGATGAATAAAGCATTTTGGATGGGAACATACAGAAAAGAGGTGTAGACCACTAATTAGAAGATTGGTCAGTCTTGCCGTCTCTCCAGAAGCAGAAAATGAGAATTTTGCTACCATGAAGAAAGAAGAAGCAGAGATTTTAGTGAATTTCCATTTGGGCCCAAGATTCAATACTTTTGTCAGGAGCAAATAATTTTGGTGTTATTAAAACAAAATATTGAATGAGAATGTCAAAGACAGATATGAGTAATGTATTTTTTTGTCTATGTCTATGTTTTTTGTTATTGTTATGTGCCATCTATTCACCTGTGACTCATATCAACAGCTGTATGCTACAGCTCTGAACCCTGCTCTATCCTGAGCCTATCTCCTCAACTCTGGCAGATCCAATTTCACTTTTCCAGTCATTGAGCCAAATCATCTTATCTTGGGTCTTACTCTCCTGCACTGTCCCTGCACCCTTCTAAGCAGGATGTCCTTCTCCAAGGACCAGCCCCTGCTGGCCACGTACCCAAAGTATGAGACAAAGCTTCAAAATCCTTGCCTCCAGGGAGCAGCTTGGTTTCACCCTCTCTAGGATTGACTTGTTTATTCTCCTGGCAGTCCACAGTGTGTTCAACACTCTTCTCCAGCCCCACCACTCAAAGGCATCAAGTCTTTGTCTATCATTATTAGTCATTTGTTCATCTTCTTGACACATAACAAGTAATTTCAAAGGCCATGGCCTGGATCAGGCACACCTTAGTCTCCAGACTGACATCATTGCTCTTCGGTACTCTGGAGAGGCCCGCGACAGCAAACTTTCCCAATGCAATTTGTCTTTTTATTCCTTGGTTACTTGTGCCAAGAGTGTTGATTGTGGGACCAAATAAGGTGAAGTAGTTAAAAATCTCAATTTCTTTTCTACCATGAAGCTGACAATTGGCCCAGTCAGTGGTGAGAATCTTTGTTTTCTTAATGTTGAGCATCAATCCATATTGAAGACCGTGGTCCTTGGACTTCTGTAGCAAATGGCTCAGATCGTTTTCAGTTTTGGCAAGCAAGGTTGTGTCATCTGCATAACACAAGAGTTGTTGAGTCTTCCTCCAATTCTAATGCCACATTTCCCCTCATAAAGTCAAGCCTCTAGAAAGATATGTTCTGCATATAGATTGAAAAGGTATGGAGATAGGATGAATCCTTGATGCATACCTTTCATGATCCTGAACCATGCAGTGTTTTCTTGCTCTGTTCTGAGTGCTACTTTCTGGTGCAAGTGTAGGTTTCACATGAGCATAATTAAGTGTCCTGAGATTCCCTTTCTTCCCATTCCCATTTTTCTCAATGTTAGCCACAATTAGTTGTGATCAACATAGTCAAGTGCCTTTGCATAGTCAAAAAACACATACATTCCTCTGATACTCTTTCAGCTAAGATCCTTCTAATATTGTCTACTAGATCCCTAGAACCATGGCCTCTTCTAAACCTACACTGCTAATGTACTGTTTCAGTCATTTTTGGATAATCTTCAGCAGGATCTTGTTTGTGTGTGATATTAGTGATATTGTACAATAATTTCTATATTCTGTTGGGTCACCTTTCTTTGGAATACATATATATTTCTTCCAGTCAGTTGGCCAGGTAGTTTTTCTCCCAGTTTCTTGGCACTACCTAGTGAGCACATCCAGTGCAGCATCTGTTTGCTGAAATATATCAATTGGTATTCCATCAGTTCCTGGGGCTTAATTTTTTGCTTACTTTTTCAGAGTATCTTGAATTTCCTCATTCATCACCATACGTTGTTTCATGAAATTCATTTTGTGTCAGCCAATTGCTTTTTACATAGTGCCTCTGTGTACTCCTTCCAGCTTTTTTTTGATGTTTCCTGGGTCATTCAAAATTCTACCCTCAGCATCCTTAATACTGCAACTCAAGGCTTAAACTTGTTCTTCAATTCCTTCATTCTTGGCCGGCTTAAGAAATGCCAAGTGAGTTCAACCATTTTGATTTTCTGATTCCGGCTCTTTGCTTGCTTTGCTTTGTCTTACCAAGCTGCACTTTGAAATCTTCTGTTCAGCCTTTGACTTCTGACATTCATCTGGTCTTTTCTTCCTACTGTCTCTTTGTAATATCTAAGCTTTCTTAATATCTTCCCACAGCTCATCTGGTCTTTGTTCACTAATATTCAAGACCTCAAACCTGTTCCTGGTTATGATCTTTAAATTTTGGTTGTGTAGACTCAATGTCAAAGTTTGATCATTGTATTTTTTATTTGATTTTCTGTAGCTTCAGCTTGAATTTTCATAAGAGCAGATAATGGTCTGTTCCACACTCAGAAACTGGTCTAGTTTTCACAGCTGATATTGAGTTTTTTCAGTAATTTTTTCCTCAAATGTAAAGTGTCTCATTCATGTGTAGAGCATCAGGTGAAGTCCATGTCTGTAGCTGTCATTTATGTTTCTTATAAAAGTTATTTGAAATGACTAGGTCACTAATTGTACAGAAATCTACAATTTTAATACAGCCTCATTTCTTTTACCAAGTCCATGCTTTTTGAATACTGATTCTTTACCTTTTTTTTAATCACACAAATATGATCCTGTCTAAATCTTTGATGTTTTATCTAGTGTTTTCTGGTGGGTAAACATTGAATCTTCATATTTTCATTTTACATGTGCTGTGTTAATTGTAAATCCTCCTGGTATCTTAGTCTGTAGCATATTGTGCTATTAACCCAAAGACTGTGTGATCTTGGCATTTGAGTCCGCCATTGACTCTGCAAGAGAAAGGTGGGAATTCTCCTTCTCTTAGATTTATAGTCTTGGAAATATGAGCAAATCAGCATAACTGTTTTTAATCAGAGAATTATGAGGAAAAAATCAGGGTCTTCCCCCACAAAAGGATAAAAAGAAAACCTACCAACTGGGAAGATACATTTGGCAATCTCAGACAAGAGTCTCATGTCAAAAGTTTATAAAATATTCATGGACCTACAGGGAAAAAAGAAAAAAAAAATACTGATAACCCAGTTACTAAATGACGGGAGGAAACAGAAAGATTTTTCATAGAGGAAGACATTAGGATGGTGAAATGTTCAAAATCACCAGCAATAAGAAAGATGCAAATAAAAAGCTCAATGAGATATCATCTTACACCAAAAGCAATGGAAAGTTTAGCAGAACAGTAAGCAATAAATGTTGGAGAGTATGTGGAGAGGTTAGAACTTTCATACACTGTTGGTAGGATTGTAAAATAGTACAACCACTCCAGAAGGCAGTTTGGTGTTTCCTTAAAAGTTGAACATAGAAACTCCATATGTCCCAGCTATTCCACTACTAGGAATATACCCCAACTAAATTAGAACTGAGACACAAACAGAGATTTATGACCATCACTGTATTATGGATCACTGTAAGAACGTGGAAACAACCCAAATATCCAACTACAACTGAATGGATTGAGAAATTGTGGTACATTCACACAATGGAATAATATGCAACACTCAGAAGCAATGATTTTGAAAAATAATATATAACTTGGGAGAGTCTGGGAGATTGATTAATATATTAATAATATGTAAACAAATTCAATCCCTTAAGGACAAATACTCATTATTATACAAAATTGACAGATAACTAATAAAAAAATGTATGGGGACCCAAGGAAGGAAGACATTGGGGAAAAATGGTGAGGATAGGTTGAGGGAAAACCACAGGATTGTAGAATTTGGTGGGCAGAGGGAATGGGTGATGGAAATGGGAGGGATTCAGTAGAGACCTGAAAAGTTTGAGTAATGATGGACAAGGTCCAATGGTGATTGTTTTTATAAAACATAATACATAAGAGTGTTTGTATGAAATTCAGTATGAATGAAGAATAGTGTGAAACAGAATGTATAT
>NW_006399760.1:15508817-15511035 GCF_000299155.1 Elephantulus edwardii | reverse complement strand
AAAATGAATCAAATTAATCTGAATTTTCATTTCCCCTTGGAAGAGAGCTGCCCTAGAGAGGAAATGGAATGGCAGTCCACATAATGGACTTTGCATTGACAGAAAGTCATCTTTGTGTGCTCCTATTATTGGTGGTAGTGGTGTCAAGTCAGAACGTTTTCATAGCAGACCCTCCACCAGATTTTCAGAGGTAGTAAATTAGTCAAGAGGAGTTTGCTCATTTTTGTCCAATGGATCCCCTGGTGAGTTTTAACTTAACCTCTTGCCTTTGGGATTGCAGCACAGTTTTTTTACCACTAGGCCATCAGAACTCCCTTCTTTATGTACTAAACTACTGGTATTTAAGGATTTTCTGGGTACCAACTAGTATGTCACAAATAATGCAAGTTTTTTACTCCTCCCCTTGTTCCCTCCCCCCCCTTACCCTATGCATGAGCAATCTTGTTTTCTGAGATGTTTCTAGGTGGGTTTCAACTGCTAACCTTTCAGCTAGTTGTTGTTCTGTACCATCGAGTCTTCTGCAACCCTAGCTCTGAACTCTGCTTTGTTCTGAGCCAGTCTTACTAATTCTGACACACCAACCCCCATTGCCCCAGTTACCGTATCAATCTATCTCATCTGGGGTCTTCCTCTCCTTCACTGTCCCTCCAGCCTTCCAATGCATAAAGTTCTTCTCTAAGGATCAGTCTCTCCTGGACATGTACCCAAAGTATGTGAGATAGAGCTTCAAATTCCTAGTCTCCAAAGAGAAATTTGATTTCACCTTCTCCATTTGTTCCTTGGCAGTTGATGGCTTGGTCAATACCCTTCTCCAGCACCACAATTTGTAGGCATCAATTCCTCTTCTGTCACCCTTAGTCATTATCCAGCTCTCTTAAATATAACACGTATTTATAAAGACCATGGCCTGGATTAGGCACATATTAGTCTCTAGACTGACATCATTGCTTTTCCACACTCTGGAGAGGTCCATGACAGCAGATTTTTCAAATACAATTTGTCCTTTGATTTCTTGATTGCTGGTGTTAAGAGTGTTGATCGTGGAGCAGAGCAAACTATGACTGTTAACAACCTCAATCTCTTCTCCATCTATCATGGTGCTGCCAATTGTCCCAGTGATACATATTGAAGACTACAGTCCTTGACATTCTGCAGCAAGCATTTCAGGTCTGCTTCAGTTTTAGCAAGCAAAGCTGTGTCATCTACATAAAGTAGGTTTGTTATGAGTCCTCCTCCAATCCTGATGCCACGTTTCTCCTCATAAAGCCCAGCTTCCCAAATGATCTGTTCTGCAAACATTTTAGAAAGGTATGGAGACAGGATACATCCTTGACACATTCCTTTCCTGATTTTGAACCATGCAGTATTTTCTGAGGAAAGCTTCCTGGTCCAGGTATAGATTTTGAATAAGTACAATTAAGTGTACTGGGATTCCCATTTCCTCAGGATAAGCCGCAATTTGTTGTGATCCACACAGTCAAATGCCTTTGCATAGTCAATGAAACACAGACAGCCATTCCTTTGATCTTCTTTGTTTTCTACCAAGATTCATCTGACATTGGCAATAATGTCTCTAGTGCCACAACCTCTTCTAAACCCAGCTTACATTTCTGATGATTCTCTGCAGTGTACTCTTTTAGTCATTTCTGGCTAAACTTCAGCAGGATTTTGTTAGTGTGTGATGTTAGTGATATTGTTAAATATTTTCCACACTCTGTCTGGTCACCTATATTTGGAATGGGAATAAGTATGGATCTTTTCCAGTCAGTTGGCCTGCTAGTTGTCCACCAGATTTCTTGGCTCCACCTGGTGAGCACATCCAGGGAAGCATCTGTTTGTTGAAATATGTCCATTGATAGTCCATTAATTCCTGGGGCTCCGGACTTTGCTAAGTCCTTCAGAGCAGCCTGCACTTCCTCCTTCATCACCACTGCCTCTTGATCATATGTTGTTTCTTGAAATCTCCTATTGTTGCTGTTATGTGCCATTGAGTCACTTGCGACTGATAGAGACCCTATGTACAAGAGTTCTAAACCCTGCTCACTTGTGACTGATAGAGACCCTATGTACATGAGATCTAAACCCTGCTCTGTCCTGTGAAACCTCATTGTCTCTCCACACCTACTCCCATTACCCCAATCACTGAATCGATACACCTGTATCAGCCAATTCTTTCTGGTATAATGACTCTGAACACTCTTCCCATCTTCTTTTAATG
>NW_006399760.1:15507018-15508472 GCF_000299155.1 Elephantulus edwardii | reverse complement strand
GTGGTCAGAACAGAGCAGGGAAACATTCCAGGGATCCAAATCAGGAAAGGAGTATATCAGGGATGAACCCCATGTCCATATCTTTCAAACTATATGTGGAAAAAATCATTTGGGAGGTTGAACTTTATGAGAAAGAATGTGGTATCAAAATGGGAGGATAGCTCACTAAAAACCTGCGTTATGTAGATGACACAATTTTGCATTCTGAAACTGAAGATGGCCTGAAGCATCTGCTGCAGAGGTCAAAGACTATGGTGTGAAATATGGATTGAAACTCAACTTCAAGAAATCAAAA
Source organism: Elephantulus edwardii (assembly GCF_000299155.1). Classification (NCBI taxonomy): domain Eukaryota; kingdom Metazoa; phylum Chordata; class Mammalia; order Macroscelidea; family Macroscelididae; genus Elephantulus; species Elephantulus edwardii. Next base: position 15,508,177 of record NW_006399760.1, on the reverse strand, counting down.
GATTCTTGTCTCTGGGCCAATTGAAAGCACCATGATAGATGGAGAAAAGATTGATACTGTTCACAATTTTAGCTTGCCCAGATCTGCAGTCAACACCCTTAGCATCAGCAGTCAGGAAATGAGAAAAACTATTAGGAAAATCTGTTGTCAGGGACCTTTTCCAGAGTGTCAAAGAACAAGGATGTCAATCTTGAGACTAAGGTGACCCTGATCCAGGCCATGGTTTTTGCCATTACCTGCTATTCATCAGAGAGCTGAACAAGATGAACTAAAAATTACAGAAGAATCGATGCCTTTGAGTTGTGGTGCTGGAGAAGAGTATTGAACATACTGTGGACTACCAAGAGAACAAACAAGTTTTTGCTGAAGAGGATGAAATCAAGTTTCTCCTTGGGGGAAAGAATTTTTTTTCAAATTTGTTTTATACTGATTTATTTACAAAGTTTGAAAACATTGTTTTTCATACAATGTCTTTCCCATTTCCTTCACCCCTACACATATCAAATTGTGTGACGCTGTGATTAACACTTCCCTTCCCTGTCCATCTTCGATCCTTTACTTCCACCCCCCCACCACTTTTGATCACCATTTTCATTCTACAATAATAGTTTTATATAGCATTTGTCTTTATGGAACTGAGTCAGTTCACTCAACATAATATTCCCCAATCCCTCCTAAGTTAGGTAGTAATTTACAAAATCATTGCTCCTGCATGCTGCATAGAATTCCACTGTATGACTGTATCACAATTTCTCAATCCATTTGTTTGTGGTTGGACATCTGGGCTGTTTCCATGTTCTTTTGATGGTGAATAATGCTGCTATAAACATTGGCATACAAGTTACCATTTCAGCCTCAGTTCTCATTTTCTTGGACTATATTCCAAGTAATGGAATAGCAGGATCATATGCAATTTCTGTGTTTAGCTTTTTGAGGAAGCGTCAAACTGCTTTCCAGAGTGGTTGTACCATCTTACAATTCCACCAACAATGTGTAAGACTTACTATCTTACCACAGCCTCTCCAATGTTTATTACTTGCTGTCCTGCTAAACTTTGTCACTGCTTTTGGAGTGAGATAGTATTTCATTGTGGTTTTGATTTCCATCTCTCTTATTGACAGTGATTTTGAGCATTTGTTCATGTGTCTGTTTGCCATTT
>NW_006399760.1:15487729-15506658 GCF_000299155.1 Elephantulus edwardii | reverse complement strand
ATTCACCTTGAGTTATTTTTGTATGTGGTCTGAGATATGGATCCTGTTTCAACTTTCTGCAGGTAGCAGTCCTGTTTTCCCAGCATCATTTGTTGAAGAGGTTGTCATTTCCCCATTTGATAGGTTTTATTTCCTTGTCAAATATCTATTGGCCATAGATAGCTGGGTCTATTTCTGAGTTCTTAATTCTGTTCTTTTAGTCTATGGGAGGCAAGCGTTTTGAAGCTTAGTCTCATTTACTTTAGACGTGTTGCTAGTAGGGATCAATTCAATTCTTGTTGAAGGACATCATAGTTGGAAGGGTAGAGGGACACTACAAGAGAGGAAGACCCAAATTAGATGGATTAACACAGTACCTGGGTTAATGGGGTTAAGTGGTCAGAGGCACTGAGATTGGCTCAGTTTACAGGAGATTTCAAAGCTATTATGCATAAGGTTGCTATGAGTTGGAGTTGACTCAAAAAGTAGCACATAACAACAACAGATACATATAATTTTGTTTTTCTAATAAATTGAGTTCTTTGTAATAATATATTTTATTGTTAATAAAATGGGAATTGTAATATTTTTGTATTTATCCTATATCTAGAAAAATTGCTAAATTCTCTAATTAGACCTGCAAATGTGATTTGGAGACTTGGGAATTTTCTAGATGCATCTTAAGATATCTGTGAATAACAATAAATTCCTTTTATTATTTCTATTTCTTGACTATTCAAATTGTCTTCATTTTGAAGTTGAATACTTAATATAATTAATATAATGTTTAACAGAAGGAATAAGTACTTTTGCATTGTTAGCAATTTAAGTAAATAAATTTTAAATTTTATCATTCAACATGGTATATCCATTATAAGTTTTGACTCAACAACCAAGTCACACTGCAGGTATTTGCCATTAGTTTGAGAATGAAAAGTGGTATTTTAGTAAATGCCATCACCCTGTCTACTGAGATAATTATATGATCGCTTGATAGCTTAAAGTAGAAGATTACATTAATAGCTTTTCTAAAATTAAAACATTTTTTATTACTGATAGAACCTTTCTCAATCACGAAACATATTTCATGACTTAATTTACCAATCATTTAATTATGACTTTTGCAACTTTTTTCATTTTCATAAGCTTAATTAACCCATAATTTCCTTTTCTTATCTTTCTACTATCCATCCATAGTGTCAATTGTTTTCTAGTGTCAAAGAATGAGTTGGGAACAGTTTTTCTCTTTTTTTCATACTCTGAAACAATTTTTCCCAAGGAAGAAATTGTTCATTAATTGAAAGTGCTTTTCTGTGATGAGATTTTTGACTAGCAATTCCATTTCCTCCATAGTTACATCTCTTTTGAGGCTTTCTAGACAAATGTATATGGATTTTATATTTCACATCTTTCTAAAAATATATACAATTTAATGTATAACTTCATGGATTTTGCTCACGATATTTTAATTCTGTCATTAATTGCCTTTAGGGAACTCTGGCTACCTATTGCATATCTACTTGTGCTGCTAAACTGAAGTATTTATCTCTCTGGTGGTTAGAATTCATCAGATGCTCTGAGAGAGAAAGATAGGCAGTCTCCTCTTGTGTACCAATGATAAGCCACCTGTGACTAGACTTCAACTCAATTTGAGTTTTTATTGTTTGTTTATTTTCCTCTTGAGCTATAACTCTTTGTTCTTATAAATGAGGAAGATCATTAGTCTAGTCCCTAGGGAGTAGTGATGCTAATCTAGAGGCCACACTTCTCTGATAGTTCAAATCCACCTGCAACGTCATGGTATAAAGATGGGCTTACAATCTCCTCATGTGTGATTTATAACCCACTGGAGGCACTGGGAATCCCAGAACACTTGATCGTGCTAATGCAAAACCTACACTTGAACCAAGAGGCAGTCATCACAACAAAGCAAGGAAAACACTACATGGTTCAAATTGAGAAGGGTATACACCAGGGATGTGTCCTATCTCCATAACTTTTCAACCTATATGCAGAACAGATCATCCAGGAGGCTGGGCTCTATGAGGAGAAATGTGGCATCAGGATTGGCGGAAGATCTATCAACAATCTACGTTATGCAGATGACACAACCCTGCTTGCTGAAACTGAGGAGGACCAGAAGCGCTTGCTGCGGAGAGTCAAGGACTGCACCCTTCAATATGGATTGAAACTCAATGTCAAGAAGACAAAGATTATCACCACTGCACCAAATGGCAGCATCAGGATGGATGGTGAAGAGAGTGAGATTGTTCACAGCTTTCGTCTTCTTGGCTCCACAATCAATACTCTTGGCACCAGCAGCCAGGAAATTAAAAGACGTATTGCGATGGTAAAGTCTGCTGTTAGGGGACCTCTCTAAAGTACTGAAGAGCAATGGTGTCTTTCTGGAGACTAAGGTGCATATAATACAGCCCATGGTCTTTGCAGTCACTTGTTAAGCATCAGAGAGCTGGACAATGACTAGGGAGGATAGAAGGAGATTTGATGCCTTTGAGCTTTGGTGTTGGACAAGAGTATTGAGGGTATCATGGACTGCTAAGAAAACAAATTCATCCTGGAGAGGGTTAAACCGGGCTGCTCCTTAGAGTCAAGGATTCAGAGGCTTCATCTGACATACTTTGGTCATGTTGTAAGAAGAGACTGGTCCATGGAGAGGGACAGTATGCTTGGGAGGGTGGAGGGACAGCACAGGAGGGGAAGGCCCTCTAGGAGATGGATTGATTTGGTGACTGGGGTAATCGGGATGTGTATGTCAGAGACAATGAGATTGGCACAGGGCAGAACAGAGTTTAGGGCTGTTGTACATCGGGTCGCTATGAGTCTCAAGCGACTCGACAGCATATAACAACAACAACAGAGGCACTGGAGAGTCAGCTACAAGTTAATTCCAGCTCCTTTACTGCAATGTGTTGGCTTTTCTTTTCTTTTTTTAGCTTGTGAATCCATACAAGTCTGGTGCAGGTTTCATATCTTTGTTTTCTTTTTAACCTGTCATATTTTAAAATCAGTACTTTGTATATTTCAAGACTTCTTTCTTGTTTTCTATAGTGAATGAGGTTTTGGACAGCTAACCAAAACTTTAGTGATTTGAATTCAACAACCACTCAATAGGAGAAATAAAGTTAGGTTTCTTCCTTTAGGGAGCATTGGTGACCTAGTGGTAAGGAGCTACACCATCAGTTCAAGGGCACATAATTTAAATCTACCAGCTGCTCTGAGGCAAAAGGATGAGCAGTAAATTCCTGTGTGATTTACTGCCTCTGAAAACCTTCTCAAGGGTCAACTATCAGTCAGTTCTAACAGGATGGCAGTCTCTAAATATTTATGTCTTTGGAAAAATGATGAAAGTTACGTCTGGTGGCCTAGTGGTAAAAAAAAACACACTGTAATCCTAAAGGCAGGCAGTTCAAATCCATCGGCTGTGTTGTGGAAGAGGGATTGGCAATCTCCTCCAGTTTGATTAACTGCCACTGAAAACCTGCTGGAGGGTCAGCTATGGGTCAGATCCAACTAAAAAACACATCACCACCACAACAAGCACGCCTCAAAATTGAGCCAATGACTGATGTTAGGTACAATTGAGATGCTTACGACTCATAGTGACTCATATTGTAATGACAAATCTGGACCCTATTCTGTCCTGTGACAACCTTATCATCTCACACACTGTAGACTGTTGTAACAGTCCCTCTGTCAATCTATCTGGTTGAAGATCTCCCCTCTCTATCCCCCCCCCCATTTTTCCAGGCATGATATGCTTCTCCAAGGAATAGACTCTCCTAGCAACATTCCCAAAGTATGTGAAACAAATCTTTGTCATCTTTGCCTCCACAGAGCACTCCAGTTACACTTTCTCCAAGATATGTTTGATGTTTAGGTTGATCGTGGAGTGTTCAATATTCTTCTTTGACATCATATTTCAAAAGAATCAATTATTTTGACATCCATATTCATTGTCCAGATTCCAGATACATAGGAAATGATTGGAAAGATCATAAACTGAATCAGATGCATCTTAATCCTAAAACTGACAACATTGCTCCTCTATCATTTGGAGAGTTCCTTCATTACAGACTTTCCCAATGTAATATGTAACCTGATGTTCTCACTGCTGGTAACAAGTTTATTGGTTATACATCCAAGTAAGAAATGACAAGCGAATTCGTCCGTTTTGATTTTCTGACTCCAGCTCCTTGTACATTTCATTATAATACTTTGTCTACCCCTTTGAAATAATCTATTCAGAACCTTAACTTCCTACTTCTTCACTTTTCTTGGGCTTCTAGATGCTCTAGTGAAATATTTAGAGTCTTTTCTGACATCCACCTTGGTCTTTTCTTCTCTGTCTTTGTAATGTCCATTTGCATTCTTCATGGATGATATTCTTGATATCCTCCCACAGATCATCTGGTCTTCATTTATTAGTGTTGAAGGTCTTAACCCTGTTATTTATTTTTTTTTTAAATTCAAGTAGGATAGACTCAAAGTCAAATTTTGGGTTCTATGGACTTAATTTAACCTTCTCTTTAGTTTGAATTTGCATGTGAGTAGTTGATGGTCTCTACCACTATCAGCATCTGGCCTAGTTTTCATAGCTGATATTGAGCTTCTCCCACAATTCTTTTCACAGATATAATCAATCTGACTCCTGCGCATACGGAATTTATGTGTATAGCCATCATATGTGTTTCTTACAAAGTATATTGTCAATGAATAAATAATTTATTGCACAAAATTTTATCTTTCAATTTCCAGCCTCATTTCTGTCACCAAGTACATGTTTTCCGACTACCGATCCTTCTTCCCTATTTCCATCCTTCACATCCCAGTCACCCATTATTACTAATGCATCATAGTTACATGTTCAATTGATTTTTTACTGCAAAAGTTGGTAGAAATCATCTATTTCCTCCTTTTTGACTCTGCTTTTTTGTTTGTGCAAATACTTGAATAATAATGGTATTCATTGAACTTCCTAGTATGCGTATGAATATCATCCTGTTGTTCACAACATTGAACATGGATCTAGAAACAATCTTTTTAACTATGAAACTGACACCCTTTTTCCTCCCTTTTTCATCTCTACTGTAGTAGATCCTATGATTTATTCAAAACGTTCTATGCCAATCCATTTCAATATGTCAATACCTGTATTTATGGATTTCATGTCTTTCTTAATAATGTCTAGTTTCCCTACATTCATGCTTTTTACATTCCCAATCCCACTCATTAGTTTCTGTTTACATCTATTCGTCTTCATTAATGTTTCCAAATTTGAGGGCTTAGCCTCTAGTGCCATATCTGCTAGTCTGCTCTAAGTGTGCTCTACTGTAGTAGGATTTTTGAAGACCTGTTGTTTTGGAGGTGGGTGGCCAGTCCTTCTTCCTGGTCTGTCTTAATTTGGCTGTTCAACTTTAGAAAAATATCTGAAAGACAAGCATTTTACTAAAAGAATCAGACAAAAGTCACACCCCCTTACAGGATTAACCAACTATGTCGGTCCCCATCTCCTTCATCTTGGAGACTGCTTTAATCTCCTCCCTTTCCTGGCTTTTCTGGCATCCCCTTCCATTCCCTCCTATCCCCATTCAATAATTCCTCAAAGAAATTCAACCCAAACTGATGTTGGGAGCTCTAAAACTTTGCACACACAGAATTTGAAATCACCTTTACTCTATCAAATCAGATTACGACCACCCTCCCGGAAGCATACCAATACTTCCTGAAATATTTCAGAATTTAATGGTATAGAATCTACTGTCTGGATTTCTGTCTTCTTCTACTGTCTTTTTTCCCTGTTATTTTTTAAAATTTCATTTTTAGCTCATGTAGATCATCAAATTTCATATTAAATTCAATATGACTTTCTTTGTTGTTGTTTGCTGTTGAGCCAGAACTCGTAACTGACCCTGTGGTGGGTTTTCAGAGTCAGTTAATCGCATAGGAAGAGATTGTCCATCTTCACCCACAGAGCAGGATTTGATGTGCAGGTCTTTGAGATTGCAGTGCAGCTTTGTGCTATTAAACCTATGTTGTTTGTTGTTAAATGCCATCCAGTCATAGGTCACTCATAGCAACCCTATGAACTTTCTTAATTTCTCCAAGTTCATAGGGTTTCCAGAGGCAAGCTATTTTGGAAGTGGATGCGACTCCTACTTCCAAGCTTATTTTTATTGGGGAACTCCACCAAACACTGTCTGCCATGGGTGACCAATACCATAGTTGGCACATTAGGGTCACAATGTTCAGCATCACAGCCAGCACAAGTTACCTCTGTTCAGAAAATTGACAGAGCAATGCTATAACACCTGGAAAAAGGTTTGACCAAAAACAATTAAAAACAGAATTGAGGGATGCAGATTAAAATCACCCACCTTTGGCTTGGTAGCATCACTTTCTGTCCATTAGGCCAACTGAGATCTCTCTAAGCTGTTGTTGTATGTCATCGAGTCGAATCGTAGGCGACTCATAGCGACTTTATGAACTTTCTTCATTTCTCCAAGGTCATAGGGTTTCCAGGAGCAAGTTTCCTGTTTTTGAGTTTATGTTAATCACAGTCAGGTGGACAGATTTTAATAGATACTAATTTCAGTGTTTTTCAGGTCTAATTATTTTGTTATTTCAGTTGGAATTCTTTCCCTGATCAAAGAAATATTTACAAATGCAATTTAAATTTTCAGATATATTGGGACATCATAGAAATCTTTGTTTACATTTTTATTGAACATTGGCAAGAGAATATGGTATGCTCATGCACTGGGGTTAGTTTAGACTTGTTTCTTTGATAGTGCATAGTCAATTTTTAGAAATTTTGTATGCATTTAGGAAAAAAATATCTTGCTTGGATTTTTGGCTCATGATGAGAAAAAAGCATATTCTTTGAAATTTGACTCATGAATATAAATGCTCATTTATTAGATTTACTAGGGATCTCTGATGGTCTATGTTTTTTTTCCCTTCTTTTTTCAAATGAAATTTTTATTTTATACTGGATTGCTTACAAAGTTTGTATATGCTGTTTTCACATCTGATCTTTTCCATTTCTTTTACCCACCCCTCCCTTTACCCATCAAATTGTGCGATCTTATGTATAAGCCCCCTCAACTCCCACCACCCATTCATCTTCCCCCTCTACTCCCCTCCCACCTCCCCTTGAATCCTCATACGCATTCTACAATAAAGGTCTTATGTAGCACTTGTCCTTATGGTACTGAATTAGTTCACTTAGCATAATGCTCTCTAGTCGCTCCCAAGTTAGGGGATAATTTTCAAAACCCTTACTCCTGTACGCTGCATAGTATTCCATCATGTGACTGAAACTCAATTTCTCAATCAATTCTACTGTGGTTGGACATTTGGGCTATTTCTGTGTCCTTGCATTGGTGAAAACTGCTGCTAAGAACATAGGTGTACAAGTCTCATTTTGTGCCTCAGCTCTCATTTTCTCAGGGTATATTCTAAGCAGTGGACTAGCTGAGTCATACAGAATTTTTATGTTCAGTTTTTTTGAGGAAACATCAAGCTGCCTTCCAGAGTAGTTATACCATTTTACAATCCCACCAATAATGTATAAGAGTTCCTATCTCACCACATTCTCTCCAATACGTATTACTTGCTGTCTTGTCAAACTTCACTGTATCTCTTTTGGTTTTGATTGGTATCTCTCTTATTGCCAGTGATTTTGAGCATATCTTCTATCTGTCTGTTGGCCATCGTAATGTTTTCTTCTGTAAAAGGTCCTTCGATGTCTTTTTCCCATTTTGTAATTGTCTTATCTTTATCTTGTGGAGGCCCTGTAGGATTTTGTAAAATTTTTATATGAGGCCCTTGTCTGAAATTCTTTGGCCAATTTTTTTTTCTCCGCAGTCAGTAAGTTTTCTTTTCACTCTATTGGAAAAAGTTTTTCATGCACACAGGGATTTAATCTTTAAAAGGTTCCATTCTTTAACGGTCTGTTGAGTAGGGAATTACACTGCCAACTCAAGGCAGGTTGTTCTAATTCACTAGCTGTTCTGTAGTTGAAAGCTGGGAAATCTTCTCCGTTGCGATTTTTTCCTCTGAAAACCCACTGGAGGATCCGTTATGAGTTGGCTCTGACTTGAAAACAGTGAATCCTTGGGCTTCTTAAAAAATTATACTTACTAAGATCCACAATCAAATATTCTGAGTAATAGCAGTAAAAACTTCAAAAGATGTTTCACATTGGGAAAGTCTGTTGTCAATGACCTATCCAACATGCTAAAGAGCTAGGATATCAGTTTAAAGGCTAAGGTGTGCCTAATCCAAGGCATGCTATTTCAAAGTTTTTCCTCTGCATCTGAAAGTTAAACAATGAATAATGAAGATGCAAGAAGAATTGATGTTTTTGATATTGGAGAAGAGTACTAGATATCTTGATAACAGAACAAACAAATTTATCTTGGAGCGTGTTGGAGAAGAGTATTAAATATCCTGTAGACTGAAAAAAGAACAAACTAATTTATCTTGGAGCAAATGCAACCGGGTGCCCCTTAGAGGCAAGGATAGTGGTAATAAGAATCACATACTTTGGGAATATAGTCAGGAGAGGCTAGACCTTCGATAAAAATACATCATACTGGGAAAGGGAAAAGGTGTATAAAAGAAGACTCTCAATGTGATGAATTGACACAGTGACTGCAACAACAGGTTTGAGCATGTGGAGATGGTGTAAAATTAGCCAATGTTCTGACCAAAAAGAAAGGCCATTCTTGGAGACAACATAGTGCTTGGAAAGGTGGAGAAGGGCAAAAGAGAGGAAGACCCTGAACCTGGTAGAATGACACAGTGACTACAGCAATAAGCTCAGTTGTGGCAGAGATTGTGAAATTGGCACAGGGTAAGACAGGGTTGAGATTTGTCGTTCATAGGGTCAGTATAAGTTATATTTAAATCAATGGCATCTAACACCACACCAGCATATTTACCCAATGAATAGTTATGACAGAGGTTTAAACTAAATGACCTCAAATAAATAGTCAAAATGTTTTAATCTGGATGGAAATGACTGTTCTTTAAGACACTAAGACTTTGGTGTTGATCTATTACTAAACACAACCATCTATGCTTACGAATTTTATGGCCAGATTACAAATGAATCGTTATTGTTATTATTTTCAATCTTGAACCTATCCATTAATTAGTTGGCCAATGTTAATAAAATGTTCTATATTGGTCTTGATATTTGACTATACTTCCTCTATGGTGGGATAATGGGGGTAAGTGTGTCAGAGACAATAAGATTGGCACAGGATAGAGCAGGGTTCCTTGGAGTCACAGGTGACTCGACGGCACATAACAACAACCACAGTAACATGCTGTTGTTATCTTTGTTCTGACATATTTTCTGTGCTTAGTTCATGCACCTTTTTGCCTCCCATTGGATTACTAATTATGTCATTACTCTCCTTTTCGTAGAAGTTGAAGGTTATTTACTTAGTTCTTATTAAGGGTGTAGCAGAGTGTAATTTGAGATTGGAATTAACAAACTGCTACTACAGATCGGAATCAGGAACCAGGCAGACTAAGTCTAGAAGCTCCACTAAAAGAGAGGAACATATTCTCTGCTTCTTCAGCTCTGGAAAACTCCTCCTGCTTCTTGGCTGTGCACATTTTCTTCTAGAAGCCCTGCAGACGTCCTCTTGGGCCCCTTGGAAAAAGGCTTCCTCTCAGCTTCCAGAGGACAGGCTTTCTCAGGCCCCCTGAAGACAAGAGCCTCTCTGCCTTTAGTCCCCTCTTGCCAGTTTCTCCACTGCTAACTAGACCAGTCTCATAGCCACTGCAGCAATTTTGCTCAGTTTTATTTACTGTATTCCTAACAGCAAATTTCAGTATGTATCAACTCTAACACAGATACTATGATACCACTGGTTCTGCCACCGGTCCCTTTCTGGGCTTCTCATTGTTTTATGTGTTACAATCATTGACAAGTCTTATGGGTTTGTGGTGTTTTTTTTTGTTTTTTGTTTTTTTTGGGTTTTTTTTAGCAATTTCCTTTCTTACTGTCTCTCTATTTCTTCTCCTCTCTTTCTTTCTCCTCCAAGTTCCTTATCAATTCCTAGGCAAAGCCCTCCTCAGTGTGACAAACAGACCAATCCCTTTGTGGAAGGCAACAAAATTTATTTGCATAAAACTTTTACCTTTCATTTGCAGAGTAAACTATAATAACTTCCTTTGCATAGAATATCAACCAATTCCTCTAAATACATACCAGTCACAGAACAATCCAGGTCAAGAAAAAAAAGCATCAGCCATTAGCTATTTACAGCTTACTCAGGAAATGCCAATCAGCCTGCACAAAAGTAACAAGACCTCTGGAATAGAAAACCAGAGCAAAGGTAACTCTAGGACTTAGAAGGGGAACCCCACAAGTAGTTTTTCCAAAGAACCAAGGAAAAAATATTCATAAAAGAGCTAATTTTACCAAACCACCCTTTTATTTTAGCTGACCAAAAATAGACACGACAATATTCGAAGAACTTGGGAGTGTAAATTCGAATTTTAAATAAGCAAGCAAAAATCCTTGTGAAAAATAATAATTAGTACTCAGCCAATCAGAACTAGTTAATAACTAGTTCAGATGGATATCTCACTGAAAGCATTCTTTGCACCTTATGTCTTGAATAGAAAGATTGTGGTTTGCAAAGCATAGATCCTTAAAATTCAGAAGCTTTATCATTGTCCAAGTGAGCTGTTATGTGGGTCACCCATCCCTAGGCTCCATCCTTTTATATTTTTAAAATGATTAAAATATCATGGTAAAGGACTCAGTCTTTTGAAGTCAGCAATATATAGAAATTATATGACAGTAATTCCAGATGGGAAAGGCTTTTTAAAATAGTTTTTAAAAAAAGTTTTAGGGAACATTACACTCATGCAAAATGTTGGCTTGGCAAATTTGAAGATCAAAGTTCTTTGTTCAGGTACAGTGTATACGTTGAAGCAGAGGAATCTTCGCTAGCCCATTGTGCCAATGTGTACTAACTCTTAATAATAGCTGCCAATTCCAGCACGGGAGAATGCAGTTAAGCACCCATGTTCATTTCTCCTCCATTGAGCCTGACAGGCAAGGTGACATTGTGATGATGCATTACCTATGATCAAGTCACAAGAACTTGAATGAACTGAGCAATCCCATCCTGACTACCCAAACTAACATTCTTCAAGAAAAGAGTTAAACCTATGAAGACTGAAAACTTTGTAGATGCAACCTTGAAATTTTAGTATTCAGAAGTAACTAATATACATTTTGAAAGATTTATTTTTCTGTAACTACAGTCTGCTTCCCCCTTCTTTACTTCTTATGGCTCTTTGGAAAATATATTTAAAATATAAATTACTACTAAAATTTTATTTTGTTTTTTCAGTTATTAAGATTAAATATCCACAAAGTGAATGGATCTATACTATAATCTACTCATTTAAAAAAATTGAGAGGTGGACATTTTCCTAAGATGGTTAACTTGTATTTTAAAATTTGGATTGAAATGAAATAAATTCATCAACTCAAGATTGTTGTAAAATGCATATGGGAAGATTCATTATTTATAATGTTTAATTTCTATATTTTTACATGATTAAATGCTTTTGCTGTTTCGGTTGTCACCATAAAAGGAGCTTAGACTCATAGCAATGCTATAAGCAACACAACAAAGCCTTTTCTGATCCTGTGTCCTCCTGATCTCTAATGTGGTTAAAGCCATTGTTGAAGATACTTGCAAATAAACATGTTAGGAACATACAATAGACAATAATTTAGAATGATAATAGTGATGTACCCAGCTTGTAAAAGGAATCAGCTAATACTTCTCAGCAGAGATGACAATGGTCTAGAAACTTACTGGGTAAAAAGCAAGTTAGCTGTATTAATTGAGAGGAAAGAGAACTCTATATATATATTAAAACAACCGTAAAATTGGAATTCAGTCACAGGCAGAAGCGTAAATGGTCTTATCTAAAGGATGCCATCCCATCAAGCTTATCCTTCCTAGAATGAGTCTGTGTTTCCTGTCACATAAAACCAGTTGAACCCAAACTGATACTAGATGGATGGATAGATAGATAGATATAGATAAACATAAATACATAGATATAGACATAGCTATATAGAATGCTGTTGTTGTTATGTGCCATTGAGTCGCTTGCGACCCAGAGTGAACCTATGTACAACAGTCCTAAACTCTGCTCTGTCCTGTGCCAATCTCACTGTCTCTGACACACCCATCCTGATTACTCCGGACACTGAATCAATCCACCTCATAGAGGGCCTTCCCTTCCTGTGCTGTCCCTCCACCCTACCAAACATATGTCCCTCTTCAAGGATCGGTCCCTCCTTATAACATGTCCAAAGTATGTTAGACAGAGCCTCAGAAGCCTTGCCTCCAGGGAGCCGCCCGGTTTAACCCTTTCCAGGATGAATCTGTTTGTTTTCTAGCAGTCCATGGTACCCTCAATACTCTTCTCCAGCACCACAGCTCAAAGACATCAATTCTCCTTCTATCTTCCTTAGTCACTGTCCAATTCTCTGATGCATAACAAGTGATAGCAAAGACCATGGTCTTTATTAGATCCACCTTAGTCTCCAGAGAAACATCATTACTCTTCAGTACTTTGGAGAGGTCCCTAACAGCAGACTTACCCATGGCAATACGTCTTTTCATTTCCTGGCTGCTGGTGCCAAGAGTGTTGACTGTGGAGCAAAGTAAACTAAAGTTGTTAATAATCTCAATCTCTTCACCATCCATCCTGATAGTGCCAATTGTTACAGTGGTGAGAATTTTTGTCTTCTTGACATTGAGCGATATAGAAGTTGTTAATTGCCTTTGAGTCAGAACTAATAGCAGATCCTTCAGTGAGTTTTAGAGGTAGTAAATCAAACTGGAGCCATCTTGAGAAGCAACTAGTGGATTCAACCCAAAGGCAGGTGCTCTCAGGGAGAAAGGTGGATAATGTCTTCATGACTAACAGCCTTTGAAAACCCCCTGGTGGATCAGCTATAAGTTGGTTCCAACTCGATGGTACCTAACAATAATCTCACACATATGTTTTGACATGCTTCCTGGTGATTATCTTCTTTGTGCTTTTCTTGTTATGATCTCCTCTTCTTTGTCAAGGGAGGAGTCATTTGGATCTCATTTAACATGTTCTAGGCACCTTCTCTTTGTTAGGAGTCTCTGAGGTAGTGCAAATGGTTAGGCATTCTACTACTAACCAAAGGGTTACTGGTTTCAGTATACCCAGATAAGCCTTTGGAGAAAGGCTCATGGTCTGTTTTTGAAAATTGACAACCTTCACAGCCTTAAGAACCTTACAGAACAGTTCTACCCTGCATCACTTGGGATCATCTTGAGTTGAAGTTCACTCAATCACCACATGTTGGCTTTTTTGGTAATGTGTACTATGCCTTTTAAAACAGTCACTCATTTTCTTCTCTGTACAAATCTGAATGAATCCAAAGGATTCCCCCATCAGTTTTAGTAAATTAAAATATTAAACAAATGTTTCAAAGAGAAACAACTATATATTAGTTGTATAACTTCCACTTAATATGAATAAAATTTCTGCTAGATTTTTCAGAAGAAAAGATAAGAAATTGTTAAAACTTTAGATCCCCTGGAAAGAAAATATTTAATGGTTTCTAAAACTTCTAGGTGTTAATGCTTCAGTATTTTCACTAATCAAATATAAATGATAAATGAGTTTAAAGAAATCAGATGTTTTATTTGTGGTTAAACATGGTAGCATTTTAGGATAATGCGTGTTAGCTTTCTATTTCTGTAACAGTTTCTGGAATGGTTCTTTCAAGCATTGTATAGGATATGAATTGTGCTCGCTACAGGCTGTGAAACCTAGAAACTGTGAAATAGAGTTCAAGCACAGCCCTTCATGGTTGGCAGAAGTCAAGCTGCAGTTTGGGTGGTTTGGTCAGCACTTTCAGCAAACATTTTGGAAAGTTTATCTACATATAAGCATTCTTGTTCTGAGTTGCCTAGTACTGACAGTGAGTCCTTCATTTTCCCATTGCTCATTTCACTGTCAATTGAAAAGTATAAATAATTGATATACTCTTAGATTATCTATCGTTCATTGTAAATCCCTTTAGGTCTTATCCCAGTGTTTTGCCTTAGGAAGTGAGGGGAGCAATTTCGAAGTCCAATCTTACTATCCATTACTCTAAATATTTCAGCTTTATATGATTTTTTCAAAAGTTTGATTTGATCCTAGAATGTTATTGTTGTAGCATGCCATTGAGTTGCACATGACTCACAGCCACGATAGCTCTGAACCTTGCCCTATCTAAAGCCAGTTTCACTGACTCTGATAAATAATCCCATTGCTTCAATTACCGAGTCAATGGATCTCATCCAGTGTCTTCCTCTCCTGTGCTGTCCGTCCACCTTTATAATCATGATGTCCTTCTCCAAGGACTGGTTTCTCCTGGTCATGTGCTCAAAGTAGGTGAGACAGAGCTTTAAAATTCCTGCCAAATAAGAAATTTGGTCCTAGAATATTATTCCTGAAAAGGCCAAGAATGTCTACCTATGCTCTTAAGTTACTGTTTTCTTTTACTGTCTTTTGACTTAGTGTTCATAACTGAAAGTCTGTGGACAAATTGATTGTACTAAGACATGTTGTTGTTGTTGCTATGTGCCATCGAGTCACCTGTGATTCATAGCAACCCTATGTACAGCAACCATAAGCCCTATGCTATCCCTTGCCAATTTTATTGTCTCCGACATGTCTATCCCCATTACCCCAGTGACTGAAACAATCCATCTCATCGAGAGTCTTCCTCTCCTGTGCTGTCCCTCCAGCCTCCCAAGCATAATAACGCCCCTCTCCAAGGACTGGTCCTGCCTTACAACATGTCCAAAGTACGTCAGATATAGCTTCAGAATACATGCCTCCAAGGAGCAGCCTGGCTTCACCCTCTCCACACGAACTTATTTGTTCATTTAACAGTCCATGGTATATTCAATATTCTTCTCCAGCACTAAAGCTCAAAGGCATCAACTCTCCTTCTCTCATTGCTTAGTCATTGTCCAGCTCTCTGATGTATGGCAAGTAATTGCAAAGACCATGGCCTGTATCAGGTGCACCTTAGTCTCCACACTGACATTGTTGTTCTTCAGTACTTTGGAGAGGTCTCTGACAGCAGACTTTCCTAATACAATTCATCTTTTAATTTCCTGGCTTCTGTTACCAGGAATGTTGATACTAAGATCTGTCATATGGAAAACTATAGTAAAAAATATGTTATATTGATTTTTAGTCAATAAACATTTGTTGAACACTAGCACCAACATAATTAATTATGAACTTTGATGGGACATAAAAAAGAGAACAAAATAAGGATGGAGATATAATTGGAAAATTAGAAGTTCAGATAATGTGGTACAAGATGATGTTGACTGAGTTTGTCTAACTGGATTCACAGAGGTTACCAGGTGAAGAGTGATGAGGGAGCATTGCAGACAAGGAATGAGAAAATATCAGCAGAAGAAAAGACATAGAAATCTGGATCAGCATGTTATATGGGCTTTTATAATAAGAAAATACCATGTGGGAAGCACAGATAATTAAAGATAAATTGAAATTCTCATATGCTGTGCATACCATCATGAACTTAATGGGGACAGGAAAAATTAAAATTTGTTTTTACTGTTGTCACTATATTATAAGAAGGAGAAATTATTTTTTAATATTTATAACAGTGAATATTAAAAGAATGTTCAAATAATAATCTGACAAGCTATAATCAAACCAGAAGATGAACTGTGGGAAAATCTATATAAACATTGTTTGAAATAAGCAGAGCCTATAGGAGTTTGTTAAAACAAGATCAGAATTGCAGGAAAAACCGAGGGAAGTCCTTCTTACAGACATGTCACAGAAAGCAAGATGGACCAAAATAACCAGCAACAACACTAAAAAGTACTTAACGAAATGATAGTAATAAACCTTGCCTCTTCAATACAACAAGAGAGGAAAAGAAGGCATCCAGTTAGGAAAAGAAATGGTGAGACTGTCACTATGTGCAGACGATATGCTAGTGTACATAGAAAACCCTGAGGACTCAATAAAAAACAAAACTGTTAGAGCCAGTAGACCAATTTAGTAGAGGGCAGGATATAAGATCAACATCTAAAAATCAGTGGGATTCTTCTACAGTAAAAAAGAGAACTCAGAGAAGTAAACCAGGAAAGCAAGGTCATTTACAATAGCCAACTACACAAATTGGCATACTTGGGAGTGAACATAACAAGAGACACAAAAGGCCTGTATAAAGAAAACAACAGAATATTCCTGTGAGACACAATGAAAGACCTAAATAAATGGGAAAATGTTCCCTGTACATGGAAAGGAAGACTTAATATTGTGAAAATGACAACCCTACCAAAAGCAAGCGGTATGTTCAATGCAATCCCAACACAGATACCAAATTCAGTTTTCAAGGAGATCAAAAGGGAAATTATCAAGTTTATTTGGAGAGTAAAAGGACCATGGATAAGCAAAATACTTCTGGAAAACAAAATGAAGTGGGAGGCATAGCACTCCCTGATCTCAAAACCTACTACACAGCACTGTAGTTTTTAGTAGCAAAATATCATGGACTAGTACAATGACAGGCAAAGAGAATCCAGAAATTGACTCAGCTATCTATGGTACCTGATACTCAACAAGGAAATAAAACCTATCAAATGAGAAAATGAAAACATCTTCAACAAAGAGTGCTGAGAAAATTGGACTACTAACGGCAGAAAGCTAAAAATGGATCTACATCTCATATCATACACAAAAATCAACTCAAGGTGGGCTCATAAGAGACAAATGGTATCAAAGATAGAAGGCTTAGTCTATGGTATTAAATAGACTGCCAAATACAGCCAGAAATGCACAATCTGGAGAGGATACAATTTCTGAATGGAGCCTGGAAGATTCATCAACAATTTGCGTTATGCAGATGACACAACCCTGCTTTCTGAAACTGAGGAGGAGCTGAAGCGCTTGCTGCAGAGGGTCAAAGACTGCAGCCTCCAATATGAATTGAGGCTCAATGTCAAGAAGACAAAGATTCTCACCACTGGAACAATTGGCAGCATCAGGATGGCTGGTGAAGAGACTGAGATTGTTAACAGCTTTAGTTTGCTTGGCTCCACAGTCAACACTCTCAGCACCAGTAGCCAGGAAATTGAAAGACGTATTTCCATGGGAAAGTCTGCTGTTAGGGACCTGTCCAAAGTACTGAAGAGCAATGGTATCTCTCTGGAGATTAAGGTATGTCTGATACAGACCATGGTCTTTGCTATCACTTGTTATGCATCAGAGAGTTGGACAGTGACTAAGGAGGATAGAAGGAGAATTGATGCCTTTGAGCTGTGGTGCTGGAGACGAGTATTGAGGGTACCATGGACTGCTAGGAAAACAAACAGATACATCCTGGAAAGGGTTAAACCGGGCGGCTCCCCGGAGGCAAGGATTCTGAGGCTTCGCCTGACATACTTTGGACATGTTGTAAGGAGGGAGAGGTCCTCAGAGAGGGACATCATGCTTGGTAGGGTGGAGGGACAGCGCAGGAGGGGAAGGCGCTCTATGAGGTGGATTGATTCAGTGACTGGGGTGATTGGGATGGGTGTGTCAGAGACACTGAGATTGGCACAGGACAAAGCAGAGTTTAGGGCTGTTGTACATAGGGTCGCTATGAGTCCTAAGAGACTTGACAGCACGTAACAACAACAACAACAGCTGAAGCTTTATCTGACATACTTTGGGCATGTTGCAAGGAGGGACTGGTTCTTGGAGAAGGACATCATGTTTGGGAAAGTGGAGGGACGGCACAGGAGAGGAAGACCCTCTATGAAATGGATCGATTCTGTGATTGGGGTGGTGGGAATGAGTGTGTCAGAGATGGCGAGGTTGGCACAGGATAGAGCAGTGTTTAGGTCGCTATTAGTCTCAAGAGACTTGACGGCACATAACAAACAACAACAACATGTGTCAAAAACATTTTACAACAGAGTGAAAAGAAAATATACTGTCTGTGACAAAATATTTGGCAATACCATTGCAGACAAGGTCCTCACATAAAATGTTTACAGAATCCTACAGGCCTCCCCAAGAAAAAGACTGATAACACAGTTACAAAATAGGCAAAAGAAATGGAAGGACTTTTCACAGAGGAAGATAATTAGATGGCTAACAGACACATGAAGAAATGCTCAAAATCACTGGCAATAAGAGAGATGTAAATCAAAACCAGAATGAAATTCCATCTCACTCCAGTAGCAGTTGCAAAGTTTAACAGGACAGCAAACATTAAATATTGGAGAGGAGGAGAGGATGTAGCAAGGTTGGAACTCTTATACACTGTTGGTGGAATTGTAACATGGTACAACCACTCTGATTAGACAATTTGGCGTTTCTTAGAAAGCTGAACACAGAAATTCCATATGACCCAGCTATTCCATTGCTTGGAAAAAAGATCTGAGTAAATTAGAACTAAGGCACAAATGGAGATTTGTATAGCAATGTTCATAGCAGTATTGTCCACCATCACAAGAACATGGAAACTCCCAACCACAATTGAATGGTTGAGAAATTATGGTACATTGACATGCAGCCTATAGTAGCAATGATTTTGAAAATCACTACCTAACTTAGGAGGGACTAGAGAGCATTATTCTAAGTGAACTAACTCAGTCTCATAAGGACAATTACTGCATAAGACCATTAATCTAGAAATATAAAAATAACTTTTAAAACATGTATAAGGAAGGGTCCAAGGGGAGAAAAGTAGGAGCAGAAGGGTAAGGGTGGATAGAGGGGGTAATCATATGGTCACACAATTTGATGAGTGAAGAGAGCGGTGGGTAAAGGAAATGGGAAATATCTAGGGTAAAAAACAGTGTATA
>NW_006399760.1:15477812-15486894 GCF_000299155.1 Elephantulus edwardii | reverse complement strand
TGATCCTCCACTTGTCCCAGATCATGACCTTCTCCAATAAATTATTAACAACATGCCCAAAGTATGTAAGGCAAAGCCTCATCATTCTTGCCTCCACATAGCACTCTGGCTGCATCTTTTTTTGATATCCATGGGATGTTCGGTGGTCTTCTTCAATACCACAGCTCAAAGTTGTCAATGCTTTTCCTGTCATCCTTATTCATTGTCCAGCTCTCAGATAAATACATAACAAGTAACTGGAAAGATTATGGGCTGAATTAGACACACTTTTGTTCTCAAACGGACATCATTCCTCCTCAATAATTTGGAGAGGTCCCTAAACTGCAGATTTCCCAAGTATAGTAGTAGGAGATTTCGATACTACACCACTCTCAAGGAAAAATAGGAGTATTAAAAAGAAACTCAACAAAGGTACTGAAGAATTAAACCACACAATTGACCAACTCAAATTTATGAATATATATGCTAATGTACCCCAAAATCATGCATATACATTCTACTCCAGTGTGCCTGGATCTTTTTACAAAATTGATCATATTTTAGGTCACAAAGCAAGTCTCCATAAATTAAAATAAAATCAGAAATAATACAAACCATTTCCTCAGACCTCAGTGCTACAAATCTAGACATCAACAAAAGGACAAAAGTAACCATACATCTTGAAACTGAACAATTCCCTTCTTGAATATGAGTGAGTAATGACTAGGGTGGATACAAAGAGAATTGATGCTTTTGAGCTGTGGTGTTGGAGAAGAGTATTGAACATACAATGGACTGCTAAGAAAACAAACAGGTTCAACCTAGAGAGGGTTTAACCAGGCTGCTCTTTGGAGACAAAGATTCTGAAGCTTTGTCTGACATACTTTGGACATATTGCAAGGAGAGACGAGTCCTTGGAGAAAGACACCATGCTTGGGAGGGTGGAGGGACAGCACAAGAGAGGAAGACTCTCAATGAGATTGATAGGTTCAGTGACAAGGGTAATCAGGGTGGATGTGTCAGAGACAGTGAGGTTGGCAAAGGATAGAACAGAATTTAGGGCTGTTGTACACAGGGTTGCTATGAGTCACAGGCAACTCAATGGCACATAACAACAACAATATAAGAATAAAACAAAATTTAAACAATTTTTGAAACAAGTGAAAATGAAAGCACAACTTACGAAATTTCTGGGATACAACAAAAGCATACTTAGTAAATTAAGCAAACACATAAAAAGAGAAGAAAATATGACACTCAATTATTCAACTCAACATCTCCAATATGTGGGAAAAGAAAAGCAAAAAATCCTTACAACCTCTAAGAGAAATGAAATCATAAAATATAGGACAGAAATAAATGCATGGAAAATGGACAAATAATTGAGACTATTAACAAAACCCTGGGAGAACATGTCCACCATTCTCCCCTCTTCCAACAAGCTTGGAAGGAGGAGTGGCATCCACTTCCATAATAGCTTGCCTCAGGAAACCTTATGAACCCAGAGAGAAGATGAAAGGCGCCCAAGCATCGAAGACTTTCCTTCATAGGGTCGCTGAGTCACCTGAGACTTGATGGCACTTAACAGCAACAACAACAACATTAACAAGACCAGGAGATGGTTCTTTGAAAAGGTCAATAAAATTAACAAACCACTAGCAAAGCTAACAAAGGAAAAGAGAGAAAAGATACAGATAACACCAAAAGTAACTCGAGGTGGATGAGGGACCTAAATATAAAACCAAAGACTATAAAATTCATCAGAATAAAGCTAGGAAAAGCTATAGAACCTCTAATCCACAGCATGAATAGTCTTCCAAGTGTAATGAAAAGCCTACAATTGGAAGAGAATAAAATGGATGAATGAGACCTTCTGTGAACCAAGTCCCTATGTACATCAAAAACCTTCTACTATTGTAAGAAAGAAACCCACAGACTGGGGGAAAAAGTATTTGGCAATGATATTTCTGATAAGGGACTTATATCTAAAATTTATAGAATACTCCAGAACCTTAGTGAGAAAAATGTAAACAATCCAATCACAAAATGACACAGGATATGAAAAGACATTTCAACAAAAAGGACATTCACATGGCAAACAGACACATGAAGAAATGTTTAAACTCCCTAGCTATTAGAGAGATGAAAATCAAAGCAACTATAAGATACCATCTCACTCCAGCAACAGTAGCAAAGTTTAACAGGGCGGCAAACAACAAATGGTGCCGAGGTTGTGGAAAGATTGAAACTCTGATTCACTGCTAGTAGAAATGTAAATCAGTATAGTATAACCTTATGGAAGGTGGTCTGGCACTTTCTCAGAAAGTTGGAAATAGAAATACCATTTGACCCAGCAATTCTGCTGCTATGAATATACCCTAAAGAAACCAGACCCACAACTCAAACAGATGTATGCACATCCATGTTTCTTGCTGCATAATTCACAATAGCAAAGAAATGGAAGTGCTTAGCAATAAATGAATGGATAGAAAATCTATTGTACATCCACACAATGGAATACTATGCAGCATTGAAAAACAATGAAATAGTAAAGCAACATGGTGAAGCCTTGAGGACATTGTGCTAAGTGAAATATATCAGTCACAGAAGGATAAAAAGTGTATAGCATCTCTGTTACAAAATAGGACAGACATGGGGGGATTGGAGAGGGAATGGTGAAGGGGTAGATAAATAATGGACACTGAATTGGAACAAGTGAGGAGAAGATCTGTTTGAAAGTAATATATGATTGTAGACTATATGTATGGGAACAATTTAGACTAAGGGGGGTTTTGTGGGGGGCTAGGCGAGAAGAAGGGAAGAGAGGAGAAAATGTGTAATAAGAAAAAATTTAAAAAGTTAAAAAGAATTGTTTGACATGATGCTTTTTGTGGTTGTTGTTGTTGTTGTTGTTGTTATTGTTAAGTGCCACTGAGTCGTGGATGACTCATAGCAACCCTATGAATGAAAGACCTGAACACTTGTATCACTCTCATAATTTCTCCAAGTTCACAGAGTTTCTGAAGACAAGCTATTTCAGAAATGGATGCCACTACTGCTTCCAAGCTTATTTTAATCGAGAGTTCCGCCAAACACTATTTGTAGAAAATTAAATGGCTACAATAGACATCAGGTGAATGGAAAGGCGATTTATAAAAATTAACTAGAGAGGGGGGCACAAGGGTTCCTAAGAGCCCACAGGAGAAAGATATGACAATCTGCTTGCCTAAAGATTTATACTCCTGGAGACTGTCTGGTTAAGTTCTACTCTGTTCATATTTAATCACCATGAGTTAGAATTAACAGAAATGGATTTAGATGAGTTTTGTTTTAGTTTGTTTTTGATGCTCAAATCCATTAGAATACATAGAAATTTTGAATATTACAAAGAATATTGCATATGCTGTAGGGCCAAGGACTCTACCCTTTCTCACTGAGGGGAATTTTGGTGACCTCATGGTTAAGGAGTTGTGCTCCTTAACAAAAAGGCAGGCAATTTGAATCCACTAGCTGCTGCATAACAGAATGATGAGTAATCTCTTCCTGTATGATTTACAACCTCTGAAAAGTTGCTGGAAGGCTTCATTGATTAAGCAAAGGCATTTGACTGTGTGGACCATAACAAACTGTGGCTGACTCTGAGAAGAATGGGGATCCCAGAACACTTGATCTTGCTAATGTGAAACTTATACTTGAACCAAGAGGCAGTTGTCAGAGCAAGGAAACACTGCATGGTTCAAAATTGGGAAGGGCGTACACCAGGGATGTGTCCTGTCTCCATGCCTTTTCAACCTGTATGCAGAAAAGATTATCTGGGAGGCTGAGCTCTATGAGGAGAAATGAGGGATCAAGATTGGTGGAAGATCTATCAATACTCTGCATTATGTAGATGACACAACCCTGCTTGCTGACACTGAGGAAGACCTGAAATGCTTGCTGCAGAGGGTCAAGGACTGCAGCCTCAATATGGATTGAGGCTCAAAGTCAAGAAGACAAAGATTCTCACCACTGGAGCAATTGGCAGCATCAGCATGGATGGCGAAGACTGAGATTACTCACAGCTTTAGTTTGCTAGGCTCCGCAGTCAACACTCTTGCCACCAGTAGCCAAGAAATTAAAAGATAGATGGAAAAGTCTGCTGTTAGAGACCCTTCCAAAGTACTGAAGAGCAATAGTGTCTCTCTGGAGACTAAGGTGTGTGTGATACAGGCCATGGTCTTTGCAATCACTTGTTATGCATCAGAGAGTTGGACAATGACTAGGGAGAATAAAAGGAGCTGTGGTGCTGGAGAAGAGTATTGAGGGTACCATGGACTGCTAAGAAAACAAACAGTTTTATCCTGGAGAGGGTTAAACCGGGTGGCTCCTTGGAGGCAAGGATTCTGAGGCTCCGTCTAACATACTTTGGACATGTTGTGAGGAGGGACTGGTCCTTGGAGAAGGACATCATGCTTGGGATGGTGGAGTGACAGTGCAGGAGGGGAAGGCCCTCTATGAGGTGAATTGATTCAGTGACTGGGGTGATCAGGATGGGTGTGTCAGAGACAGTGTGAATGACATAGGACAGAGCAGAGTTTAGAGCTGTTGTACATAGGGTCACTATGAGTCGCAGGCAACTCGACGGCATATAACAACAACACTACTGAGATAATTCACTGAGAATAATGTCTTCCAGGTTCACACTGTTGTGCAATACTTTACAAGTTCTTCTTTAATGTTGTGTAATATTACACTGTGTGAATGTACCATAGCTTTTCTATCCATTCATTTATGGACACTTGCGCTGCTTCCATCTCTTTGGTACTGCAAATAATGCAGCAATAAACAGACGTGTTCATATATTTGAGTCATGGCTCTGGTTTCTTAGGGTATATTACCAACATAGAAATTGCTGGCTGGATCAAATGGTATTTCTATTTCCAACTCTTGGGGAAAGCATCTTCCATAGTGGTTATATAATTTTACATCCCCACCAACAGTGAATAAGAGTTCAAATCTCTCCACAATCTCACCAACATTTCTTCTTTATTGGCCTATTGAACTTTGCTATTGTTGCTGAATGAGATGGTATCTCATAGTTGTTCTGATTTGTATCTCGCTAACAATTAAGGATTTAGAACATGGTTTCCATATGTTTGTCATCTGAATTTCTGTTTTGGGGGAAGTTTCTTTTCATATCTTGTGTCCAATTTGCAACTATGTTGTTTATTTTTTCTTGTTGAGGTGCTGGAATATTCTATACAGTTTAGAATGAGTCCCTTATCAGATACTTCGTTGACAAATTTTTCTTTTCAAGTCTGTGGACTTCCTTTTGACTTTTTTGGAGAAGTTTTTTGATACGCATAGGGATTTACTTCTTAGAAAGTGCCATTCATCTATTTTATTCTCTCCCAGTTGTGGATTTCTCATTAAGCTTGAAACCCTGTTCATGCTGTAGATTAGGCATTCTAGAGTTATTCTTAGTTTTTCTCTGATCAATTTTATAGTCTTGTTTTATTCTGAGGTCTCTGATCCACCTTTGTTTAGTTTGGTGGGTTTTTAAAACATTTTATTCATTAGTTTGCTTACAAGGGTTGTATACATTGTGTCTCACACTATTCTTCATTCACATTGTGTTTTATACAATAATTTTTATGTATTATGCTTTATAAAATTAATGACCATTAGACCTTGCCCATTATTATACTGTCTTTTCACCCAAATATTTCTTATTTACTTCCCCTTCCTTCCATCAACCCACCAAACTGTGCAACCCTGTGGTTTCACTCCTACCCGTTCTCATCCCTATGCTCCTACCCGACCTCCCATCACTTGAGTTCCCATATATGTTTTAATAGTTATCCTTCTATTTTTTACAATAATGGTCTTATGCAATATTTGTTCTTATGAGACTGCATTAGTTCACTCAGCATAATGCTCTCCAGTCTTTCCCAAGTTATGTAGTATTTTTCAAAATCGTTGCTCTTAAGTGTAACATAGTATTCTATTGTGTGAATGTAGTACAGTTTCTCAATCCATTCTGTTGGAATTGGACATTTGGGCTGTTTCTGTCTTCTTGCAATCGTGAATAAAGCTGTTATGAACATGGGTGTACAAATTTCCGTTTGTGTCTCAATTATATTTTCCTTGTTGTATATTTCTAGTAGTGGACTAGTTGGCTTATATGGAGTTTCTATGATCAAGTTTTTGAGGAAATGCCAAACTGTCTTCCAGAGTGGTTGCACCACTTCAAAATTTCACCAACAGAGTATCAGAGTTCCTACCTCTCCACACCCTCGTCAACATTCATTGCTTGCTGTATTACTAAACTTCCCCACTGTTACTGAGATGAAATGGTATCTCACTATGGTTTTGATTTGCATCTTTCTTATTGCTAGAAACTTTGAGAAATTTTTTTTTTCATGTATCTGTTGGCCACTTGAATGTCTTCCTCTGTGAAAAGTCTTTCCATGTCTTTTGTCATTTTGTAATTGGGTTAACAGTCTTTCTTCTGGAGTTCCAGAAATATTCTGTAAACTTTTAAATGTTTGCTCCTAGTTGGTAGGCTTTCTTTTCATCCTGTTGAAAAAGTTTTTGATAAGCACAGAAATTTAATCTTTAGAAAGTCCCATTAATCAGTTTTATACTCTTTTGATTGTGCATTTCTGGCTGTATTTGGCAGTCTCTTTATACAATAGGCTAAACCTTCTAAGCTTGGTCCAAGAATGTCTTTTATGAACTTTATGATTTTAGACTTCATTCCCAAGACTCTGATTCACCTTGAGTTTATTTTTGTGCATGGTGTGAGATGTGGATCCTGTTTTAGCTTTCTGCAGGTAGCACTCTGGTTTTGCCAGCATCATATGTTGTAGAGGTTGTCATTTCCGCATTTGAGAGGTTTTATTTCCTTGTTGAATATCAGTTGACCATAGATAAATGGGTCCATTTCTGGGTTCTCAATTCTGTTCCTTTGGTCTATGTATCTGTCACTGTACCAGTACCATGCTGTTTTTCTTACTACCACCGTGTAGTAGGTTGGGAGGTCAGGACTCAACAAAAATCTGTTAGAACTAGTGGGCTAGTTTAATAGTGTTGCAAGATACAAGATCAATATTAAAAAAAAAATTCAGTGGGATTCCTCTACACTAACAAAGAAAATGCAGAGGAGGAAACTAAGAATGCAATACCATTTACAATAGCCAAAATAAATTGACATACTTGAGAGTGAATCTAACTAGAGACACAAAAGAACTATACAAAAACAAAACAAAGCAAAAACACAAACCAACACCAAACTGTAGAACATTTCTGCAAGACACAATGAAGGACTTAAATAAATGGAAAACTATTTCCTGTTCATTGATAGGAAGACTCAATATTGTGATGATGACAAACCTACCAAAACCAATCTACACGTTAAATGCAATTCCAATACAGATAACACCCTCATTTCCAAAGATATCGAAAGAGGAATTGTAAAATTACTTGGAGATGAAAGAGATCCCTAAAAAAGAGCTTCTGAAAAACAAAAATGAAGTAGAAGGCATACCATTTCCAACCCCTTGAATTAGTTTTCATGTGTGGTGTGATGTGTAGGTCTTAGGTAAGTTTTTTGCAAATAGCTTTCCAATTTTGCTAACACCATTTGTTAAAGAGGCTGAAACCTCTCACTTCAATGATTTTGTCTCTTGGTCAAAAATTCATTGATGAGTTGATTTCTGGGTTGTCCATTTTGTTACAATGATCTATGAGTCTTTTGCTTTACCAATACCATGCTGTCTTGACCACCAAGGCTTTGTAGGAGGATTTCAGATCAGAGAGGGTGAAGACTCCTACCTTGTTTTTCTTTTTTCATTTTTTGTGTTGTGTACCATTGAGTTACCTCTGTACAGCAATGCACAGACCAGTGCTATACCACCTAGAAGAATGTTTTGACAAAAAACCAATTTGAACCAGGCCTGAGGGCTGCAGATTAAAATAATCCACCTTGGGCTTGGTAGCATAACTTCCTGTTCACTAGGCCAATGCAGCTCTCTCTATGTTGTCATTATTATTGTTGATAGATGCCGTCGAATCATAGGTAACTCATAGCGACCCTATGAACGAAAGACCTGAGCACTGTGCATAGAGTTTCCGGAGGCAAGCCATTTTGGAATTGGATGCCACTCCTCTTTCCAAGCTTGTTTTAATTGGGAAGCTCCACCAAACACTGTCCACCATGGGTAACCATTATCACATTTGGCACATCAGTGTCACAGTGTTTAGCATCATATGGTGGATTAAATAATTTATTATTCTTTCCTCTCTTTTGATGTGTTTACTTATCGCCTCAATTGGTTTATCTACAAAATATCACTATTTTAAATATGTTAAATTTATTTTCCTGACTGATGAAACTCTTGTTGTAGTTGCTAATGTTGGGTGCCATCAAGTCAAGTCTGATTCAGAGGAAACTTATGTAAAAGAGACAACATCCTTGCCCAGTTTTGTGCCATCTTGTACAATCACTACTGTTAAAATAATTTTTTGCAGTCACTGTGTCAATCTATCTTGTTAAGGGTCTTCTGCTCCTTTACTGGCACTTCACCTTTTAAATAATTATGTTATTTTCTAGAAGTTGGTCCCTCCTGCTAACATATCCAAAGCATACAAAGAATCTCAGCATCTTTGGCTGCACATCTTTCAAGATAGATTTATTTGTTCTTTCGCAGTCCACTTTACAGTCAATACTCTTCACCAACACCACAATTCAAAGGCATCATTTTTCCTCCTTTATTCTTTGTCAAACTTTCACTCGTCTATTTAGCAACTGAAAATATTGGTTCAGCTATGCTTTAGTTTTTAAACTAGCATCCTTGCTCTTCAGCACTTTAAAGAGATCTTTGACAGAAGATTTGCCAAATGCAATATTATTTGATTTCTTAACTGCAATATGTCCTGCTCCTTCCATGGGTATTGGTGGCAGATCAAGCAAAGGTAAATCCTTCACACCTTTGTTCTTGTTTTTCTCCAACTATCAGGTATAGCTTATTAATCTAGTTATGAAGATTAAATAGTTTCCTGATGTTTAGGGATAATCCATACTGAAGGCTATACAGTCTTTGATTTTTTTTTTTTTTACTGT
>NW_006399760.1:15464920-15476572 GCF_000299155.1 Elephantulus edwardii | reverse complement strand
CATCTCACCCCAGTCAGAATAGCAAAATTTAACAGAACAGCAAGCAACAAATGCTGGTGAGGTTGTGGAGAAACTGGAACACTTATTCACTGTTGGTGGGAGTGTAAAATGGTGCAGCCACAGTAGAAGGCTGTATGGCCCTTTCTCAGAAAGTTGCAAATAGAGATATTCTTTATTAAGTATGTCACGTCTTCTTTATTTTGCCAAAGTAAGATAGTGTCAAATGCATAATGTTGGTTATTGGTAAGTCTTCCTCCAGACTTATTGCTGTTTTCTTCACATAGTTCAGCTTCTTGAAATATTTTGTTAGCATATGTATGCTTGTAATCAAGTGCTATCCAGGCTGCTCTTACAAAGAAGAAAACACTGTTCAAGTCCTGTGCCATCCTTACAATCTCTGCTGTGCTTGAACCCATTGTTAAAGCTACCATGTCAACTAATTATTATTCGAGTCTTTCCTGTTCTTACTGACTGAATATGATGCTTTTCTTCATGAGATGGTCTCTACTGATAACATAATGAAAATATATGAACATCCTTACATACAGTTCTATTTTATCCAATAAAAGTGGACATAGTACATAGTTTACAGGGATTTGAGTGGAATTATAATAATAAAATTAAATAATAAAGTGATGAAAAATATTAAAGTGATTTTTAAAAGTTAAGGATAGCACAATAGACCAGTTGGCAAAGTGGAGAAAGACTGTTATTAGGAGAGGATTTAAGGAAGGTTGATAGAAGAAAAGTGTTTCTTTCTTACTGCAAATATAGACCAGTTGGCAAAGTGGAGAAAGACTGTTATTAGGAGAGGATTTAAGGAAGGTTGATAGAAGAAAAGTGTTTTGTTCTTACTGCATACCCTAAACCAGTATAGAAATTGTAATTAATTTCACTTTTAAATGAGAAAATGAAAACTCATGGGTTTTAAACAGAGAATAAGAATATAAACTTATGATCCACATTTTTCCTGGTTCTAAAAATTTTTATTCATTTAATTTTTATTTCTTCTCATAATGACTAATTTTTTTTAAAAATAATTCCCAGATATAAAATGCCTCATGTATGCTCCGTATGCAGAGATGTATTTCAGTGGTAGGAAAAAGTCAGAACTAAATTTTGTTACGTACTATTGTCCTTTTGCTTTCATAAATTAAAAAAAAAAAACAGCCAACAAATTCATTAGTGGTGGTGATGGTGTTAATTGCCTTTGAGTCAAGTGTGACTCATAGCAACTCTACAAAAGACTTAATGCCTTTCTATAGTTGTTGTCATTTCTCCAAATTCATAGCTTCCAGAGGCATGTGGTTTAGGAAGTGGATGCCACTCCTGCTTCCAATCCTATTTTACAAGTGGGAGCTCGACCAAATAGTGTCCACATTTGGAAGTCATTCTAGTATTTAATAACCAAATGGTACAAGGTTCAGAATCACAGCAACCCAGGTCACTTCATACTACACATTGACAAAGACTGATGTACGCAGTGGAAGAGTGTTCCTTCAGATATAACAGCACAAGATTCACTTAGCCGTGGTTAAGTCAAGTGCTCATGAAGTCGAATACAACTGAGAGTAAGTTTGCATAAAAGACCTAAATTCCGTTCCATAACTAACATAATTTCTGTACAGAACTCTGCTCTGTAACTACCATCATTTCTGCACATTTATAGAGTTTAGAGAGTTTGTAGACTTTCCAGAGGCATCTAGTTTAGGAAGTGGATGCCACTCCTACTTCCCAGCATAAATCAATCTGCAAGGTCATCCAAACACTGTACATAATGGTTAACCACATTTGACAAGACTCTGGAACAGTGTTCAGCATAACAGTAACACCAAGTTGTTCAGTTTAGCAAATAGACAAAATTTTGTGGTGTCATTCAAGGAATATTCATTTGAAAATTAATAAATTTGGCCTGAAGGCCCTTTGGGATTTAAAAACCACATCTTTGATCAGACTTACACCCTGGGCAAAGACTCAAGGATACCAGCTCTTGGGGAAAAAGAGCAGTAATACACATCAAACATGACCCCAGAAATAACATGGCACCCCAAAAGTCCCTTTCCTTGCCCATAAGGACCACCATCCACAAGCAGCAAAAAGCCAAACTCATTATTAGGAAACAAAAATTTTACATAAGTCTGGTGTCACAATGAGTTAAATTTTAGTTTGATAACTGAGAGGTCAACATTTCTAATTTACCAGCCATCTCAGGTAGAAAGATGTAGCATTCTACGTCCATAAAGATTTACAGCCACAGAAACTCTGAGAGATAGTTATGTTATGTCCTATAGGATCACTAGGAGTCTGAATCAATTTGATGAAAGTTAATTCAATTGGGATAAGAGTCCATTAAATGCCCTGGTGGTATAGTGCTTAAGCGTTTGTCTGGTAACCAAAAAATGAGCAATCGGAATTCATCTTCTCCATAGAAGAAAGGTAAGACAGTCTTTTCCATAAAGATTTAAATCTTGGAAACCCTTTAGGGAAGTTCTGTTTTCTCCTACAACATCACTAAGAGTTGAAATAGACCCCACTGCAGTAGTAAGTCAATGAAATTCTAAACTGCTTTGGGGTTTTCATCTCTTTTGTGTGTAAAACCTCTTTAACCATATCTAACCCCTAGCTCATCAATAACACAGTGACTGTAACAATTGCCTTGAGCATATCAGAGATCACGAGAATGGCAAAAGATACGGCAAGATTCAGACCTGATTTTAATAGGGTCATTATGTGTTGTATTATACTCAATGGCACTTAACTACATCAATCTTTAGCAATTTGCATATTTTAGCATTTAGCAAAAATGTTCAAGAGAAATTGGAGATTAGAAATGTGTTCCTGTTAATTATCTACATTGTCCACCTAAATGCCATCTCTATTTGCCAGCTGTTTCCTTTTTCATGATAAGATGTTGCATCCACTGGGTCACTTAAGCCATTTACTACCATCAAAATGAAGTCACGTGATGAAGCTCAAAAATTATTTGTGGAAAAAACCACAGCAATTTCATTGGAAAAGAAGGAGATGTTTAAAATAAATGTTCCAGGTGTGAAAGTCAGATGCTGTAGCAGGTGCAAATTCCCACCTCAATTTTTAAGTTTGTAAACTTGACAAGGACCCGGAAAGAAGTTTCTATATGATGAGATTAACCATCTTTGAAATGAATCAAAGGCATTGCTCTGTGTTTTTGGCAGCTTTGCAGGCAAAACAGTATAATTTATAGAAGGGAAACAGAATGTACAATTGATTTAATAGCGTAGTAGAATCCATGAAGAGAATATCTTTAATATAGAAGTTATGAGTTTCTATTTTGTAAATGCAGTGAAGACAAATGAGTATAGAACTTAAATCTCTAAACTGTGCAAGACCTGGGAGGTCTACCTTCTCATGTGGAAAGTGTTGAGATAAGGTTGGACAACTTTAACTAAACACACACATAAGTGAGGAAACTAATAAAAGGTAATTTATGTTTTATGGGCATCACTTCTAAGAATTTTGCCCATGATCACTTAATTGATTTTTTTTTCTTTGTTCCTCACTAGATACTATGTTTTTGCTTGCACTTGCTAGGGCCATACCTGTCTGGATTGTTTCTCCTTAGATTTTAATGCTTGAGTAAAGTTTAGTCCAAAGATTCCTTGTAGTGAGGAAAGAATAGCATAGGAGAAGCATAAACATCATTACTTCATCCCTGAGTTACTTATGAAAATAAAAAAGAATACTCATGAAATGACTTTGATTTTACTACCTGAACTTGAATAAAGAAAAAAAGAAATCTTGCAAAAGAAGATTGTTGCTGAAGGATAGGAAGACCCTTAAGGAGACAAATTGACATATGCAGCACAACAATGGTATTCAGCATGGCAGAGATTGTGATGATGAAGCAATATAAGACAAGATTTCAATTCTGTTGTTCATTAGCTCACTGTAAATCATAACGTGACAGCATCTAATTCAGTGACAGACAAAGCAGAATCTAAAAAACACTAGAAACCTATTCTAGGACTGACCTATGAAAAATTTTTGCTGTTGTTGTTAAGTCAAGTTGCTTGCGACTCATAGCAACCCTATGTACAACAGCCGTAAATCCTGCTCTATCCTGTGCCAATCTCACTGCCTATGACACACCCATCCTGATTACGCCAGTCACTGAATCAATCCACCTCATAGAGGGTTTTCCCCTTCTGCACCGTCCCTCCACCCTCCCAAGCATTATGTTTCTCTCCAAGGACCTCTCCCTTCTTACAACATGTCCAAAGTATGTCAGACGAAGCCTCAGAATCCTTGCGTCCAAGGAGTAGCCTGGTTTAACCCTCTCTAGGATGAATGTGTTTTCTTGGCAGTCCAGGGTACATTCAATACACTTCTCCAGCACCACAGCTCAAAGGCATCAATTCTCCTTCTATCCTCCTTATTCATTATCCAACTCTCTGATGTATAACAAGTGATTGCAAAGACCATAGCCTATATCAGATGCACCTTAGTCTCCAGAGTGACACCATTGTTCTTCAGTACCCTGGAGAGGTCCCTAACAGCAGACTTTCCCATCGTAATGCATTTTTTTGATTTCCTGGCTACTGGTGCCAAGAGTGTTGACCGTGGAGTCAAGCAGACTAAAGTTGTTAACAATCTCAGTCTCTTTGCCATCCATCCTGATTCTGCCAATTGGTCCAGTGGTGAGAATCTTTGTTTTCTTGACATTGAGCTTCAATCCATATTGAAGGCTGCAGTCCTTGATCTTCTGCAGCAAGCATTTCAGGTTCTCCTCAGTTTCAGCAAGCAGAGTTGTGCCATCTGCATAATGCAGATTGTTAATAGATCTTCCACCAATCCTAATGCTACACTTCTCCTCATAGAGCCCAGAAAGCAGTTTAAAAAATGTTTTATATTGGTTTGCATACAAAATTGAGATACATTATGTTTCACACCTCTTCATTCACATTGTGTTTCATACAATTGTCCCCATACATTGTATTTTATAAAATCAATCCCCACTAAACTATGCCCACTATTACTCCATATTTCCAGGTCCCCTCAGGACATTGCCCATTTCCTTTCTCCCCTCTATTCCCCCCATCAATTGTGTGACTTTGTGATTTCCCCCTGCCAATCCTCACTCTCCTGCTCCTACCCTTTCCCTCCTTTGACCCCCATACACATTTTACTGGTTATCCTTTTAATTTTAAAATAGTATTCTTATGCAGTATTGTCCTTAAGAGACTTAGTTCCTTAAGAGTCCTTAAGAGTTAGTTAGCTCAACACAATGCTCTCCAGTATCTCCCAAGTTGTATAGTGATTTTTTAAACCTTTGTTTCTGCGTGTTGCATAATATTCCAGCATATGAATGTATCATAATTTCTCAACTCTTTAGTTTGTGGTTGTACATTTGGGCTTTTTCCATGTTCTTGAGATTGCAAATAATGCTACTATGAACATAGGTGTACAAATCTCCATTTGTTTCTCAATTCTAATTTCCTTGGGCTATATTCCTAGCCATGGAATAGCGGGGTCATATGGAATTTCTATGTTTGGCTTTTTGAGGAAAGACCAAACTGTCTTCCAGAGTGGTGAACCATTTTGCATTCCCATCAACAGTGTATGAATGTTTCAATCTCTCCAGATCCTCTTGAACATTTATTGCTTACTGTGCTGTTAAACGTTGCCACTGTTACTGAGGTGAGATGGTATCTCACTGTGATTTTGATTTGCATCTCTCTTATCCCAGTGATTTTCTTCATATGTCTGTTGGTCATACAAATGTGTAGAAAATATTTTTTGTCCTATAATGACTACAAAATAATTCTTCTGTTTTATCTTTTATAGGGTCGCTATGAGTTGCAAGCTACTCGACGGCACATAACAACAACAACAACAACATACTACTGAAAACCTAATGAACACCAGATCAGAGTCTTTCCCTCTCTTAGACCATATGCAGGATCACCAATGTGCTTGGACCCATTATTGCAGTTACTGTTTCAGTCTATTTCACTCTATCTTGCCGAGGGTCTTTTTCTTTTCTGGCATTTTTTCTTAAGAACTGTCTCCTCCTGACACCATGCCCAAAGTATAGTAACATTGGAGAGCTTATTATGTAACTCACATTCATTAAACACTACTGAAAACCCAGAATGAAGTTGAGTAGTTTTCATGACATGAAAAATATGTGAAAGATTCATTGTAATTACCCATGTTTTTGCACATGGAGAAACTGAGGCTCAATTGTGATATGCATAGCTAAAAAGCTGTAAGAGAAGGGCTGAGGTGTGAATTATAATTAAGGCTTAAATTATAAAAATAGCACAAGTGTAAAAATTTTAAAACAATTCAAAAGTTGATTTTAACATTTCAAGATAAAGTCAGTACTTTGCCACAGCAAAATCATCTCTTGAGGAAGATATACTCCAAACTTCTGTTCCTTCCTGAAAAACTGTCTTATTTTTAATCTTAAACAGATAGAAATCCTAGAATTTATGACAATCTCAAATTAATCTGAAATTCCTCCCACAGTTGCATCACACTACGAATACTGACTGAGAATAAGTATAGGTATGAAAATACGTAAAGTTGACGGTGCTATTAATCAGGTATGATCTCTCAAAGCATCATAAATTTCAATGATCAATGCCAAGACTCATTTTGATGACTTGGGGACTAAATCCATGGATCAGCTTGACAGAGACAAATAGGAACCTAACTAGGGACGTGATAGTCTGATAGGGGTGGGAGCTACTTGTTAGATTTTCAGACATGTCATTTGTGAAAGATGACTAGGTAATTTAAAATTCTACCTGCTTCTCATCTCTGATCCCTTAGGTTTTTAAGTGGAATTTTGTGTCTTTCCTTGCAGGTTTTGTTTACTTTCATTGCAATAAAAATATTAACATTCAAGTAATTATTATTCAAAACCTATGTTATTGCTTCCAGAATTCCAATGAATTAGAATTAAAGGCAATGAAAATATATTACCCATTTATTTTTTGTGAATATATAATTCTACTTAGATTTAATGGGGACTTTAGGAAGCATATTCAAAGAAATTGTTATTCTGACAATGACTACTATTGCTAACTAAAATTAAAACTTTAATGACATTATGAGCAAAATTGTTATTTGTATTTTATAAGTATAACACAAATCTTTTATGTTTACAAATGTAAGTTTTTAAAAAATCTTTTTCTTCCAAAGTTACAGGGTATATATAACTCAGTTTCCTCATTATATTTAACATTCATCAGAGTATGAGTCAGTATTTGTTTAGGAGAAGGAAAGTAACCTTACAAGTCTTTAATACATATAATTAAATTAAATGTATCAATAGAGAATAAAAGAAAGGAATGCCAGAAGGATGTCTATTTACACTTTATTGACTAGTCAATGGCATTTGTTTGTGTGGATCATAATAAGTTGTGAGTACTTTGAGAAGAATGGGAATCCCAGAACACTTTTCTTAATCATGCTCATATGAAACCTTTATCTAGACCAGAAGGCTGTTGTCCAGAGAGGGGGACAATGTGGTTAAAACTAAGAAAAGTGCATCTTAGGGAAGTATCTTCTCTCCATATCTATTCAATCTTATTGTAGAGCAAATAATTTGGGAAGCTAGACTCTATGAAGAAGAATGTGGCATCAGATTCAAAAGAAGGCTTTTCAAAATCTGCAATATGGGCTTTGCTGTGTGGTCACTGAGCTGGGCACTTGCAGTGCGTGTTCTGCATTATGGGCAGTGGCAGCAGAGGTGGCAGCGCC
Source organism: Elephantulus edwardii (assembly GCF_000299155.1). Classification (NCBI taxonomy): domain Eukaryota; kingdom Metazoa; phylum Chordata; class Mammalia; order Macroscelidea; family Macroscelididae; genus Elephantulus; species Elephantulus edwardii. The sequence goes on along the minus strand of NW_006399760.1, from coordinate 15,468,823 downwards.
TGCAGGCCGAGTAACCAGCTTTTCCTTCTTCCTTCTCCCCCCTTGAAGCCCTCAACTTGAAGAGTTCAGAAACCAGGCTCAGAGTCTTAGAAGATGCGGCAAAGCCCTAGTTTTGAAGATATATAAGCCATCTTAATAAATGCTTTCCAAAATTTTTCAAAGGAAGATTGTGAAGAAACCAGTAGGACGACAAATGCTGTTATTGTAATGAACCAAAAGTTACATCTTTAGGGAACTGGATGACTATTCCAGTCCTTAACAGAATGTTTCATTATCTCTGCTAAGCATGCAAAATTTTTTTTTTAAAAAAAAAAAGAAGACAACGTCATTGTAAAGGCAAGAAGCACATGATGAAAATTTTAACATTGCTCTTCCTATTTCACAATAATTATATAAAAATACATGCTTGGGTACATGACACTTACTAGGCAATACAATCTTTTAGATAGGAACAAACCAAAACAAAGATCCTGTGATACGCAGATAATATAACTTTGTTTTCCAAAAGCAAGGAGGACCTGAGGTGCTCACTGTAGAAGGTAAAAGATTAAAACCTACAGTATAGATTAAATCTCAACATCAAGAATATAAAAATCCACAACCCTAAGGATTCATGATGGATGAAGAGAAGGCTGAAGTGGTTAACAATGTTTTCTTACCTTAATCTCTGGGCAAAAAGGGTCAAATTAAAAAGCAATAAACAAATGAAAAACAACATGTTTTGTTGGGGAAATGTTCAGTCAAGTACTTTTCCAAGGTCCTGAAGATAAGCAATTTCATTTTAGGGACTAAGGTGTGCCTAAATTAAACCATGTTGGGTTGGCTATTTTTTTCCTCCCCATTTGTTTCCTATGTATCTGGAAGCTGAAAATTGACTAAGGATGAGAGAAGAATCAATGCCTTTGAGTTATGGAGTTAGAGAAGAGTATGATATATTTCATGGACTGCCAAAAGAACAAATGAATATCTTGGGGAAGGTTTGGTCAGGACGCTCCTTAAAGGGAATCATGGTGAAATTCTTTGGGCACATTGCTAAGAAAGGTTAGTCCCTGGGAAAGGTCATCATGCTTGGCAGGGTTGGGGGTAAGTGAAAGAGAGGAAGACCCTCAACAAGCTAGATTGAAACTGTGGCTGGGCAGTGGGCTGACGTCTAGCAGGCACAGTGAGGATGACTCAGGTTAGGGCAGGGTTCAGGTCAGCTGTTCATAGGGTCACTTTGAGTCACGCTCAACTTGATGGTTTCTAACAATAGCAATCTTTAGTCGGAGAAGTTGAAGAATCAAAGACGGTAAGCAGTCACTAATTGAGGAAGCCTGAGCTGTCTCAACTGCATGTTCTTATTGTTTGCCATCAAGTCAGACCTGACACATAGCTTACTCTCCAGTAGGTTATCAGAGGCAGTAGATCACACGGAAGGAGATTGTCCATCCTTCTTCTAGACTATAGGACCTAAGTGGATGCTTTGTAAAAGTCTCTCTAAAGTTGATGAAGTCTTCATATCTCTACCTAAGATGTCTTTTTGGCATCTGTTGCCAATGAGTAATGCCATTTTATTTCCTTTCACCTTTAAAATAAATTAAAACTCAAACTCACTGCCATCAGGTGAGTTTCAACTCATAGTGATCCTCCCTCAGTTTCCAATGCTGGAAATCTTAATGGGAGGAAACTGCTCATCTTTCTCCCTCTCAAGCCATTAGTAAATATGAACCACTGATGTTGTATGAATTTTAAGTTAGCAGCCCAACTCATGACTATAATCTAACCAAAAGTCATACAGGGAAGATAATTTTGAGGAATCCTATAACACAGTGATTCCACATCTAACCTAAAAGATGCCATCTCCAGTGGTACAAATCCACCAATGTCTCCCAGGAAAATAATGGACAATCTTCTCCTATTATAATTTAAAGTCTTGGAAACCTGATAGTGCTTCTCTGTGATTGAGCCTAACCTGGTAACAATGAATGAGTTTCTACAGGGCAGAGAAGATCAAAGAAAGCGATAGCAGTGATGCCTAACTGACACAAATTAATTCCTCTAAGTCTACCTGCATTTCTTTTTATAAATTCTCATTCTCTGTTTCCTATATATACAACATGGCCCAAACCAGAAACTCCATTATGGTTTGACATGGATTCTATTGTATCTGCTTAGAATATGTGTATACTTGATTGGGCTGTGATTCTTGGTAGTTTGGTAGTCTTGTTATGGTGTAATTAGCAGTTATGTAACAATGCAATCAATCTCATGATACATTCTTACATGGTCAAACATTTGTAAGGCATTGGGGTTGGTTTTAGGATCTTATTCAGATCACAGTAATGATACAATGTAAGGTAGAATCACTTGGATATGTCCTGCATTACTTTTTCTTTTATAGGAGAAAAAAGTGAACAGAGAAGGACCTACTACCACCAAAGAAATAAAAACCAGAAGCAGAACATATCCTTTGGATCCAGGGCCCTTGCACTGAGACTTTCTAACTCATTCAGTCAGTTCTGATTCATAGTGACCTTTTTAGGGTTTCTGAGCCTGTAAATGCTAACAAAAGGAGCATGTCCATTCTTTTCCCACAGAGCTGCAAGTGGATTTAAACTTCCAAAGGTGCATGGTCCTTGGAATAACACACAACTCTGTATGTGCTACATCATCAGGGCTCACCAGGAACCCCCTAATTCCCAAGTAAAGACTGATACCAAAACATGGAGATCTCAATGTGTCAGAAAGTCAGATATTTGGCAAAGATCAACCCTTGCCTTAGGGTTAGTACTCTGAATTTGGACTTATATTTCCTAAACTCCAGTTCTCTGATGCATAGCAATTAATTAGAAGAGTATGGCCTGGATTAGGTGCACCTTCATCTCTAGGCTGACATCAGTGCTTCTCAGAACCTCTGGAGAGGTTCCTGAAAGCAGATTTTCCAAGTGCAATTTGTCTTTTAATTTCCTGATTGCTGGCGCCAAGAGAGTTGATTATGGAGCCAAGCAAGCTGTAACTGTTAACAACCTCAGTCACTTCTTCTAACATGGTGCTGCCAATTGACCCAGTGGTAAGCATCTTAATCTTTTTAATGTTGATCTTCAATCCATATTGAAGACTACAGTCCTTGACCCTTTGCAGCAAGCCCTTCAGGTTCTCCTCACTATCAGCAAGCAAGGTTGTGACAGAAGAAGAGTTGATGCCTTCGAGTTGTGGTGCTGGAGAAGAGTCTTGAACATACCATGGGTTGCCAAGAACACAAATAGGTCTGTCTTGGAGTGGGTGAAACCAATTTATCCTTGGATGTTAGGATTCTGAAGCTCCATCTCATATATTTAGGGTGTGTGGTCGGGAGGGACTGATCCCTGGAGAAGGACATCATGCTCAGAAGGGCGGGGGAATGGTGTGGGAGAAGACGAGATGGATTGATGTAATAACTGAAACAATGTGGGTTGGTGTGTTGGAGTCAGTGAGACTGGACCAGGACAGAGCAGGCTTCAGAGCAGCTGTATATAGGGTCACTATGGGTCTCAGGCAACTGGACAGCACATAATAACAAAAACAACAAAACAATAATCTCTTAAACTCTGAGAGAAAGAATTTGGTAAAGCCATCTACCTGTGCTACTATTGTTACAGAAGCATTAGAAAATGAAACAATGTTTTAACATAATGCACATAAACAGATATCCCTTAACTGCACTGGAGGAGATTGCTCATCATTTTCCTGCTGGTGGATTTGAAGTGAGAGCCTTTAAAATTGAAGCACAGTTTACCACTAAATCACCAGAGCTCCCTAGTATCTGAAGTACTGATAGTCAATCCCACTTTCATATTCTATAACTCTAAGGCTAAATACAGGGTTAAAATTATGAAGATACCTCATGTTAGAAAGAGTAGGGCAGGAATGGGCACCCATGGTGGA
>NW_006399760.1:15455670-15463755 GCF_000299155.1 Elephantulus edwardii | reverse complement strand
GCGTATGATTAAGAGTCAATGTCCATGTAGGGAAAAGCTCAAACTGTATTGAAGACATTGGCAGGAAAAGAAAGACCCAGGAATGATGGGATACAGATTGATATGCTTTAACTAAAGATGCATTACCTTACCACACATGCTTACCAGTTTTGTGCCAGGAATGTTGGAAGACATTTACACAGCCAACCGGGAGAGATCCTTATTTGCTCCCATTCCCAAGAAAGATGATCCAACAGAATGTGGACATTATCGAACAATATTACTAAGAGCACATGCAAGTAAAATTTTGCTGCAGATTATAAAAAAAAAACAACTCAAACTAGTACAAAGAACTGCCAGAAGTTCATGCTAAATTTAAAAATGGCTGTGGCACAAGGGATATCATTGCTGATGTCAGACAGGTCCTGGTTGAAAGCAGAGAATATCAGAAGGATGCCTATTTGTATTTATTTGCTATACAGAGGCATTTAGCTGTGTGGATCATGACAAAAAGGTAACACTGAGACGTATGAGATTATCAGAACATTTAATTTTTCTCATACAAAACCTACACCAAGACTAAGAAGCTGTTGTCTGAACAGAGCAAGGGAATACTGCATGGTTTAGAGAACATTGTGCTGAGTGAAAAGAAAATACCTCAGTCTCATTATGAAAAATACCACATAAGATCACTGTCGTAAAAATAGATGGGTAGCTGGTTGATGTGTATGAAAGTCCAAAGGGGAGAAAACATTTGTGATAAGGGAAGAGAGTATGAGGATGGGAGAAAATCACTGAGATGGCAGTTTCATGAGTGGAGAAAGAAGGTGAAGCAATTAGGAAAGAGCCAATTAGGACCTGGAAAGATGGGGTGAGAGTGAGCATAGGTCAATGATGATTATAAAACACAATGTATAAGAATGATTGAAATACAATGTGACTGAAAGAATTGCATGAAACACAATGTACATGAATGAAACAATGTATTTGAATTTTATAAGCAAATCAATATAAAATTAAAAAGTATAAAAAGAAATTAAGGTATGTATTGAATTGGGTAAATCTGCTGACAGCACTTCTTCGAAGGACTGAGGACAATGATGTCAATTTAAAGACTGAGGAGTGCCTGATTCAGACCAGGTATACTTCAATTATTTCTTATGTATCTAAGAGCTGAACAATGAATAAGGATGACAGAAGATGAATTTATGCCTTTGAGCTGTGGTGCTGGAGAAGAGTACTGAGTATCTATGGACTACACAGAGTATCTATGAACTACAAAAAAACCAGAGAGGTATGTCTTACCAAAGGTACATCCAGAGTGCTCCTAACAGGCAAGGATGCCTGACTTTGTCTCACATAGTTTGGGCATGTTGATAAAAGGAGGTTTTTCTTGGAAAGGGACATCATATTTGGAAAGGTGAAGGTCAGTAAGAGAGAAGAAGACCCTCAACCGTATGGACTGAACCAGCGACTGCAGAAATGAGCTTAGGTACGTTGGAGATGATAAAGATGGTGCAAGACAGACTTCAGGTCTATTGTTTGTAGGTGTGCCGTGGGTCATGCTCGACTCTACAGCAAATAACAACAACAATGATCTCCACTCCTGGAATGAGGATAACTAGTAATACTCCAATTTGGACTGGAATCTATTCTACATTACAAGTCAGAAAAGGCTAGAAAGTTTCGAGTCACTATTTGTCTCTCTGATATTTGCACATCTGAATTAATACAGGAACAGATGGACAGATGCTTAGAACAGTTCTAGGTGCTTAAGACTCTGGAAAAGTAGAATTCTTAACTCTTCTTCCTATGAAATCCATCCAGTTAACAGAATCCAATATCTAATTGGAAAAAAACTTAATATTATGGCAGAAAATGCAAAGTATTCTTTGAAATCAGATCAGATAAGTCAAGTTAAGGCACTGATTTGCTGAGCAGAGATGTATTGTAATAAAATAAATATTTGTTCTATCACTTTAATTTTTAACTTTTGACTTTTAGTTTCAGCATAAAAAAAGTAGTAACAACAACGGCTATTTTATAAACTTTCTGTGAGAATTAATGTCTCAAGAGAGTTGCTGCCAATATATGTGTTGAATTTTTAAAATATTAATCTTTATTCATTTTATTCTGCAGGTGCATACTAGATGTTCTTGAGCAGAGAAATATTTTTCATAAAGTCCTCAAAATAAGTAATAAATGAATTAATGATAGCCTCTGGGCTCTACAATGAAAATCAGTGTTAATTTGTCTTAAATAAGTAACTAGGTAATTTATATGTACACAGGTGACACAACCCTGCTTGCTGAAACTGAGGAGGACCTGAAGCGCTTGCTGCAGAGGGTCATGGACTGCAACCTTCAATATGCACTGAGGCTCAATTTCAAGAAGACAAAGATTCTCACCACTGGACTAATTAGCAGAATCAGGATGGATAGTGAAGAGATTGAGATTGTTCACAGCTTTAGTTTGCTTGTTGTCACAGTCAACACTCTTGGCACCAGTAGCCAGGAAATTAAAAGACGTATTGCAATGGGAAAGTCTGCTCTTAGGGACTTCTCCAAGTTCTGAAGAGCAATGATGTCTCTCTGGAGACTAAGGTGTGTCTGATACAGGCCATCATTTTGCTATCACTTGTTATGCATCAGAGAGTTGGACAATGACTATAGAGGATAGAAGGAGAATTGATGCCTTTGAGCTGTGGTACTGGAGAAGAGTATTGAGGGTACCATGGACTGCTAAGATAATAAACATATTCATCCTGGAGAGGGTTAAACCAGGCAGCTCCTTGGAGGCAAGGATTCTGAGGCTTCGTCTGACATACTTTGGACATGTTGTAAGGATAGACCAGTTCTTGGAGAGGGACATCATGGTTGGGATAGTGGAGGGACAGCGCAGGAGGGGAAGTCCTTCTATGAGGAGGTGGACTGTTTCAGTGACTGCAGTAATCGGGATGGGCATGTTGGAGACAGTGCTATTGGCACAGGACAGAGCAGAGTTTAGGGCTGTTGTACATAGGGTCGCCATGAGTCACTAGCTATTCAATGACACATAATAACAACCTGGGAGAAGCAGATTTTTTTTTCTGTTTCTAAAGGGAAAGGAGAATGCTGACCTCCTTTGTTAGTACTTTCTGCTCTATGATCCTGATCCTAAACCCAGAACTTGGGTGTATAAAGAAAATATCTCCAGCAATCAAATCGATGTGTGTCTTCAATGATGGGTCTTCATCCCCCATGAAATAGAAACACCTCACTCTACCTGACTTGTAAATGCAGAACTCCATTTCCTCAGTACCCTAGGGCTTACCTTAGGGAAGAAGTCTTCACTGTAACCATTTGGTCCTCTTCGGAAAATAAGAATAGCTTTAATTTCCTTTTGGATCAGAACAATTAACTAGACAAATTCAAATCTAACTTGGTTTACAAAGCTCAGGAGGCTAGGGTTTTATGAGGATTATTGAGTAATCCAGGGGAGTTTCATTTTCCTATAAACTCAAACTCATTTCCATAGAGTTAGGATTGACTCATACCTGACCTTCCAGTGGATTTTTGTAAGGATATAAATTGTAGAAAGAGATTGCCCCTCTTCTTTTCCCCCCATTTGGGTCACTGGTGGATTCGAATCACCAGAGAAGTAGTATGTTTGATTTGTTGTTTTTGTTGGCTGCCTTTGGGTCAAGTATGACTCATAGCAACATGTGAACAACAGATCTGAATCCTTTTCTGTCTTGTGCCACCCTCACAAGATCTGACACACTCAAGCCCATTGCTGCAGTCACTGTTGTCAGTCCACCTAGCTGAGGGTCTTCTTCTCTTTACCATCCCTCCACCTTCTCCAACATGATGTTCCTCTCCAAAGAATAGGCTTTCCTAGGAACAGACACAAAGAATGATAGGTGAAGCTTTGTTGTCTCTACCTCCAAGAAGCATTCTGGCTGCACCTTCTTCAAGACATACCTGTTGGTCCTTTTGACAGAACACGGAATATTCAGTACTCTTTTCTAACATCACAGTTTAAAGGCATCAGTTCTTCTGTCATTCTCATGTATTCTCCAGGTCTCAGTAGCAAAGCAAGTGATTGAAAAGACTATAGTCTGACTAAAATATACGTTAATCCTGAAACTTAATTATAAATTGTGGCTCATCACAAAAAGTTTTGGAAAGTATGTGAATAGCATGTTCACTTCATAGGGTATCATCATTGACCAAAAGATTTTATGCATTTATGTACATGTATCATTACTATTGTGTACTATTGAGTCAGAACAAACCCATAACTGAATCTTTAGCTGGTTATGTCATTTTTCAAATGAAAAAGTGACTACCTTTCCCAATACTTTCCAATAACAGACACTTCCATCATTCAAATCCCAAGTTACAATCCTTTCTTTCTAGCAATGTCGTTAACTAAGCAGTTTGCAAATTTATTTTTAGCAGCCCTCAACAATGCCTAGGAAGAGGTGACATGTACCCCTGCCGAAGGGAAGTAGCTGCAAGATGTTTTCTTCTGAATTTAACTGGAAAGTCATGGAGCTTTAGAAATCCTTTCTGGACAACATGAACTATAACAGGAAAATAGTCCAACATAAGTATCCAATGGGAACAAAGGACATCAGTCAGGAGGCTATTGTCTCCCTAAGTATGTTCCAAATTGGAAATGGCAACTTGTTTTCTTCTTCATATAATAGTTCTCTAATAAATTGTTTTCTCCTGCTGTATGTTGCTCTCTTGAGAATTAGGTTATTTAGGGATAAAGAATAACTTGTGTTTGTGAAAAGAATGGGCATAAGATAGAGAGCTCCCTGTCCAGAAAGAGAAAATGGAAAAGTGTACAAGGGTTATGATATGTTGAAAAGCTGATATGGTGGTGTTTGGTTTTTTTTGTTTGTTTGTTTTCTGTGTGCATAAGTGTGTGTGTGTGTGTGTGTGTGTGTGTGCGCACGCGTACACGCGCACCTTCAAATCATATCTGACTGGTACAGGAGGAGATTGTTCCTCCTTCTCCAGTATATCATCTGGTGGATTTGAACCATGTGCCTCTGCGATTGCAGTGCAGCTTCTTGCCTCTAGGTGATTAGAGTGCAAAATTCCATTTGTTGTGATTTTGTTACTTGTTATTGATAAATGCAATTGAATTGACTATGGCTGGTAGTAACTCTATGAACAGCAGGTCAAGACCCATCCTAGGGAATCCTCATAATCTCTGCCATGCTCAACTCCACTGTTGCAGTCACTGTGTGTGTGTGTGTGTGTGTATAAGTATATATATATATATATATATATATATATATATATATATACTGTTAAAACATTGACAGTGTATTTTAGTGAATAACTTAGTTTGCTAAGAGTCATTTGTGGACTACTTGATATTAAACTTATCTCAGAGATACTGGATAGGGCATGTAAGCCTTTAACAAGCTTTGTTGCTATGGAAGGTTGGCAATGGAATCTACCCAGAGGTAGTTTAAAAGAATATTCTGGCAATCTACTTCCAGCTGTCCTGAATAATTTTATTTTAAGAATGTACAAGGAAAAACTCTGATTTAGCTGTGCAAAGCTTGTTTAGTTTATTGCAAGGTAGTCATGGCAAAGCATGCAAATAAGACCTTGAGATATTCACTTAGCTATGGAGAATCACAATTAAGAAATAGAAAATTAACATAAATAGAAGATCCAACATCTTTATCTTTCAGGTGTTACATTTAACAACTGATTTCAGAGAGAAAATTTGACCAAACTCAGCACTTTGAGATGTCTCTTTATGGTAGGATTCCAAGTCAGTTGTTGGGAGCAGTATCTCAGAGGGCTCTCCATTTTCACAGAGAGAATCAAGAAGAGCTTGTGTCCCTGCTGTCTCCTGGAATGAACAGAATAGAACTCCACAGAGTTGTTGATTTCCACATGTGTTGTTATGCTTAGATATAATTGATATGTTATATGTCAATTTACAGAGATTTTAATTACTGACATTTAGGGAATGTTTTTATTCTTGTTTAATATTTATGTTTCAAGGCCAAGTTAATTTAAAAGGATTAGAACTGTTTAGTGACATACTTACACTATCCTTATTTATAGAAATTTGATTCATGTCAAATTTCATTTCATGGAATTCAGGGGCAAAGCTCAATTTAGAGAAGTTATTCACCAAGTACTTTATCTATTTCTAAAGTTAGAATAACTATTGACTAACAGTTAATAGTTAAAGAATATGATGAAAGTGTGCATTGCTCAGAGGCTCTACTGGAGAAGGAGGGACAAACTCCTTCTGTACCAATCAGATCTGATTTGATGGTGCATCCATATAAATTAATAAAATTTTAAAAAAATTATTTAAAAAGTGTGCATTGTTTCTCCTTTTTAAGTTTAGAGGTTCACTATTTGTAACTTCACCAACTATCATGACGCTGCTAATAGGCCCAGTGGTGAGAATCTTTGTTTTCTTGGTGTTGAGCTTCAATCCATATTGAAGGATGCAGTCCTTGATCTTCTGCAGCAAGTGCTTCAGGTCCCCCTCAGTTTCAGCAAGCAGGGTTGGGTCATCTGCATTACGCAGATGGTTGCTAAATATACCTTTAATCCTGATGTCACATTTCTCCTCATAGAGCACAGAATCCCAGATAATTTGTTCTGCATATAGATTGAAAGATATGGAAATAGGACACAGCCTCAGCACATACTCTTCCCAATTTCAAACCATGCAGTGTTTCTTTGCTCTGTTCTGTGACTGCCTCCTGCTCCAAGTATACATTTCATATAAGCCAAATCAAGAGTTCTGGGATTCCCATTCCTCTCAGAGTGAGCCACAGTTTGTTGTGATTTACATTGTCAAATGCCTTTACATAGTCAATGAAACACTGATAGACACTTTCTAGTTCTCTCTGCTTTCAGCCAAGATCCATCTATCTCTAGCTATAATATCCCTAGTACCATGATATCTTCTAAATCCAGCCTGTACATCTGGCAGTTCTCTGTTGATATGTTCCAGTCATTTTTGCATAATCTTCAGGAGAATCTTGCTTGCATGTGATATCAATACTATTGTTCGATAATGTCTGTACTCTGTCGAATCACTTTCTTTGTAATGGGAAGAAATACAGATCTCTTCCAGTCAGTTGGTGAAGAGATTGAGGTTGTTAACAGTTTTATTTTGTTTGGTTCTACAATCAACACGTTGGTACCATCAGCCAGGAAATTAAAATGCAAATTGCATTGGGAAAGTCTGCTGTCGGAGACCTGTCCAAAGTGCAGAAGAATAATAATGCCAGTCTGGAGATTAAAGTGCTCCTGATACAGACTATGGTCTTTGCAGTTACTTGCTATGAATCAGAAAGGTGGACAATGACTAGGGATGATAGATGGAGAATTAATACCTTCGAGCTGTGGTGTTGAAGATGAGTATTGAATATACCATGGACTACTAGGTGAACAAAAAAGTTCATCCTGGAGAGGGAGAAGCCAGGATGCTCCTTGGAGTAAAGGATTCTGAAGCTTCGTCTGACATATTTTGGACATGTTACAAGCCGGGATCAGTCTTTTGGAGAGGGACGTCATGCTTGGGAGGATACAGTGACAGAGAAGGAAAGGAAGACCCTTGATGAGATGAATTGATTCAGTGACTTGGGTAATGGGGTAGATGTATCAGAGACAATAAGATTGGTACAGGCTAGAGCAGAGTTTAGGGCTGTTGTGCATAGGGTCAATATGCGTCACAGGTGACTAGCTGGCACATAACAATCATAATTTGTAACTTGACACTCTGAGTGACTAATAAATAGGTGTCTCAAAGAATTAGGAATATATTTCTAACACTTTTGAAAGAATTAGGAAAATATCCACAACAAACATCACAGACAAACACAGAATTGGTGATTTAAGAATATCATAAGAAGTATGTAGAAAAATAGCCATCAGGAAATGGGCAAAACTCACTTCTAGTTTGACACACATAAGAGGTTTCTATGAGTTACAATCCCTTCCACTGTGGGTAAGTTGGTTTTCATCCTGAATACTTTCCATAGCTTTTCAAAATAAGAATTTTTCTCTATGGGAGTTTAAGAGAAAATCGTGATTAGTATTGGTTTTTATTTACTATATATAT
>NW_006399760.1:15447632-15455570 GCF_000299155.1 Elephantulus edwardii | reverse complement strand
CAACCCTGGAAAATCTTTAGTAAAAGACCAAAGACTAGTAAGCTCCAGAGTGAAACCTGAGTATCAAATTATTTTTCTAAATAAATATTTCCTAGGTTAAGAAAAGTTTCATAATTTATTCCTATCAACATTCAGTGTTGAAGTACCTAGATTTACTTTCTTTTTTTGGTCTATTGACTTTCTTATTAATAATTAGAAATAGTGTATCTTATTGATGTCAAGGAATAATATAGTCTCAGTGTATATCATATAAATATAAGATTTGCCAGTGAAATATCAAATGCACAGTGAAAACTTCAGGTAATATTTCTAAATAGGTGATGTGTGGATAAAACTTTCTTGTAGTATAATAACTTTTTTGTTAGAGAGTTAAGGTGATAACTTAAAGGCAGCCAGCTTAAACTGGCAAGAAGCTGTGCAGGAGGAAAATGGTCAATCTCCTCCCATAGGATATATAACCTCTATAAAGGGATTGAAGGATCAGCTTATGGGTTGATTCTGACTAGGTGGTATTAACTAATGAAAATGAATGAGTAGTATATTGGTCAAAACATCTTGTAATAAAAAAAACCAACAATTTTTAGCCACCAAATGTATTGTGGGAAAAAGAGTAAGCAGCCTGCTTATATAAAGATTTATAGCCTTGAAAATATTATGGACAAAGAAAAATAATAAAAATAAAACAAAAAAAAGAAAATATTATGGACAGATCTATTCTGTCTTACAGAAACTCTGTGGATGAGAATGAATTTGCTGGCAGCAAATTTGGATTTTTGTATATTGCTTTGTCTGCTTGTTTGTGTGGATAATATGCCCATATTTATTAATTTATGTGCCTTTTCATTCTGCAGTTGTTATCATTGTAGTCAACTACAATCGTAGCAACTCTATGAACAATGGATCTGAATCATGTCCTGTGCCATCCTCATCATCAATAATAAGCTTAAGACCATTAATATAGTAACTTTGCCAGTGCATCCTATTGATAGCCTTCCTCTCTTTTACCTTCTTCCTTTCCAGGCATGATGTCTTTTTCCAACAATGTTGCTCCTAACAACATAACCAAAGTATATGAGGCAAAGTTTCACCATCTGTGCCTCTAAGGAGCACCCAGATTTAACTTTCTTCAAGATATGTTTGTTATTTTTACTGTGAAGTATTCAGTATTCTCTCCAACGTCACAACTCAAGGACATAGATTCTTCTGTCATCCTAATCATTGTCCAACTCCCTGTTATATAACAAGTAATTGAAAAGATCCATGGCATGGATCAAGTGCACCTTTGTCTTTAAACTGACGTCATCACTCTTTAGCAGGAGAAAGAGAGAAGTCTTTTTTTTTTGAGAAGTCCTTGACAGCAGATATTCCAACTTCAATATGTTTTTTGATTTCTTGTCTACTATTATCATGGAAAGGGACTCTTGTGGCCCACTGGTAAGAAACTATGCTGTAATCTGAAAAGTATGTGGTTCAAACTCATCAACTGCGTTGCAGGAAAGGGGTGGGTAACATGCAAATTATTGCCTCTGAAAACTCACTGAGATGTCAGCAATAAACTGATTCTGACTTAACAACACAAAACAACAATTGTCATGTGTGTTCATTGAGGATTCGAGTAAGACAAAATTGTCAACCATTTCAATGTTTTCATCTATCATGATGTTACCTATTGGTGAGGGGTTTTATTTCCTTGTTACTGAGATGTTCAATCCATATTGAAAATGCCATCTTTGATCTTCTGCAGAAAGCCCTTCAAATCTTCTTCACTTTTAGCGAACAAGATCATATCATCTGTATAATGCACTTGTAGATGAGTTCCTCTGACCTTGATAATGTTCCTCTTCATATGATCCAGCAGCTTGAATGATTTGCTCAGCATACAAATTAATAGGTATGGAGAAAATATATAATCCTGTGTGGCGTTAGTCTAAAACTGCCCTTAACTGGGAACATATTATCTTGCAAATCATCAACAGCTGCAGGACCAGGATATGAGAGACACAGAGAGAGAGAGAGTGCTTCCCACACTGACTGGGGGGCAAGACTTAAAGGAGACTGGAGCAAGATCCTGTTGAGAGCTAAATTCTCATGGCATGACTCTGGTGATGGCAGTGGAGAGATTGTGACATTGCTGTGGAGAAACTGTGGCAAGCTATAACCAGAGGAGCCCTGAGACAAAGGCCACAGTTAAGAAATTTTGCTGTTCTTGTCAGATGATGCAAAGAAAAGCTGACTTGTTCAACTGAAACTGGAGCCTGGAGTAATTGAAAAATTGTGCCTTGACACAGTTGGACTAAAATCTAGATTTGCACTGGATGATATTCTCTGCCTCCCCCACTCTCCAAGTTATTTCCCTAATAAACCCCACTCTCAGTATCATAACTGTGAATAAATCTATGAGTCAACAATGAATAAACAAAATTCTTACTGCTGGTGTGGTTCTAGACACATAATTGAGCTGGACTATGGGCTTTTTACCTGCTTTCTGCTCTGGGGCAGAGTATGGCTATGTTATTCTCACCCCCCTCTGGCCATTTCAGAAAGACACTCAAGGCCCTGTGCCCCCATGTCCTACTTTCTGCTCTTAGATGCCCTGACTCACATCTTTCTTGATTTTGAAACCATTTCTGTTCGCTTGCTCTATTTGGTCAACAGCTTCTTGGTCTAAGTATGTTGTTGTTGTTATGTGCCACCGAGTCGCTTGCGACTCATAGCAACCCTATGTACAACAGCCCTAAACTCCGCTCCGTCCTGTGCCAATCACACTGTCTCTGACACTCCCATCCCAATTATCCCAGTCACTGAATCAATCCACCTCATAGAGGGCCTTCCTCTCCTGCGCTGTCCCTCCACCCTCCCAAGCATGATGTCCCTCTCCAAGGACCGGTCTCTCCTCACAACATGTCCAAAGTATGTTAGACGGAGCCTCAGAATCCTTGCCTCCAAGGAGCCACCCGGTTTAACCCTTTCCAGGACAAATCTGTTGTACATAGGTCTAAGTATAGGTTTTGCTGTACTCAGAAAAAATGATTTTGTTCTTGAAATAAATTACTACTTTGTATGATTGTAGCCATAATCATAGTTTTAAATTAATTTCTTGCTTCTAAGTTGAGTTCGATAAAAAAACGTGTGTTTTATCCCTGAAAGTTTAAATTAATCTTGTTTCCAACTGCATACATATATACCTAGGGAAATTTATTTGCTTTATGGTTTAAGTGTCTTCTAAATTTAATATATTAGAAGACATTAGTAGATAGTTCTTGGTGGATTTTTATCTTAATAATATCCTGTCTTTCAGTATGAATAATAATCTATGTAATATTTTGACAAGAAAAATTATAACAACTAAAGTCATGACTCAAATCACTAAGAAATGAAAACTTGAGCTACCTTCAGATGAAAGCTGTAAAATCTTAATTGTCAAGGAAAAATCAGTATATCAACTATACATTCATGAGAAGTAAATTTAGAACATATCATACTTTAAAAAGAAAGCAGATGATATAATTTGGTACTCCAAAAATAGATACAAATAGGAAATATAAACTGAAAACATGTTTAACTATTCTGAAAGTGTTTAACCTGTTACTGTTTTTCTTATGGGATGTTAACTCTTGATTGTCACAAGGGTCCTCAGTAAGACACAGGCATGCTATGTTTCTTTGTAAATATTTATAGGCTCTTTAATACCTCTTTATGCTGGAAGGGAGAATTCCAAGTGTTACAGACCCTTCTATAGTGCACCGATATAATGTAAGAAAACAAAAGGTCCACTTGGTCACATGATGGGATTTAGCCCAGTGGCTTTGCCTTTCAGGTCTGTAGGGTTGCAGTAATTGAAGATAATAATAATGTCAGGATCAGCCATCTTAGTACCTTCCATAATCTAAATTTTCAGCCAGGTGGTAGTAAAGAGCTCCAAGTGAGAAAGAATAATTCTATTGCCTTTGCACATTACACACACCGGAGGGTAAAATTAATCAATAGTCAACATGGATTAAAGTTACATTATCAAAAACTCTGAGAGAAAATAGTATCTGATAAAAAACTAGAGCTATTAAGAACTAAACAAAATAATATTCTTTCGTTTCCCCCCTCCTTCTTAATTTTGGAGTTTCTGAATGATGTAATGGTTAGTATGCTCAGGTACTAAAAGATTGGAATTTGAGTCTAGCCATCGGTGCTTTGGAAGAAAGGCCTGGAAACCTACCAATGAAAAACACCAGTCATTGAAGGAACTTACAGTGTGGTTATGCTCTAGTACATATGCTATCACTGTGACTCAGTATGAAACAACTTGCTTTAACCCACTTTGCGGGTTATCTTTGAATTTGGACTCATTTCCTCAAACTTGGATATTGGTTTTTTTCAGTGGGCAATGTCTAAAGAAACATTCAACTTTCTTTAACTTCATAGTAATAATTATTACTATGAAGTTAAAGAAAGTTGAATGTTTCATACTGAGTCACATACTGAGGTTTAGTTATGGGTTGGTTCTGAGTTTCTGAAACTAAAGAGCAATGAGTGTGAGGTTTATTTATTTTTTTTAATTTGCCAGTTTTAGATTAATATTTTATTTCAGAGTAGGAAAACAAGAGTTTTGTTCTACTAAAGCGACTATATTTGAAAGAACTTTTTGTTGAACTTAGTCTTTAGTTGTATTTAAAAATAAGATCCAGCTTTCCAACAAATAGCAAATTAATCAAGATTTAAAGAATCTTATACAAGTTTGCATTTTTATAAACTACACTGAGGAAAGAAATATGTATCTATAACATGTTCTGTGTGACTTGTAATATAAAACTAATAAGATGGAAAATTACTTAGAAAAGAAAGTAAGCTCCATATTAGATAATAAGCCCATTTTATTTAAAGTTATTCAACAGCTGAATGAGAACTGATAAATTCAACATTTATGATGCTGAAATAATGTCTCATACAAAAATCTTTATATTTCAAAAGTGCATTTATTTTAATACTTAAATATAATACATTATGAGGCTGTAGGAAACTAATTCATGTCAGGATTTTTATTTTGAGGTAAATTTTATTGGTCATCTTACACAGTATGAAGTCACAATGTTTTAGGCTTTATTGCCATTAATTTTCTTCCTGGATTTATGAAATATAAGAATTTTCCCTTTAATTTTCTCCAACACTAACTTCACTGTGAAATATAGCAGGTTCAAGTAAAACAGAGTTTTGCAATGCTTTATTTTGGAAAATTAGAAATTCCTTATAATCTCATATTTCTTCACTGTCTTAGGACAATGTTTAAAATTATGTTGTTGTTTTTGTTGTTGTTATGTGTTGTCAAGTTGCTTAAGATTCATAGTGACCCTATGTACAATAGCCCTAAAACCTGTTTTATCCGGTGCCAACTTTACTGTCTCTGACACACCTACCCTCATTACCCCAGTCACTGAATCAATACATATCATCGAGGGTCTTACTCTCTCTCTTTCCCTCCACCCTTCCAAGCATGATGTCCCTCTCCAAGAACTGGTCACTTATTGCAACATGACCAAAGTATATCATACAAAGCCTCAAGAATCCTTGCCTCCAAGGAGCACCCTGGTTTCACTCTCTCTAAGATTAACCGGTTTGTTCTATTGCTAGTCCACGGTATATTCAACACTCTTCTCCAGCACCACAGCTCAAAGGCATCAATTTTCCTTCTATCATCCCTAGTCATTGTTCAGCTCTCTCCCACCTAGCAAACAATTGTGAAAACTATGTCCTGAATCAGACACACCTTAGTCTTCAGACTGATGTCATTACTCTTTAGGACTCTGGAGAGGTCCCTAACTGCTGACTTTTGCAATGCAATTCGTCTTTTGGTTTTCTGGTTTCAAGACTGTTGATTGTGGACCAAGCAAACTAAAGCTGTTATCGATCTGAATCTCTTCACTGTCTATCATAATGCTGCCAATTGGCCCAGTGGTGAAAATTTTTGTTTTCTTGATGTTGAACTTCAACCCATATTGAAGGATGCAGTCATGGATCTTCTGCCACAAGTGCTTCAGGTCCTCCTCAGTTCCTTAAATTACATTGTTACTGAATTAATAAGTTCTATAAATATTTTGCAGAAAGAGTATGTCATACTCAGTAGGAAGTTGTACTACTCACCTAAAGGCCAAACCTGGCTGGTGGCTTGAATCTATTCATGGCTCTTTTAGAGAAAGAAGGACCATCTCCTTCTCTGCAGTTTACAGCTCCAGTGGATATGAAGTAGTTGGGACACAACAACAAAGAGTTAAATTATATCTACTGAATCTTTATTCAACTCATTTTTCAGACAGAAATCTTTAAATGAATTAGTTTAGAAAATGGTTATGCATCTGTCTGTGTGTATGTGTGTCTAAGTTGTTACTATGTGCCATCAAGTCACTTGTAACTCATAGCAATCCTACGTTCAAGAGCTTTGAACCCTGCACTACCCAGAGCCAACCTCATTGCCTCTGACACACTTTCATGCATTACCTAGTCACTGAGGCCAATCCATCTTATCCAGGGTTTTCCTGTCTTGTGCTGTTCATCCACCTTTCCAAGCATGATGATGCTCTCCAAGGACTGGTCCCTCTTTGCAACATACATGAAGTATTTAGATGAAGCTTCAAAATCCTTGCCTTCACCCTTTCCAGGATGAACTTGTTTGTTCAAGACTCATCTCCAGCACCACAACTCAAAGGCACCATTTTTTCTTCTATCATCCTTAGTCATTTTCTAGCCCTCTGATGCATAGCAAGTAATTGCAAAGAAAGTGGCATGGATCAGGCATGGTTTGGTCTCTAGATTGACATAATTTCATTTCAATACTCAAGAGAGATTTCAGATAACAGATTTTCCCAATACAATTTGTTTTTTATTTCCTGGCTGCTGGTACCATGACTGTCCATGTGATAAAAAAAAAGGTCTGTTGATTATGGAGTCAAGTAAGCAGAAACTGTTAACACTCTCAAGTTCTTCCCCATCTATCATAATTCTGCCAATCAGCCCAGTTGTGAGAATCTTTGTTTTCTTGATGTTGAGCTTCAATCTATACTGAAGGCTTCAGTCCTTGACCTTTTGCAGCAAAAACCCAAGGTCTTCCTCCGTTTCAGTAAGCCAAATTGTGCCAACTTCATAACGCAGATTATTGATGAATCTTCCTCCAATCTTGATACCACGTTCCTCCTCATAGAGCTCAGCCTCCTGGATGATCTGTTCTGCCTAGATTAAAAAGGTATGGAGATTGGACACATCCCTGTTGTAGACCTTTCCTAACTTTGAATCATGTAGTATTTCCTTGCTCTGTTCTGATGACTGCTTCTTGTGTGCTTTTATATTCCTGTATTTATTATTGAAGAGCTGTCTTGCCTCTGTAGTGCATAAGTCCCAGTAAGAGTAACTGTGGTTCAAACTTTGCATCTGTCAATTACTTGCTAGATTATTATAAGGCTTAATGTTTTTTATTTGTTTGTTTGTTTCTCCTAGACTTTAGAGATATTTGTTGTTGCTATTTCCTTAGTGCTAGACTAAGTCTGTGACTGACTTGGCAGCCCCTGTGGAGTAGTTCCACTCTAGAAGATGATTTCTTGCATCTTGATGAAAGTCATGTAAGGAAGGTTTTTGGTTGTGTTACTGGGCTTTTCCCTCCACAAACGGGTGTCAGTTGACTGGACTTTTGCTCAACTTAGCTAATAACAACCCAAAAGGGATGGGTAGATTTGGTTTACAGTCAACAGCACTTGTTGGGACCTGTTTAAAATACTGTAGTGCTGGAAACTGTGAACACAGAGAAAAGATATTAATTATAGAACACGGTTCCAGTCTTTTGTTCATAAGGTCGCTATGAGTCATATTTGACTTGACGGTACTTAACCATTGTTATATTTTGGAGGAACATTCTTCTAAGTTGTATATTTTTCTTCTATCAATTTGCTGTACTAATCTGGG
>NW_006399760.1:15436398-15447357 GCF_000299155.1 Elephantulus edwardii | reverse complement strand
CCTTATGAAGGGTGTAAGTCAGTCTCATTCTATAGATTGACTATTTTATTGTGATCATTACTAGTATTATTCAATTGCTCAGGAGATATTTAGAAATTCCTCTACTCACAGCATCTGGAAAGGACAAGAAAAGTTCTTCACACTCAGAACATGCACTGTTGAAACAAAAGTAGGGTAAGTTCATCAGATACAGCTACTGTGCAATTGATTCTTACTCAAACCAACTCCCTATGTTACAAAGTATAACTGCTCTATAACATTTTCTTGGCTGTAATCTTTATTTGAATAGTCAGTTCTAATCTTCTATGAAACCTCTAAATGACTTGAATGTCAAACTTTTGGGTTAGCATCTGAAAGCAAGCTATTTCTGCCATCCATGTTCCTTTTCAAAGCCACTACCCATACCCCCTGCCTTTGAGTTGACACCAATTCTTAAGAACTCTCCATGAAGTTGCTGAGGCTGTAATTGTCTATAGAAGGAAACTGCTCACTTTTATTTCTTTGAGAAGCTGGTGGATTTGAACTACTTATCTTTTGGTGGTCACATTACACTGTGACACATTATACTCTATGCCAATAAAACTCCTTTTTAAGATATAGGACTTCTTTAGAAATAGATAACAGTCACTGGATGACAGCAATTTTAATATACAAATGGGCATGTGACTAGTAAATATTCTTTGATTAAGGCAAATTTCCTAAGCCATTTTTTTTTCTATGACTCTTGGCTCCACTTTCTGTGATCACCTTCCGTGATCTTGACTTTATAGTCTAGAATATCTTTTTCTTTTTTCTTCCCCCCCCCCCCCCCCCATTGCCTTCCTCAGTGGCAAGAAGCTGCTGTGCAATTTCGAAGACACACAGTTCGAGGCCACCAACTGCTGTACGGGAAAAGGAGAAGCAATCTCCTCCCATGCAATTGGCTGCCTCTGAAAACACACTTGGAGCATCAGCTATGGGTTGGTTCCGACTCTATGGTACACAACAACATTGCCTTCCTTAGATGTTTGAAGAACTTTCTTAACCTGCTTCCTAACCATAGAAAGTTGAACACTCAAAGATCTTTTGTAATTTTCAGCTTTATAGTTCTCTTTTAGTAAACCTGATGGAACCTTTATGTATACAATTTCCTCTCTAACACTGTAGAATTCCTACGAGTTATGTTTGTGCTCAATCCATTCACGTAAAGCTATATTGATGATTGCCTTTAGATGTGTTATTTCTTTTCTATGGCTTTGGTGTTCAGCTTCTGTGGAAGCATGTTCTTAAATTTCTGAGAAGTTTTCTTGTCTAGCTATAATGGCCTATCTGGCAGCATATTAATCAACTCAGATTATGTAGCAAAGAGTGATGAGACTACACCCTTGATTTGATCTTTTTCCTCAGGCCTTGTTTTAATGTGACAGTTTTTATGGGCTAGGAAGACTGGAGATAGAAACAATTTTCTTGTCAAACCCAGAAAATTCTGTCCCTTTTATATTCTCTCAAAATGCAATCTTCAGTGCAATTAACCATGTGTGATCAAAAAGGTTTCAATTGACCCATAACAAAGCTCAAAAGACAAGATAGGAAGGAAACAAGGACAAATAGGAATGAGGAGGCCAAGGAGGAAATGGGTGGAGGGTTAAAGCACTGAGAGCATTGTCTTTATTGTGCAATAGAAAAGGAATCTACCAGTGGGTTTTCATCTGCTGTAAAATTACACGGGAAGAGACTGCCTATCTTTCTCCCATGGAACAGCTGTTGAATTTATTCTGTGTGCCTTTAGGTTGACAAGATAACTCCTTACCACCAGGCCACCAGAGTTAAGAATTTGAACCGCCTGTCACCGGAGAGTCAGTGACAGCTCTTACCCACTAGGATTCCAGAGTGCTTATAAATTCAAAAGAAATAACATAAGTAAATGTACACTGGTATAATTAAAAGAAAGAAGTTGAACAAACAAACAAGCTAAAATGTTCCTTGCAAGCCAGCTAGTTCTTTATTTGGTGCATCTCTTTCTTCTTGTAGATACATTGAACCAGCACCAACTCGCTAACATTTCAGCATTCTGAGCAAGTCATTTTGGGGTTTTTCTATTCCAGATCAAAATGCATTAGGTACATTTGCCATTTTCCAAGTTCTTACAGGCAGCAGTTTTTCCAATTATTTTATTTTAAAGAACACAGATCACATTTTCTAGCCCTCAACGGCAATTTGCTTTATTTTTCAAGCATTTGCTAGGAGTTTGTTTATCATTTTTCCAGCTACTGCTCACTGTTCACTGCCAATGGCACTTATTTTAGAATTTTGTATGGCAGCACCTCAATTCTAAGAACCAATTATTTCTGCATCAGTTAGCTTTTGCCTTGTAAAAAAAAAAGCCATCACAAAACTTAGTGGCTTAAAACAACAACCATTTTTTAATTAGCTCAAAATCCTGCTGGTTGTTAATATGGACTAAGCTCAGCAGAGCATGAGTCTACAGTCACCTGCCAGGTCAGCTGTGGGCTGGCTGGTCTCAGATGGGACCTCTCATCTTGGTTCCATGTGTTCTCTCATCTTCCAACAGGAAAGCCTGGGCTTGTTCTCATGGTGATTGGTCAGGGTTCCAAGAAAATGAACAAAAATAATCAAGGCTTTTGGTGGCCTGGATTTGGAATTGGCACTCGCTCACGTGGGCATTGTTCTATGGCCAAAGTAATTGATATGGTCAGCCAAGGTTTAAGAGGAGGAAAAATGGATTGTAGCACGTGATTTAAGGAGCTGCAGAGTCACTTTGTAAATAACAAGCAGTAAAAAAAAAAAAAAAATCATGTTTTTTTTTACTTTTGCCTTATATCATCATACTATATATCTCTCTTCACCAGCAATTCTTTTTTATAACTCTCCTCTCTCCTCTCAAGAAGCCCTACAGACTAATTATTATTTATTCCAGTAATACATGATTATGGAAAGGAGATTGAGAGTGTTAACAGTTTCCGCTTTCTCGGTTCAACAATCAATACTCATGTCACCAGCAGTCAGACTATCAAAAACTAATTGTACTGAGATTATCTGTTGTCAGGAACCTCTCCAGATCGCTGAAGAGCAATACTGTTAGGCTAAAGACTAAGGTGTGCCAGACCTAGCCCATAGTCTTTGCAATTACTTGCTATGCATTTAAAAGCTGGACAATGAATAAAGGTGACAGAGAAGAATCAATGCCTTTGACTTGTGCTTCTGGAAAAGAGTATTGAACAGTCTATAAACTGCCAAGAGAACAAACAGGTCTGTCTTGGAAAGGATAAAACCAAGCTGCTCCTTAGAGGCAAGGATTTTGAAGCTCCATCTGACATACTTTTGGCATGTTGCAAGGACGGACCGGTCCTGGGATAGGGACATCATACTTGGAAAGGTGGAGGGACAGTGCAAGAAAGGAAGGCTGTGGAGAAGATAGATTGATATCTAATTGGGGTAATGTGGTTAGATGTATTAGAGACTGAGACTGGACCTGGATAGGTCAGGGTTCAGAGAGCTATTGTGCAAAAGGGATCTCAGGGGACTCAATAGCACCTAACAACATCATGAGATCTTCAAAGCTCTTATGTTTCTCTGGGTTGGTGTTGATTCTGACAACACAACTCATTTCCTTCTACATGTTTTATTATTGATCCCATGAGTGTCCTCACTGGACTGTTGAGTTAAACAGCATTGTACCAGTTGGATTCAGGCTTACATAACAACCACTCTTGTGGCAAAAACTAACTGGTGGGAGATAAACATCCTTGACACTTTTCAGTTTGTCCCTGGAATGCAGGGCCATCTAACTAACTTCTTCAAGTTTTACTATAATGTTGTTATGGTTTAAGCTTCTCTCTCTCTCTCTCTCTCTCTCTCTCTCTGTGTGTGTGTGTGTGTGTGTGTACAGAAAGTGAGAGTACTTCTAGGGTTATAGTGCTTAGTATGTTTCTTTGTTTCCTTACTATCCAAAAGATTAGTAGCTTGAATGTACCAATCTCTCCTTGGGAGAATGATGGAGAATCTCTTCTTTATATATTTGTTGTTCTTATGTGCCATTGGGTCAACTTTGACACACAGATAATTCCAAGCATGATACCGTTCTCTAAGGGCAGGTCCCTGCTGACAACATGCCCAAAGTATGTCAGGTGGAGCTTCAAAATCCTTGCCTCAAAGGAACAACTTGGCTTCACTCTCTACAGGATAGATCTGTGTATTCTTTTGGTAGTCCATAGGACATTCAATGCTCTTCTCCAGCACCATGACTCAAAGACATTGATTCTTCTTCTGATACACTTATTAATTGTCTCTGAAAATTGTCTCTCTGATACATAGCAAGTAATGTTGAAGACCATGCCTTAGATCAGATGTATCTTATTCTCTAAACTGACAGCTTTGCTCTTCAGCACTCTGGAGAGGTCCGTAATAGCAGATTTTCCCAATGTAATTTGTCTATTGATTTCCTGCCTGCTGGTGCCAAGAGTGTTGATTGTGGACTTGAGCAAGCTAAAATTGCTAATAATCTCAATCTCTTTGTCATCTATTGTGGTATTGACAATTGGCCCAGTGGTAAGAATCTTTGTTTTCTTGATGTTGAGCTTCAATCCATATTGCAGACTATGGTTTTTTACTTTCTTTGACAAACTCTTTAGGTCCTTCCTCTTCAGTTTCAACAAGCAAGATTGTGTTGTCTGCATAACACAGATTATTGATGAGTCTTCCTCCAATCCTGATGCCATTATATTCCCCCTCATATAGTCTAGTCTCCGGAATTATATGCTCTTTAAATATATTGAAAAGGTATGGAGACAGGATGCATTTCTGACACATTCCTCACTTGATTTTGAACCGTGCAGTCCTGTTTACTTGCTCTGTTCTGATAACTGTTTCCTGGTTCTAGTTTCTGCATAAGCACAACCAAGGGGTGTTGTTAGGTTGTTGTCAAGTTGAATACGACTCATAGCGACCCTATGAACAACATATATGAACCATGTTTTGTCCTGTACCATTTTCACTATCTCTGACACACTTGAGTCTATTGTTACAGTCACTGTACCAGTCCATCTAGTCTTCATCTCTTTCGCTGATTCTCCACCTTTCCAACCATGATGTCTTTTTTCCAAGGAATAGCTCTTCTAGCAACATGCTCAAATTATGTAAGATGAAGCTTTATTATCTTTTTTCCAAGGAGCACTTGGGTTGCAGCTTCTCCATGATCTAGCTGGCTTTCTTTTTTGACGGTCAATGGGATATTAAGTACTCAGAAACTTGATGAAATATTGTCATAAATTTGAGTCAATTTAATAAAAGTTAGTTTAGATTTTTTGTTTTCATACATAAACCAAAGTATATTCCAATGAATAAGACTAATAATAAGGGGGAAAATCATGAAATATTCTCTTTAAAAGTGTCTACACATATTAAAGAATAGATAGCCCATCAAGGGCAATGATGTTAAACTATGTGAGTTTCACTTATCAGGATAAAAGGCTATTACTAGATAGAAATGCTTCAGAAGTTTGATAAAATATAAAGTTTTTATATTCCTCTTACTATGAAAACTGAACGTTTCTTACATGAGAAATTTTACATGAAATGTATAGTAGCAGATACTCAATAAATGTTTGTTAAATGGTTGATTATAATCCTTGTTCCAAGGTTCTAAGATAATTGATCTTATTTTAATGATCGCTGGAACTGTTTTTACCTTACCTATAATGTTAATAATGATGAGAATAAACAAGGATAAGGTTATCTAATTTATTAGTGACACTCAATTGTTAGTTGCTTAACTGTCTACAAGTCCACCAGTCTACTGAGGTGATTCTAAATTATACATTAAAATAAAAATTGTTTGAGTACATATGGCAGGGAGTTCTGGTGGCCTAGTGGTAAGAAACGACACTGTAAATCCATTACCAAAGCAAAGTGGTTCAATTCACCAGCTGCTTCATTGGAGAAAGATGATCAACTTCCTCCCATGCAATTGATTGCCTTTGAAAATTTGTTGTAGCGTAATCAGCTATGGAGTAACTCTGGCTTTATGGCAAACTACAACAACAAAAAACCAAAACTTTCTCCCTTAATTTTTGAAAGACTTTCCAACTAGTATTAAGGAAGACCCAGACAGTTTTCAACTGCAGCTGTGAAAAGCTGGAGGAAAAATAATTTACTAATAAAATGAGAAAGCTTATCAAGCAAGTGTGAAAATCCAGTTTTAGTTACATGTCATGAATTCTAAATATAGATGCCTGTGGACATGTGATTTGTTTTAATAGACTGATGATAGAAATAAATATGGAAGATAATTGATTAATCCAAATGTGTATAAATTATATCGAGTAGTTAGTAAACAAACACGAGTTTTGAAAAAGTGATTGGTAGTATTTTGAATTGTTGCATTTAAAAAATACTCATGGTATTTTAATAACGAGTTTTCTATCTTCACACATCTCTAAGTTTATTAGGACAGTGGTGTTTTAAATGAGAAAACCTTGGATTATTTTGTATGAAAAAAATATTTTACCAGAAAGAATGCAAAATATGAAGACTATATATTTATTTTCAAGTCCAGAAATTAATATAAGCTAGGTGTAAGGCTTTACTTACTTTCCTTCTAGGATTATCAAGTCTTCAATCATTAGTAAGTTTGATTTTAATCCTTCCGTTTTATGTTTTATGAATAGATCATCATAAAAAAGAGATAGGTACCACACTTTATAATCTTCTAAGAATTTTATGCATAAAGTTTAGACTTCTATCAAAAGTTGGCAAGTTCATTTTCACTATTGTCAAGTTGGTTGTGACTCATAGCAACTCTGTCTTCTGAGACTAAATGGTTACAAGGAGGCTTGTTTTTTCTTTCTCCTGTGGAACAGATGATGGATTTAAGCACTGAGCTTTTGGTTTTCAGCTCAACACGAAAGACAAATTCATTAAGGGAGAATAAACTCAGAGTACACCTCTACTGCTAGTCTAAAGTTAGCTTTTATAGCCATTACCTAGCCATCTCTGGTCTCCACCTACCTTAACTGTAGGCATATGATCTTGCAAATCATTAACAACTATGAGACTAAGATAAGAATCTTTTCCATACTGGGAGCAAGACTTGAGGGAGACTGAAGCAAAACCCTGTTAAGAGCAAGACCCTGGTGATGGTGATGGAGAGAATACTGTTACATTGCTTTGTAAAAACTGTGGCAAGGTGTAACCAGAGAAGCCCTGAAATAAAGGACTTAAAGGGTTGTTTTTTTTATTCTTGAAGAATGCTTGAAGGAGGAGCTGACTTTTAACTGCTCTGAGGCAAACCTTGTTGGAAAATTGAGGAAACTAGAGGCTTCTTAAATTTCTGAAACCATGACATTTAGTAATTAAGGAATTGTGTTTTGCTTTTAATCTGGTTTGACACTGACAGACTAAATCTCGATTTGTATTATGAAATATTATTTGCCTTCCCCCACTCTTCAACTTATTTCCCTAATAAACCCCATTCTTGGTTTCATGACTGCGAGTAAAATCTGTCAGTCAGCAATAAATATTGAACCCATATGATTTGCACCTATTAGGTGGGGGATGCTGAAGTCCCTGTCTGCTGGCCCCTCTCTTCCCATCTTAAATTCTTATTCTGCACCAAGCTCTGCCTTCAATGTTTGCCCAAATGATTTCTGGCTCCACTTTGACCTACCAGGCCTCTGGGTTCTTGTTTACCTGTTAAAATAATTGTAATAATAAATATATCTCAAGAGAAAACATGTAAAACCATAGACTCTGCAAATGGCCAGTGATTTGCATTCTACCAACTTAAAGAGGCACTCTTTTTTTTTTCTTTTGAGTTGTACTTGTCTTTTTTTTTATTTAGTCTGTTTATTTTCATTTCAATGAACAGCTACAGAGATTTTGGAATTCCATTCATTCATTGTTGCACCCTTCTCCCCGCACACCCCCCCCCATTTGCTCCTCTCCTTGAAAAGCAAAAGAAAAACTCCCTCATTGGTACACAATCCCCCCGCACCTCCGCAAACCCCACCCCCTACCCCCAAATATATTCCATTCTGCAACCTTCATTGCATACTCCTAAGATAAAAATAATGCCCTAAAGTATAATACTTTTAGACTATTCTCTCTCCCATAGACTTCAATGCCGTAAACATATTTCATCCAGTTTTTCTCTTATAGCACAGTAGTTAAATCCTTGGGAAAAAATTGTAAGGTCAATAGTTTGAACTCACTAGATATTTCATGAGAAATTATGTGACAAACTGTTTCTCATAAGGATTACAGTATTGGGAATCCTACGGGACAGTTCTTCACAGTTCTATAGGATCTTAATGAGTTGGAATCAACTCAAAGACAATGAGGAACTCTATTGGCATAATATTTAGTGTGCTAAATATTTGTTAAATAGTTGTGCTGTTAAATGAAGGCTACACACTTACTGTAGTTCAAATCATCAATAGCTCCATTAGGGGAAGATGAGAAGTCTTCTTCCATTGACATATACAGCCTCAGAAAGACAATGGAGGGTTGTTATAATTGCAATTGACTCAATGAAAATGAGGAGTAGTAGAAGAAATGGCAATAGTTTTGGTTTTTGCTAGCATTAACCCAAAGAAATTTGTTTTCTAATTTTTTCTGACTAATCCAAAGAGTATCATATTTGGCAAAGTATTTTTTGTTGTTGTTATGAAGTACTGTCAAGTCTAGTATGACCTGAAACCTGTCCTATCCTGTGCCATTTTCATCATCTCGAAACACTTGAGTCCATTGTTGTAGTCACTGTTAATCCATCTCACTAGGAATTCTCCTCTCTTTTGCGATCCACCGTCATTCGAAGAATTTTGTCCCTTTCCAAAGGATAGTTATTTCTCACAACATTTCCAAAGTATGAGAGATGAAGCTTCACCATCTTTGCCGTTAAGATGAGCACTAACTACTTTTTATCTCTTTGTTGTTTTATCTCTTTTTTGTTTGCTGTTGTTTTTTGGGTGTGTTGTTGTTGTTGTTGTTTTTAACAGTCCATGGGATATTCAGTGTTCTTTTCCAACACCAAAACTCAAAACAATCAATTCTTCCTCTGTCTTCCTTATTCATTATCAAGCTCTCAGATGCATAGTGAATGGTTAAAAAGATTATAGCCTGAATTAGGCACACATTAGCCTTCGAGATGACACCATTGTTCTTCAGTATTTTGAGGCATTTCCTGACAACAGACTTACCTAATGCAATATATCTGATCTCCTGAATGATGGTAGCAAGGATGTTGAGTGTTGATACAAGAAAGATTAAATAATTGGTAACTTCAGTCCTTTTTCTATCATCATGTTGCATATTGGCTCAAGGAAACCCAGTGATGTTCCCTTGATATTGAGAGGTAACCCATACCAAAGATAGTACTCCTTTATCTACTGCAGCAAGCATTGAAAGTCTTCTCTTTCAGCAAGTAAGACAGTGTCATCTGCTTAACACAGATTATTATGAATCTTCTTTACATCCTGATGTCATATTTCTCTTCATGGAGTCACGCTTCCTGGATTATTTGGTTAGCATACAGACTGAGTAGCTATAGAGAAAGGATACATCTCTAATGTACCCTCTTCCTAATTTTAAATCATGTCCCCTACTTTATTCAGACAACAGTTTCTTGATCTAGGTATATCTTTTGTATGACTACAATTAAATGTTCTGAGATTCCTTTCTTCTCAATGTTAGCCATAGTTTGTTATGATCAACACAGTCAAATGCCTTTGAATAGTTAATAAAACACAGAGATTCTTCTGGTATTCTATAATTTCAGCCATGATCCATCTGATATCAGCAATTATATCTCTGGTGGCAAGACCTCTGCTAACTCAGTTGGAACTTCTGGCAGTTCCCTGCCAATGTACTGTTCTAGCCATTTTGGATGATCTTCAGCAATATTTTGCTTCTGTGTAATATTAATTATATTATTCTGTAATTTCCCCATTATATTAGGTCATCTTTGTTTGAAATGGGACAAAAATATTTGATTCTTCCAATCAGTAAGCCAAGCAGCTGTCCTCCAAATTTCCTGGTATAGCCTGGTGAGCACTTCTAAGGCTGCATCTGTTAGTTGAAATGTGTCCATTGACACCTTATCTTTTGAGATCTTCATTGCAACTTGATCGTCTTCCTTTTTGACCATTGGTTTTTATTATATAGTATTTTCTGAAATTTTTATGCTGACTTATTAATATAGGACCAGTGAAAAAGAAGGCACACTATTAAATAAATCATTATATGAGCTAGTCCAATGACCTCAAACAAGGTAATGATTGTGAGGATGGTGCAGGAGAGGACATTGTATCATTTTGTCATGCCTAAGATTGCTATTCTTTCAGACATGCCCAGGCACTGATGGTATTCAAATCCAGAATGTCATGTTTACTAGACAGGCAACTCATCAATATAAAGATGCAGAGAACACAATCTTGCTTACTGAAAATGAGGAATATTTGAAATCTGTCTTCAAAATTTTAAAAGATACAGCATTCAGTATGGATTACATCTTAACATTAAGAAAACAAAAGACCTCACCATAGAACCCACAGATAGCATCATAATAGATGGAGAAAGGATTGAAGCTGTGATTGACTTCATCTTGCTTGGATTAACAAGCTATAACCTTGGTAACAGCAGTCAAGAGATCAGGAGACATATTGAATTAAATGAATCACTGTCAGGGATCTTTCCAAAACACTGAAGAGCAATAATGTCACCTTGAAGACTAAGGTGTACCTGATTCAGGTCTTTTCAATCACCAACTATACATCTGAGATCTGAATAACAAATAAGGAAGGCAGAAGAAGAATTAATGTCTTTTACTTTTGGTGCTGAAGGAAAGTATTGAGTATCTCATAGACTGCCAAAAGTATAAACAGATACCTCTTAGAAAAGTATAGCTAGATCTTCCAATCCAAGATGGCGGCTGAGGAGAGACAGCATGGTGAGCTGCGGGAGCAG
>NW_006399760.1:15433796-15434873 GCF_000299155.1 Elephantulus edwardii | reverse complement strand
CTCTCTTCCCCCCTTTACATCTACGCCCCTGTTCAGCATGAAGAAGCCAGAGAGTCGGCATCTAATTCCCAAATCAATAACACAATTGGTCTAATTACCATCGGAAAATGCTTGTCACTCCTCTGTAGCATCTGGTCCCCACTGGACCCTCATCATTTCCTTCACCTTCTCCCCCCACCGACTAAACTGTGCAGCTCTGCAGCTGCATCCTGGCCCATCCTCACCCTTCGGCTCCCAACCCTCACTTCCTTGTACCCCCAATATGTTTTTCAAAAAAAAAAAAGCAAAAGAAAAAAAAAAAGAAAGAAAAGTATAGCTAGAGTGCTCCTTAGTGGCAAAGATGACAAAACTCCATCTCAAATGTTTTGGACATGTTGTTAGCGAAGTCTATTCCCTTGGAAAGGGAAATCACATTTGGGATGATGAGAGGTAAGCTCCTCAATAAGATAGACTAAAACAGTGACTACAGCAATGGACTCCAGTGTTTCAGAGATGATAAGCCTTACATAGGGTAGGACGGGAAATGGGTCACTGTTATTAGTGTTGCCGTGAGTTATATTCAACTCATTGGCACCTACCAACAATAACAACAAGGTTGCTATGAGTTGCAATCAGCTGGATGACCCATAATAGCAGGATGAACAACAAAGTCTGACAGTAAGAGTACAGTATCCTATGCACACACACACACACACACACACACACACAAGTTGTCTACTTGGTTCAGTGACGATTGCAAACAAGAAAACTATAGATTTCTTCTGCTCTAAAAGTGGTGAGTCAAACAATAATTAAAATTGACTTAAAAATAACAATTTTTCCTCTGATATAAAATAGTCTAATTTCTAATATGATTCATTGAGTAACAATATATCAAGCTGTTGTTGTTAAGTGCCATCAAGTTGCAGGAATCTCTTAGCGACCCTATGAAGGAGAGTCCTCGATGCTTGGGTGCCTTTCATCCTCTCTCCAGGTTCATAGGATTTCCAGAGGCAAGCTATTATGGAAGTGGATGCCACTCCTCCTTCCATGCTTGTTTTAATCTGGGAGCTCCACCTAACACTGTCCACCATGTGT
>NW_006399760.1:15430650-15433006 GCF_000299155.1 Elephantulus edwardii | reverse complement strand
ATTTATTAATAATCAGGTGTGAGCTATTTGGTCATTTTGATTTAATTAACATTCAAGTGTGAGCTGATTGGTTGTTTTGGTTTAATTAGTAATCAGTCATGAGCTGGAAGCCTCTTGTTTAAACCAATTAGGGCCTGTGGGTGGGCCTTTGTGGTTAAAATTTGATTTGAGCCTGAGAGCCTCCTCTTTGAAACAATTGGATTCAGGAAGGTAGGCTGTTCTCATTTAATTAACAATCAAGTGTAAGCTGTTTGGTCATTTTGGTTTCATTAACAATTAAGTCTGAGCCATTTACTCATTTTTATTTAATTAACAATCACTTAAAATGGAAAGTGTAAATATTGACATACTTTGTATTAGTGGTTTGGAAGTATCTTGTTTAAATCAATTAGGGCCTGTTGAGTGGGCCATTGTGATAAAAACTGGCTAGGCCCTTGGGCCTGTGGCCCTCAAGTCTGGTGTAAAAAATGATTTGCTATAAGGAATACAAATTAAATTGTAAGTTTATTGTGTTTGGAGAAAACATTGTTCTAATAGGTATTTGGGAGTTGCTATCATACTAAAAGCTACACCACTAGTGTGTTGAATGGCCTAAGGGTTACACAGGATGGACAGGTTTTAGTAGACTCCCTGATTAAGATAGACTAGGAAGCAAGATTGACCACCCACTTCTTAAATAACAGGCCTCTCAACCCCCATAATACATATTAGTGAGATGAGATGGAATAGCTTTGGCCACTTTGATTCAGACAATCATATGGTGTAAAATGTTGGTAATGAAAAACAAAAGAAGAATGGTGTTATATTTGTAGTTAAAAAGTCAAGCTTTATCCTGAAATAGTCTTGTTAATAATAGGATATTATCCATACACATACAAGGGATACCTGTTGATATGACTATTCAAATACATGCTCCTATATTTAGAACCAAAGAGGAATAAATTGAGAATTTTATCAAATCTTGCAGTCTGAAATGAACCAAATATGCAGTCAAGATGCATTATGTGTAATGGTGACTGGAATGCAAAAGTTGAAAATATTGAAGAAGGATTAGTTGTTGTTGTTGTTGTTGTTGCATTCAAGTCAATCATGACTCACAGTGACCCTATGAACAAAAGGCTTGAAGCCCCTCAGTAACTATTGACATTTATCAAAGTTCATAGGGTTTCTGGAGACATGATATTTAGGAAGTGGAATAGTAGTTTGAAAATATTGGCTTGATGTTAGAAATAAGGCTGGACATAGAATGATTGAATTTTGTCTGTTCAATGATTTGTTCATTGCAAGTATCTTTTTTAAAATTCACGAAAGACAATTTTACATATGGACCTCATCAGATAGGCTGTATAGGAATCAGACTGACTACATTTGTGGAAGGAATCACTGGAGAAGCTCAATATTGGTATACAAAAATATGCCTGGGGTTGGTTGTGGGTCAGACCATAACTTACTCATGTACAAGTTCAAATTGAGGCTGAAGAAAATGAAAATAAGTCCATGAGAACAAATATATGATCTTGAATCTATTATATATGAATTTCAAGATCATCTTACAAATAAGTTTGAAGCATTATGGAATGATAACAAAGATATCATCCATGATGAAAGCAAAAGATATTACACAGAGGAGAAAGAAAAGTTAAAAAAAATACAAACCTGAAATGAATTTCAGAAATTACTCTAAAATTTGCACTAAAGTGTCAAGAAGCCAAAGCACAGGGAAAACATGCAGAAGTAAAGGAGCTGAACAGAATATTTCAAAGGTCAGATCAAAAAGACAAAGCAAAATATTATATTGGAATGTGCAGAGATCTGGAATTGGAGAGTAAAAAAAGGGAAATACTTGCTGTGTATTTCTGAAGCAGAGAGAGGACTGAAAAAACAAATTTAAACCTCACGTCACAATATTGAAAACTGCTATGTGCAATATATTCAATGTCTCAGAAAGTATCCAAAGAAGATGGAGGGAATACACAGAAGAACTGACTGACACTGAAAAATTTCAGGAAGTACCCTATAGGCAGGAGTGAATGATAATGAAGGAAGAAGTGGAAGTTGTTTTGAAACAATTGTGGGGGGGCGGAAATAGGTCCCAGGAATCTATGGGAAACCAATTAGCTTGTTTCAATTAACAGATACAGCCCAGATGCACTCACTTATGCTAGGAAACTTGGAGGAAACTCTCTGGTAAATGGATTGGAAGAGGTTTATATTTGTTCCCATTCTCAAGAAAGGTGAACCAAGGGAATGTGGAAAGTATCAAACAATATCATTAGTATTATTATATTCAAGCAAATTACTACTGTAGATCTTTTAAAAACAGCTATATCAGTACATAAACATGGAACTTCCAGAA
>NW_006399760.1:15428152-15430550 GCF_000299155.1 Elephantulus edwardii | reverse complement strand
CAGAAGATTTTCTATCTATGTTCTATTAACTGTGCAAAGGTGTTTGATGGTATGGATAATAACAAGTTACTGCTAATGTTGAGAAGAATGGGAATCCCAGAACACACAATTGTGCTCATGTGATATTAGGGAGTGTTGGGAAGGAGGAGGAGACCCCTGGGTGGGGCAGATCCCCTATCTTTGGATAAGTGCAAGCTTATCTGACCCATATCCTCCCTTAATTCGGGATAAGGAAAACTTTCCTGTGTTTGGCTTTGTTAGCTGAGAAAGCTATTACAACGAATTTTGCAATATTATTTATGAAGTTTGGTTCATGTTGAGATTTAAGTTGACATAACATATGCTATTTTGGTCTGTTTGAGTTCTTCAAATATTATGTCAGTTGTGTAGTTGTGTATGTGAAAACCCTGAGGAAAATAAAGTAAAATTTGTCCATCTCAACATTAAAGAAAACATAAAGGTTAATAAATCTCATACCAAGCATCAAATTTTGTCATATCATGGATTTTTTTTTCAAGAATATATAAGACTCAGCAAAATACTCTTTTCTTCTTACTGAAAATAGCTATTTTTTTTTTTTTTTACTTTCTTATCAGGAACAGTACACTTAGCTAGAGAGAGAGAGAGAGAAAGAGAGAGAAATCCATGAACCAAAAGGAAGCACAATTTATTTTTAGTCTTGGTAATTGATTATCTTGAAATTTGCTTTCTATAGACTATACTATTTTTTAATGTTTAAAGTATATTTACATTAGTTACTTTACATGGATTTAGCACTCATAACACATTAACCATCCCATTCTGTAACAGTTGTGCCTTTGGGATTTTAATTTAGTTTTGGTTGAAGTACTCAAATAATAGATGACAAGTATCCATATTTCTAAAGGAAAGTAGTAATCAACCTTTGAAAAACTATCCAAAGAAGTGACATAATTCAAGGTTTGCATTTCTTATCCAGCATTTAGCTTTAGGCAATAAAAATAAAGGCTAAGGATTCAACGAGGTTGATTAGACACTAAAGAGATGAATTCTTTAAACTATTTATGAGTTTTTCCCCCTTTTTCTACTCTTTTGCACTAGGGAGATTTGTTGAATATTTTTTACCCTTGTCTCAAGCCAAGAGAAAGGCCTTCAGGGAACGATTGACAAAGTTTGGCACATATACACCAAACAGTAACTTGTATAATGGACCATTTTTTAACTTTGATATTGAAATGTAAATGATAACTAGAATTTTTGTTCTACATAATAAGGATGTGAGAAACCATATGTGCTTGTGGTTGGTGGGGACG
Source organism: Elephantulus edwardii (assembly GCF_000299155.1). Lineage (NCBI taxonomy): Eukaryota > Metazoa > Chordata > Mammalia > Macroscelidea > Macroscelididae > Elephantulus > Elephantulus edwardii. The sequence continues at coordinate 15,429,258 of NW_006399760.1, read as the reverse complement.
CCATACTGTCCGTCCACTGATGACCAAGGCCCTGGAGGAAAGGTGTACTTCTTCTGTGGGCTTTGTACAGTGTGGATTAGTTTTATATACAACACAATAAATTGCCACTTATTTAGGGGCTTAAAACAACATCCACTTATCATTTCATACTTTTATATATTAGAATTCCATGGTCTCTTTGTGTTTCTCTGCTCTGGGCTGCCTATGAATGAAATATTCTTCCAACAGAGCTATAATTCTGAATCCATCACCAAACTCACTCATATTGTTGGAAGGGTCCAATTTCTTGCTGTTGTAGGACTGAAGCCCCCAGTTTCTTGTTTGTCTTCACAAGAAGCGTTGTCTCCTCTTAGAAGAACTAAGTTCTTTGTTCTGTGACTTATTCATCTCAGTTACTAATCCCAATCTCTCTTGGGTTTTAAACCTCTTTCTCTTCTGCTACCCTTGGAAATTTCTTCTGCTTTTCAAAAAGTCTAAAGAATTACGTAAGTAGCTTAGTGGTAAGGAATTGTACTATCAATCCAAAGGTACATGGTTTGAATCTACCAGTTCCTTTGATGGAGAAAGATGGGCAATCTCCCCCCATACGATACTGTCCCTGGAAATCTGCTAGAGTATAAACTATGCTTTGATTCTGACTTGATGGTACAGAACAACAACTATCCAATTGTAAATTGTAATGAACTCAAAATTAACAAATTAGTAAACTTAATTGTATTTAGGAAGCTCTAGTTTGCTCCCTAGAGAGATGAGCTGCTATCCCAAAGGACATGCCACCTCATCTTTTGAAGCCACCAGCCACTCTGCAGGAAAAATATGGGCAAGTTCCTCTCATTTGATTGGGAGCTTGTCAATCTGATGGAGGGTCATTTATGAGCCGTTTATGACTCCAAGACTATGCGTTTTTTACATTGTATCAATAAAATCCTCTTTTCCATGTAAGGTAACTTAATCATGGGTATGATACTTCATAGATTAAATACACACACACACACACACACACACACGCTAAACAGATAAACAGGCAAAAAAAAATGCAACTATTATTCTTGTGAGACCTGATTATTTCATAGGAAATAAGAGAAAATTGCTTTATCACCCAAAAT
>NW_006399760.1:15423413-15424520 GCF_000299155.1 Elephantulus edwardii | reverse complement strand
ATGTTTCCATATCATTCTACTACTATTAATAACTCAGTGCTCTCTCACCGAAACACTTCCTTTTTGCCCACCCTCTCACTCTTACTAACCATTGGTAATCTCTGATTTCTATTTATTAGTTTCTTTCATGTAGGTAAAAGTACATGTTATATTTGTGCTTTTAAAATATATATATATTGTTGTTGTTTAATGCCATTGAGTCATAGACGACTCATAGCGACCCTATGAATGAACAGCCTGAACACACACACACACACACACACACACACACACTATATATATATGTATATATATATATTCATTCAGAATAATGTTTTCTAAGTTCATCTATGTTGTGGTATCCATAAAGAATTCATTTATCTTTAAGGCTGAGTAGTATCCTATTGTGTGTAAGTATTTATATATATATACATTTTTATTATTGACTCATTTGTTGATGGACACTTCAGTTGTTTCTACTATTGGTTATTATGAAAAGTGTTGCAACTTACATGTAAGTTTCTGTTGGTGATCTTTTTATTTCTAGGAATGAGATTGCTGGGTTACATGATAGCTTGATGTTTAACTTTTTGTGAAGCTGACAAACTATTCTCCACAGCACTGCACCATTTTACACTGGTGATGGTGCCAGATTCTTCACACTCTTGCCAAAACCTGTCATATTCAACTTTGTTTTCATCATTGTCATTCTAATGACAGTGAGTTGGTAGTTAATTGCAGCCAAGGAATCTAATTATATCATCTATATGTTAATTTCTGTATTCTTTCTAACAAATATACAAGAAATAAAATGTCCAAGAAAGGTATCTGTTTATATGCTTCTTTCATTGCCATTTAGTCAGAACTAGCTCAAAGCTGACCTTCCACTGTGGTTCCAAGACTTAAATCACAGAACACATTTCTTCAGTGGAGCTGCTGGTGGGTTTGGTTTAAACTTCCAGAGAGGCTCAGCCTTTGAGTTAACAGCACAACTCCTTATAGACTAGGTCAGCCCTGCTCCCAGGCAATGTTTATTTAAGTTATGTTAAATCTATGGAATGAGATAGTTTATAGCTTTAAAGAAATTGGTATTTTAAAAAAAAATATAAAAACTACACCAAGATAATA
>NW_006399760.1:15419582-15421995 GCF_000299155.1 Elephantulus edwardii | reverse complement strand
AGGCAGTGCGGGTGGCGCAGGATAGAGCAGGGTTTAGGGCTGTTGTGCATAGGGTCGCTATGAGTCGCAAATGACTCGATGGCACATAACAACAACAACAATATGATTTTGTTAAAATATAAGTGTGTAAATGGGTTAATAACAAACACTTAGAAGAGTGTTTGGCAAAAGCAATAATTATATCTAATGCATCACACATGCCACAGATACACACACACATATCTAAAAATCTTTTTCTAAGTGTATGACTCACTGGTGCCCTAATGGATAAAGAGTTGTGCTGCCAACCCAAAGGTGGATATTGTTGTTCAGTGCTGTCAAATTGTAGACAACTTATAGAGACTATGAATGAAAGACCTGAACACTTGTTCATCTTCATTGTTTTTCCAAGTTCATAGAGTTTCCGGAGGCAAGCTATTTCAGAAGTGGGTGTCACTCCTGTTTCCAAGATTGTTTTAATTGTGGAACTCCACCGAACACTGTCCACCATGGGTAACCATTCTTACATTTGACACATCAGTGTCACAGTGTCACAGCAACCATGAGTTACCTCTGTACAGCAAATTGACAGACCAGTGCTATACCACTTAGAAGAATGTTTGACACGAAAACAGTGAAAACCAGGTCTGAGGGCCACAAGCCTGAGGACCTAACCAAATTTAAGAACCAAGGCTTGGTTCAGGTAGGCAGTTCAAATCCACCAGCTGCTCTGTGAGAGAAAGACAGGCGGTTTCTTCCCTTGATGTCTACAACCTCTGAACAACCATTGAAAAGTTAACTGAGAGATAATTCTAATCCAATGCCACATAACATATGTACAACAACATGATTCGGATTCTGTATTTCTAAATGTTGGGCATATTTTAATTAATTTGACTATCAAGTGCCAATAAAACAGTGGAATTATTATTACCAATTTTACAATTTTACAGGCAGAGAACAGTGTTTAGAATCATATTTTGAAACAACTGTAAAAACTGCATATCACTGTGGAGTAAGGATGAGGAAAGCAGAAGGAATATTGTCTAATTCACACTGTTGATTTCAATTTTCCATAGACATTTTAGTATAATCATACAGTGTGCTAAGCCAAATTGAGCTTGTCTACTTTTCTCGAGTGGGTTTGTGCTCTTTTCACCCTGACAAAGGTGAATTTTATTTATGTAAGGTGAATATTGAGGAATTAAACAGTCAACTTTAAAACTGCCCTTTTGCCATACTGAAGGGAATCTGGAACTGGTCACTTTGATGTAAGACTCACTATTTGGATGACCTTTGAATAGGTTCTGTTATTGAGCTATTTTCCTTTCCTCATGGATTACAGACTCCTGTCCCGTTGACATGAGATTTGACCAGATGACTGGTTTTGATCAAACAATTGTACATGCAAATGATATGGACAATTTTCAAGCACATGTCTTAAAAGTCACTGTGAAGTTTTATCTTGTAACTTGGTGGCCTAGCAGTGAAGAAGTTGCTCTTTTAACCCAAAGGCAGGTGATTTGCATTCTCTAGCTGCTCCATAGGAAAAAGATGTAAAATTTCCTTCTGTGCAACTTACAATCTCTGAAAACCCACTGGAGGGTCAGCTGTGAGTCAATTTCTACTTGATGGCAAATAACGAAAAAATGGGAAAGACAATGTCAAGACTGTAGATAATCCTTTTGCGTAGGTCTGAGTATAGATAGGGTATGTGCAGAGCTGTTGCAATATGTAATACAAGTCAGAAACAGAAAAAAAAATTCTTTTAAGAAACCACTGGGACAGAATTATTCACAAGCATGGCATGTAATAGTGAATGCTAGTACAGGACCATAGATGATGAATCAGAAATCAGGATTGGAGAAAATGTATCTTTTGACCATCAACCTCCTGAGTTGTGAACTTCATAACATTATAGCCTTTTAATTGAGTTTTGTTCCTTTTGTATTATTGTGTTTTTCTCTTGGATTTTTTACCATTTTACGGTTTCTTAGATTCTCCTGAAAAAAGGTTAATATATATATAATTTCATTGCTTTTATAATGGTAGCATTATAGTGGACAATTTGCTATAGAATTTAAATTTAATTTTGTTTCTAATACTGCAAGACAAACTGGCTCTACATGTCCTTCTGTTGAGAAAGAATGGCAATATTACAGAGTATATAAATAGTTACATTTCCTCTCCAACATTTCTCTAAAGTTTCTCACTTAATTGCTAAATGTTAAATTCGCTTTAACTTTTGAAGGTTGTTCTTTTACTCTAAATTGAAACATGTAATAGAGTTAGGGATATTTTACTCTAGGTATTCTATGTATGTCATTTGGCACAAAATCATTATAATACAAATAAGAATGTCAAATTCTGTAGTTTGGTTCAACTAAACAATATCCTGTTCTATAGATGTCATTTATATTGAAATTCTATTATA
>NW_006399760.1:15417222-15419256 GCF_000299155.1 Elephantulus edwardii | reverse complement strand
CTAAAGAGTAAAGAGATTTACTAGGAGAATTAAATTGCACCTGACCCAGGCTATGGTATGTTCAATCACCTCCTATGCCTGTGAAAATTGGACAACGATTGAAGAACGCTGAAGAAGATTCAATTTATTCTTGGTTAAGGATTTCAAAAGTATAACAGAATTACAAAAGAACAAGCATCTGCCTTGGAATATGTATAGCCAGCAGCCAGAATGTTTCCTAGGCATAAGGATAATGATTCTCTGTCTCACACACTTTGGACACAATGTTTGGAAAAGTAAATTCTTAGAGAAGGATATCATGCTTGGTAGTCAGAAAATCAGACTTTTTTGATACAGTGGATGCAGCAATGAACTCTTGAATGATTGTGATTATGAGAATAGAGCAGGACGAGGGAGTGTTTTGTTGCACATAGGGTTATGTCAGAGCCCAATGGACCTTACGTTGCAACAGCAATAATGAGAATATGGTGTAATACTTACTCCAATTGAGATGTTTCATTGATGACTTTTAGGCCTGTGGCAAATGGAATTTATATTTGCCTCCAACAACCTCCACCCCCTTATACTTTCACAATTATAGAATCCCTTCATAAGTGTAAATTGGCCTAGCAACGTATTTCCAACTTATAGTCAAGTAGATTACAGTCAAGCTAATGGGATATATTTTCTGTTATTGGAATACCAGAAATTGCAACTTCCGTCCTGATATTATTGTTGTTGTTATGTGCCATTGAGTTGGAATCAATTCATAGTTGACCATGCAGCATGTTTTCAGAGTCAATGGATTACACTGGAGAAGAATACCTGTGTTACTTCAACTCCTTCTAGACTCTCTTTTTTTCCCTGAATTAGTTAAGTACGATTAGAGAGATAATTTGTTGTGAAGAATGGAGGAGATCTTTGGGCAACAACTGAAACAGTTGGTTCAAATCCTAAGAAACAGAAATTCTACCAACTGTAAATCAATGAGATCTGAAGCTGACCTTTCACCTCAAACTTTCAGCCTTGGCCAGAAATTGTGTGTAGACTTGTGAGAGATTCTGAGGTCAATGTCAATGTCCAAGATGCTGAGCCACATAAACTAAAAGATAAATGTATGGTATTTTATGTTACTAAATTCATGATAATATATTGTTGTTGTTTTTTTAGGTGAGTTGAGTACGACTCAGAGTGATCCTGTGAACAAAAGATCTGAAATTTTATCCTGTGCCATTCTCACACTTTCTGACACATAAGAGCCATTGTGGCAGTTACTGTGTCAATCTACCTCGTTGATGGTCTTACTTTCCTGCGCTAACCCCCCAACCTTCCCAGCATCATGTCCTTCTCCAAGGAATAGAATCTCTGAGTAACATGCCCAAAATATGTGAAGCAAAGCCTCATTATTTTTTGCCTCCAAAGAGCACTCTGGCTGCACCCTCTCTGAGACATATTGGTTTGTTCTTTTAGCTATCCATGGGATGTTCAGTGCTCTTTACCAACACCACAGTTCAAAGGCATCAATTATTCTTCTGTTATCCTTACTCATGGTCTAGCTCCAAGATGCATAGCAAGTGATCAGAAAGACTATGGTCTGAATAAGATGCACCTTAGTCCTCAAAGTGACATTATTACTCCTCAATAATTTGGAGAGGTCCCTCACTGCAGACTTTCTCAGTGCAATGTGTCTCCTTATTTCATGACTACTGGTACAAATGGTGTTAGTTACTTGTGGATCCAAGAAAGATGAAGCTGTTAACAGCCTCGATCTTTTCTCTTTCCATCATGATATTGAGTACATTCCTTGATCTTATGCAACAAGTTCTTCAAGTCCTCCTCCTTTTCAGCAAACAAGGTTATGTCATCTGCATAACACAGGTTATTGATGAGTATCCCTCTTATCCTGATGCCACACTCCTTTTCATAGAGTCCAGCTTCTCGGATAATTTGCTTAGCATACAGATTGAGTATGTATGGAGAGATAATACAACCCTGACACATTCCCTTCTCAATTTTAAACCATGCAGTGTTCCCTTGCTCTTTTCATTCACACAA
>NW_006399760.1:15412392-15416266 GCF_000299155.1 Elephantulus edwardii | reverse complement strand
ACAACAGTAAACAATAAAGATTCCTTAATCATAATACTAGGGCCACTATGGTGGCCTAGGGGTAAGAAGCTAACTACCCAAAGCACAGAGTTTACTAGGTTTAGTAGCTGCTCTGGTGGAGAAAGCTGAGCAATCTCTTCCTATGTTATTATACTGCCTCTGCAATCCCACTGGAGGGTCAAATATGGGTTGGTTCTGACTTGACAGTACACACCAACAACAATCATAATACTGTTGTTTATGTTGTTATTTATTTATGTATTTGATTATAGAATTATTATGGGGAGAAGACAACTCAAAAACACCTAACAATAACAAAATTAAAACTGCATTGTGTGCACATTTAGACAAAATTATATGTTCAAGAATAAGGATTTATATATAGCAGTATTTTTCACAAATGAGTACATATATTCCACTACTAGGAATATACCCCAAGGAAATTAGAACTGAAACATAAATGGAGATTTGTACACCAATGTTCATAGCAGCTTTATTCACTATTGCAAGCACATGGAAAAAAGCCCAAATGTCCAATCACAAATGAATGAATTGAGAAATTGTGGTACATTAACAAAATAGAATATTATTCATTACTTAGAAGTAATGATTTTGAAAAATACTGCATAACTTGGGAGAGACTCGAGAACATTATACTGAATGAACTAGCTAAGTCTCATGAGGACAAATACTGCTAAGTCCATAATTGTAAAAATAGAAGGATAACTAATAAAATATGTATGAGGACACAACAGGGGAAGGGGTGGGAGCCGAGGGGTGAGGATGGGTAAGGGTGACATCACAGGGTTGTTTTGGTAGATAAAGTGAGAAGGTAAAAAACATGAGAAAGATTCAGGTGGAACTTGAAAAGACTGGATAATGATCGCATAGTCTAACAGTGATTAACTTTATAAAACATAATGCATGGGAATGATGGTATACAACACAATGTGAATGAAGAATAACGTGAAAAACAATGTATACAAACTTCATAAGAAAACCAATATAAAAAAAAGTGCATAGCAAAATCACTAGATGGGGGTTTGCTAGACTAGAAATTGCTTTTATTTCTACTGCAGATTTTTTTTTTATTCTTATTGAATAAAGTTGTGCTTGAGACTGCTTTCCTAAAATGTTTCCACTAGTAGTAGTTTTTGGTTGCTGTTGTAACAAACAGTCCCACACTTAGTGGCTTAAAAAGGCCCATTTTTTTTTAACCTAATAGAAGTTACAAGCCAGAAATATTATCTTTGGAGATAAAATCAAGGGTTCATCATGGAGAATTTAGGGAAGAATATGTTTTCTCAATTTTCTTCCTTCTGAAGTCCACGTTCTTCCATCTTCAAAGTCAGCAGCAGCCCAGTATCTTTGAATCTCTTTGTGACTCTAACTCTCTTGCCTCTATCTTTCATTGTTTATTAACTCAGGCTGATAATCCAGGATAATCTCCATCACCTGACCCTTAATAGAAACTGCAAAGTCCTTTTCTCTGTGGTATTAGACAACTTATCTCCAGGTCCTGGGAATTAAGATGTACACTTTACTGAAATAAAAAATTTATTCTATTTATGTAAGCAGCATGCAATGCTGCTGGTACAGAGAATGCATTTGGAGAACCCTTGATTAGCGATGTAAGGACCAGGTCCTCACTGCTATGGGGTCTATCTATTCTGTGGGTTCTTTCCCCAAGCCTTACTCTTCTTATCTCATAATTGTTCTTTGTGTTCTGAATGGAAGGTCTTAACCTCAGTATTAATATATGACCCACAAAGACTCTAATGAGTTTTTTCTGATTGTAGGAAGCAATTTGCTACATTGATAACAGTCAAAATTCTTTTCAGTCAAGCAGTTTTTATGGATTATAATTTTACCTTGGCAAAAACATTTGTTTTGGTGAAATTGTAATTTTATATTCCCCCCCTCCCTTGAGTTAGACATGGGCCTTAAATTTATATAAAGTGTTTTGCAAGATTAACGTGTTCAATTTCCAAGATCATACCACTGTAAGGAGAAATTATAATAGGCAAGAAATATCTACTATAAAAATACTTTTCTTATACTCTCATGTTTTCTTTCCTTAGACACTGATTATTTTTCTTCTAATATGTAAGTATGTGTATATGAGTATTGATTCTAGCATTTTAAAACACCAACTCTGAATAATTAAGGTACTTTCCTATTAATGGTTCTAAGATAAACATATTTAATTAGTTAAATGGATTAATATTGAAGGATTAAAAAGCATTTCATCTGCAATGGTCTGCCATTTTGGGTTAGTTATAGCATAGTTTTTTAATATATAATATATTTATGTCTATGTATACATGCTATGAATTGTCTACAACTCGACAGCATTTAACAACAACAACATAGAGAGAGCTCTGTGGGCCTGGTGAATAGACAGTTATGCTGCCAAGTCAAAGGTGGGTGACTTTAATCTGTGGCCCCTCAGGCCTGGTTATAATTGTGTTTTGTCAAATATTCTTTTGAGTGGTATAGTACTGGTCTGTCCATATGTGTACAGGGGTAACGCATGGTTGCTCTGATGATAAACACTGTGAAAAGGATGTGTCAAATGCGGTAATGGTTACCCATAATGGACAGTAATGGAGCTTCCCAATTAAAATAAGCTTATAAACAGGCGTAGCACTTACTTCCAAAAATGCTTGTCTCTGGAACTCGATGAACTTGGAGAAATGATGAAACTTATACAAGTGTTCAGGTCTTTTGTTCTGATAGGGTCGTTATGAGTGGTGTACAAACTGATGGCACTTAACAACAACAACAACATGTATGCAAAATATTATTTATAAGAACAAAAGATCCACCTTTATCATTATTTCCTATTCCAACATAGAAGCAATTGTGCTTTTGGCTTTTATGTTGTTATTGTTGTTGTTATGTGTCGTCGAGTCGTTTGTGACACATAGTAACTCTTAGCTTTTATAGGGACTGAAAATTTCTCAATTAAGTCATAGTGTTCATAATATCAGAAAGTTTGCCAAATTTTGTCAGGAGCTTTAAAGATGTTAAGGGTCATAACAGATTTTGGTATTTTAATATGAGTCACAGTTGATAACTGTTTTGAGATCAATTATTATATGTAGGTAGTGGGGTAACTATATTTTGTTAAATGAACCCTTAGTTGATCTATAAATCTTTATAAACTAGAATAGCTGAGATTTCTGTGGATGAAATACCTTATCAGTTCCTTGATCCCTTCATCAGTATTCTACTCTACTACAGTCAAAACAGCAGAAGTTATGACTGTGGGTTCATTTGCACCATTGCATTCATTTACAATTTCTCTCAATAGTTTCTCACTGGAGAGAACCCCCTCCCCACACACAGAAGAGGCTCTGGTGGCACAATTTGTAGGATGTTGCTGTCCTAAAAGTGATGCCCCCCAAGGAATTCTTTGATTTGGGGATCCAAATTTATCTGAAGTTCCTTGAGGTAAAAATGGACAATTTCTGTCCATGTGATTTATAGACTTAGAAACTCGGTGGAGGATCATCTCTGAGTCAGTTCCAACACAACAGTAATGAAGTATAAGTGTGTGTGTGTGTGTGTGTGTGTGTGTGTGTGTGTGTGCGCGCGCGCGCACGCGCGTGCGTGCATGAGCATTTATTTATATTTATCACGATTTTGTTCTCAATTTACACCAGCAATTTGAGTTTTCATAAAATTGGTGTATTGATTCTTATTAGCATGGCATGGACATAAAAAGGTACGACACTTTCATATCTATACCTATCTCTATATATCTGTATATCTGCATATCTGTATATCTATATCTCTCTATCTCTATATATTTATATACCTTTATATCTATGTGTCTATATTTAATCTATCTATCTATCTATCTATCATC